>NW_026712238.1:0-401914 GCF_030504385.1 Musca domestica | reverse complement strand
AAAACCGACAAAAATTTGCTTGTTTTTCTCCTCCTCCTTTTTTCAAAACCATAGATATTTTTCCATCTTAAATGAAAAAAAATAGAATTATACCTCAAAATAATGCAAATGTTCATGAAATCAAAGATATTGAAATAAATCTTCAATATCGATAGTTGTAATCAATGAGGGCATTCAATGCGTCTAATTAATTCTATTTTTGCTAACATTACACTATGGCGCGTAAAAGCGACTCATCATTATGAGTGTGTAAAAATAAAATGCACAGATACATTGTAAGCGAAGGGCCTGTCGCAAATAGTAAATAATTTAATCGATATTTTTCCAAGAGTATTTATGGAAAATAGTAATAGTTTTGATCTATAAGAAGGCATTTTTTATTCCACCAAGAAAAAAGCCTATACCGAGGTATTAAAATTATACTCTTCAAATTAGTATTTTTATGCTATGGCGATCATGGCGATTCTGTGAGTTTAAATACATATTGTTGGAATTAATTTTGTATATACTTCAACAACAATTTTTTGGTAGAGAACCATTTCCATTTTTTTTGCGTTCACGTTTAGCGCAGTTGCCGCTAATACAATATAAAAAAAACATTATTTCCGAGTAATCATTAAATTTTAAATAATGATAATTTGGAATATATGTACTTGCCGGAAAGAGGAAAATCTCAGCAATATTTCTACTAAAACATTAGTCCAGTTTTTCCATGAGCATTTGTAGTCATCCAGGAAAAATAAGTACATGATACTCATTCCTTAAAAGAACGTTGGAAAAAATTCAAACTAAAAAAAAATCCTACATCTGCAATCGTTTTCAAGAAATAAATGAATTTTTTTTAGGAAAAGTTAAAAAAAAAAATATTTTTTCAAAAGATTGTCAAGGCTATAACCTAAAACATTTAACCTGATTTTTGGCAACCCTAATTATACCATATATTTTACTAATAAATCTCATATATATATTAGTTATCGTTATTCACCTGAAACTTAAAATTTGAGGTTCCTGAAATGTCTGTTCTCTCCTTGCGAAAAATGTCAGATTCAGGCCCACAAATTATTATAGCCCCAATATAACGGTACCTCCCGATTTTCGGTATTTTGACGATTGCAGACACAATTTCCAACCAAATTAGCTGAAACTTGGCATTTAGGGATATTGGAAAGTCTGTTCTCTCCTTGCGAAAAATGTCTGATTCAGATCCACTGATTGGAATAGCCCCCATATAATAGTTTCACTTACTTTTTGTAATTAGTGAATTTTCTGTGTTCTCCAACCGATTTTACCGGTAGTTGTGGAACAAGTTTGAATACTGATACTTTATTTAATTTTTTTAGGAAATGGTAAATGGGAACTAATATTTTTTTATTGTTTTTTTTTTTTTTTTTAAAAAAAAAAAAAAAAATAATAATTATAATTATAAATAAAAAAAACCTGATCAAAAGTAAGTGTTGGGGTGTCTTGGGTGACTCTAAAAGATAATGTAATGTTCATTTTTTTAAATTAAAAAAAAATGCGCTGCAAAAATTCTCGAAAAATTTCAGAGCTAAAATTTCAACCACGAAAAAGTTTATTCCGATTTATTGAGGAATTCAATTTTCAGGCTTTTCGAAATGTTCTCAAAAATCGGAGCTGCTAGAAATATGAAAGAGTGCGAAAAAATGAAAATAAATTCACATAAAATTCAGAAAAAAATGCAGTCTTTATTTAAAAACGTTTTCTTACCAAATTGTGGACGGTATTGAAAGTCCAAAATACAGCTTAAAAGCCAGTGTTGGGTGCCGTAGTGTCTTGGGGGACTCTGAAAGAGAGCGTCATGTTGATTTCCCTGTCTTTCCCAATTTCGAATAAATTGCAGAAAAAATACCGAAAAAATTAAGATAAAATTCAAAAAAAAATATGTCCTTATTAAAATTGATAGATCGATCCAAATAATTTAAAGTTTGAAGATTATTTTATGAGCAGTTTAAGAAGTGTTGCCGAAAAAAGATTGTAGAAAAAAAAAAAACACTCCTTATAATTGCTTAGTGTAAGTTGTAAGTCAGGAGGTATACAATTCCGATTTTTTCTACATTTAAAAAAAAAAAAAAAAAAAAAAAAAAAAAAAATTTCTTTTGCCAATTTTCATTTCTACCGTAATGAAACGATCATCTTAAAAATACAAGATAAACCTAACTCATCTCTTACTCCGAATTTTCCATTGATTTTGAGTTCTTGGAACCACCAATTTTTTATCTATACTTCATTGTATCTCTTGTAAAATTATACAAGTAGACTCTATAAAACGTAAAAAAATGTTTTTTTAAATATAGTTTGCATTTTACCTTTATAAAAAAAATCATTATCATCAAAAAATACAAAAAAAAAAAAAAAAAAAAAATCTACAACTCCCCAATACATTAAATTACCAAACATCTTCATCCCAGCATTATGACTGTTTTCGAGTAATTTATAGAAATAGGTCAAAAGAGTATTGAGAAGAAGAAGAAAAAAAGAAAAAACTAATGATATTTATTATTTTGTTTTCATCAGTTTTACTCAATGGAATATTCCATTTCATCCCTAATGGCATTTTGCTCGCCCACACAACGGGGCAAAAAGAGTTAGATCGCCAATACTGGTAGTAATTAAAGGACATAAAAATGGACAATTATTATTGACACGAGAACATCTTATAAATGTCACCTACTTGTTGGATTCATTACACACACACACAAAGATACACATATGAATGATTATATGTATAAATGTATGGTATGTTCTATGGAACACTATTAAAACAGGTCACCAAATGCATTCAAGCGTAATAGCCTGTGTGTGTGGGTTTATTTATCTGCTAATTAGTGCACAAATGATGGCAAAGATAGAACAAATTGTAGGATAAATGAAAATAGCCATGTTTTCCATTGTAATGGAAATGATGGGGGTGGTAAGGCAAACCAAAAAAGGAGAAGAAAACAAAACATAACACCTGTGAGGAATATTTGCCGACCATCTATTCATGTATTTTTTATTTATTACAATAATAATGAAAAATAGTTTCTTTCTTCTATTTTCCCTACTTTGATTCATAAATCAAGAATTCAAAATTATCTACAAATGCAAATGTTTGGTATGTGTCGTACAAATTCTCTCTGACGTATGTTTTTCTTGTTTCTTCTCTTCACACAGTCTAACTGACTGAGTGACTGATGGATATATGGTAGACATGCACATATTTTATTTATTCCCCCTCAACCATTGTCAACACAAATTAATCACAAGTTATATGTTTATTTATTATTATTATTATTGTTATTGTTAGTTGGAAGGCATGATTTTTGTCTTGTATATAAAAGATTGACGTACCTTGGGATAGGTTCTTCGCCCAAAATCCTATATGGCAACAAATGTTCGTACAAATTAGATAATGGTCTTATCATTGGTCAAACAGCGAGTACAAAAAAATGTGTTAGATATTTACCACATTTAGGCTGAGGACACCAGGGGCGTTGAATGAAGGGTGTGGGAGATAGTTTTAAAAAAATACCAGATGTTAGATGTTTACAAAAATACCACATTTAAGCTGAAGACATCAGGGGCGTGGAAAGGTTTAGTTTAAAGTTTAAAAAAATACCAGATGTTAGATGTTTACAAAAATACCACATTTAGGCTAAAGACAGCAGGGGCGTGAAAGAAGGGCGGTAGTTTGATGCTGAGTTGGTAGGACTTCATTTTCAAATTTAGGTGTCAAATTTTATAAGTTGGCGCGATAACTGCACTTATCATCTGTAAAATACGATTTTTAAAAAATTAAAAAAAAAAAAATGAGAAAACAATTGCATAAAAATAGTAGAAGTCCTCATTAATCTCTCAAAAAGTTGTCTTTAAATGGAATTGGAAAAAATAAAAATTAAAATTCTTGTTTTCAAATTTAAGATTCAATTGGCTACAAATTAGGTGATGCCCTTGCTTACCCCACATGCGCGTGTAGGGTACCATAAACTAAGATTATGTTGACTTTATCTTTGACTTTGTTTTTATCTTTGAAATTATTTTCTTCCCACAGTTATTTCTCATTTCTCTACTAATTAATCTCCTAATAATTGTGAGTATCTTAATGTCAATGTATTGTGTGGGCTCAAGTGTTTTCGATTTGTATGGGAGTTATGTTGAAGGTGTTATCAGTTGTCTCTGATAGATAATCAGAGTAAATAATGTGCACCCTAACTCAAGGGTCAAAGGTGTTGGGCAGACTTTAGCAGACGGCTATTATTACGGGGGATGTTAAGAGGATTTTAAATCGTATGAGTAGTACGGGGTCGTATGAGTAGTTGTAATAAACATACGCTCCATTGTACCGACTGGGAGTCTCGTGTGGATTTCGAAGCAATTTTTTTACGATTAAACATCGAGTTTTCCTTATGTATCACATTTAGAATTTCCATGGACCGAAATGTCACTGAAATGTCTTTTCTAACCTAATCTAAAGTTAGGACATCATGGGAAACAATAATCCATATTGGTGATAAAAATTGCTCTCTAAGGGTCGAGCAGCTGTGTGCTTCCAGTTTTAGTCGATTTCTCGCCAATGGGTCGTAGGATCATTAAAGAATATTAACTCCAAGTTTTAGGCGTTTTTCGCAAAAAAAAGGTTCCAAGAATTTTTATTTTTACCTTGAACAAACCTCGCAATTCAACGTTGAAGCGCATTGAGGCTTCTAATATTTTGAAAGGACTTTGCAGTTTTTTAAGTGTTTTCTACATTTTTTTAACAATTGGTTGATTTAATTTTTAGGTCCTGCTTTTCGATATTATCAGACACAACTTTCAAGGTCTAATTTAAAAAAAATATTATGAGATCTCAAAAATCATACTCCTGAAAAACCACTACTTCTTATAGCCTCCTCTCAGATACCGGTATTTCTTTCTTTTGAAATGTGTGCCAAACATTTCATCCAATGGCGAACGATCCACATACGTCCGACCGATCACCCATCTGTCTGTAAAATATCATATTTAGTCCAAAATTTGCTCTTCAAAAAACTTTGATCTAACATAACTCGAATTTGATATTGATGGACAATATCGGACGAACCTCCCTCCTTTAACCCTACACCATCGCCCCAAGTGGCCAAAATTTCCATGAAATCATAGACGCAATACAAACTTAATTCACATTTTTGCATTATCAATTTTCTATAAAACTTAGGCTGAGTCTGAAGATGGGCAATATCAGGCTTCTAGTAATAGAAAGCCTTTAATCAAATAAAATGTGAGTAAAGCTACCAAAATTTTCTTTAAATTTCGAATATCTTGATATGAAAAGAATGAAAACGGTCTAAATTTTAATTTTTTTTTTAATTTTGTCATAGACTGTTGTACCGATACTGAACTTCAAATACGAAATTTGAAATAATTCCGGTGAATTATATCGTATATTTTTCGGGTTTGGTTGTCCTGGAAATATAAAAAAGTTAAGTTCTCGTTGTGATTTTCCCAGAAAATATAAAGGGGTACTATGACAACTTTCTAGGATATATTTATTTAAGATTTCGAAGATCTCTGATTCTCCCAGAAAATATAAAAAGGAACTATGACAAAAAAAAAGGAAAAACCCTCTCTTTCGGAATGGCTTTTCCAGACATTCGGAAGCGCATACATATTTAGAACTCATAACGCACAATTTTTGACCGATTAATTAGCTAAAAAAAAACAAATTAGCCGATTTCCTCAAAACATTGTAATTTTTGTCCATCAACAAAGTATTTCGTCCTCCAATGTCATAGAAAATATCTGGAAATTTCCTAAATATTCATTTCTTTTTCAAATATTGATCTCTTCTAAGCTATGTCTACAAGAGTTGCTCCATTTCTCTTCTTCTTTTCTTCAGCATTTTTTAATCAAACCTTTCTCTTCTGCCATTGGCGACAACATCTTCGGCTAAACTATGAATGGCATTACAAGGCCACACACGCACTTGCATTTCTAACAGATTAACTTGTTAATAATTACATGTCGAACGACAACTGGCAATTATTCGTCATCAATATTTATTTCCAATAGATTTCACAGTTTTTTTTTCTTCTTCATCGTCTTCTTCTCTCGGCTGTTATAATGAAACAAAATATCTAATGTCTTTTGCCGGTTTTGGTATTTTATCAAGGCAGACACAATCTCATTGATTTTTATAAATATTCTCGTTTTTTTTTTTTCTATATCTTTGCTGTCAATGTGGTCTTCTATAGATTTCTTAGCGATTGAAAAGAAAAAGAAGACAATAAACACAATTGTATACTGCGGTAGGTTTGGTATGTTGGTTACATGTTGGTCTAATAAAATGCGTGTGTGTGTGTAGCTATATTTATGTTTTACACAATTTTCCTTCGATATGGGTGTTTCCATGCACTTTTTCCACACGTCTTAATAAAGGACAATACGTTGGATATTTTGCCTATTTTCTCTTGATTGTTTGAGTATGTGTGTAGGTATAGCTCGTTAGAGCTTATTACAACTCATGCGTGTGTGTGTGGGCATTTGTCAAAGATAATTGGATGAATGGAAAGAAATCAGTTCTCATTATCGTAAATAATGGTAACGTGTATGTGAAATTTCGTTTCGTTTGTACAACCTCGAACAATACATTTTAAACCCTACAATGTATATATACAGAATCATCATCAAATTCTGTGTAGATTTAGCGGTGCCTGTCATTCTGTGGAAATCACTCTAGCTTCCGAACTAAATGAAGTAGGTGGATAAGATTTAGGTCTACAGGACTTTTGGTATTGAAAAAGAGTTATATAAGTCCACGTTCTGGTATGGGGCGTATATAGCCGTACCGACAGATGTAAGGGTTTTTTTTCTAGGTATTTTAGTCGCAATTTCAAATTTTCTGTAAATCAGAAATTTAAAGTTATTCCCAGTATGAAGAAAACAGAGGACTGTACAAATGAGTCCAAGTTTGGTATAGACCCCATATTATTGTACCTCCATATATTCGTCATTTTGATGATTTTTGTAACAGGAATTGTTTCAAATTTGGTATTTAGAGTTCGCAATGAAAGAAAACCAGTCTCGTAACAGAAAAAAAATTACAAGAAAAGAGGAAATTTCCTGTAAAGCTCCCGGAAGCGAGATAGACCCATAATTACTTTGGAGGATCTTTATAGAATTACTTTCTAAGTCGATCAGTCCGTCTGTCCATGTATTCTTGTGAACAAAATGCAGGTCGCATTTATTATCCAATTGAGATGAAATTTCCTAACAATATTTGTTTGGCCCAAGGACCAACCCGATTGAAATTGGTGAGAATCGGTTCAAATTGAGATATAGCTACCCTATATAACTTTAACCGATTTCGGGTTATTGTGCACCAAATGACCAATATCATCGTAAATGACCTGAATTTTGGCACATCCAACCGAAGCCAGTCTAGAAGCAAGTACATCACATCTGGTGAAAATCGGTTCAGTTTTAGCTTCTCTCCCTTTATATGTTTCATCCGATTTGGGGTTTTAAATCGCTCACATTTGTAATATACAATCCACAACAATGATATTTCGTACCAGACATATTATAGAGCTCGGAAATACATTTGCCAAATTTAATCGAGATCGGCTAAGATTTTAATATAGCCCTCAAATAAATCCTTAATCCGATTTCAGGTTTATTGTGCAAATAATGGCTTATATCAACCCAAATGGAGAGATTTTCGGAACATAAGTTTTCATTTGGTGAAATTCGGCTCTGATATATCCGATTCGAAGTGATATCCGATTTCAGGTTTATTGTGCAAATAATCAGCCCAAATGCAGAGAATTTCGGGACATAAGTTTTCATTTGCTGGAATTCGGCTCCTTATATATATTTTTTTAATATAATCCTTCTCGAAGTGATATAATGCATTCTATAGCAATGTTATTTGGTATAAAAGATAAAAATATCTTCGTCAAATTTAGTGAAAATCGATTCAAAATTGGATATGCCTCCCATATATTTTCCCTCCGAAAACTATTTATAACTGCTCTAAAGCCAAATGTTGATAGGTTATACTTCAAATAAATTATTTTGTTACGGGAGCTCTACTAAATATGCATAATGGTATAGGGTATAATATAGGCCGATTTTGGCTTTTCCTTACTGGTTTTATTTCAAAATTGGTCATGACTCAATAAATGACAATTGAAAATAAACCAAGTAGTCGTTTTATCTGCTGTCCAATGAGTCCAAAATTCAATTAGCTGTTTTCTCAATATTAATCTCAATGAATAATCACGATTATTTTTATAGAAATCCATCATAGACTGCTGTCCTCAACTCAAGACATTTTCAAGATCACTAACCACAGTTAGAAACGCCATTTATCTATACTAAATAACTAATTATGTATGAAAGCCGGCCGGCCGGTATACATTTATATAACAAAAAAAAAAAAAAAAAAAAAAACATTTATATCTCGCTACGAAAAGAGTGAGTAGCAACAACAAACTCATAGCCACATGACAAGTATTGGAAAAAATAAAATAAATGAATGAACGACCGTACGATCTGAAAATCTCATCTCGGCTCGGTTGACTCAAATTAAAACATTCTTTAAATACGACATGTGCATTGAACGTTTTCAGACTAATTACCGCATTGTTTCGAACATGTTAGCGCTCTCATTAACAGAGAAGAGAGTTTGGTGAACATAAAAGTATGAATGAACAAAAAACAAAATCACATTCTCATTTGTTGGCATTAAAACATGTGTGTGTTCTGACCACACACAACTCTGGAATACAGTGGGATAGGTCGAGCTCCCATCAAAATCAGTGCCACCAAAAGTGTAGTGCACATTCCGGCACGTAGTGCAATAAGCATTGCAAGATTTTGTTTGCGTTGTAATTGCGGCTTACGTTTTGGCACAGTGATATATTAGGTAGTTAAGAAATAAAACATTTATATTTTTTATTTTAAATCCAAAAAAAAATTATATGAAACACATATTCATAATATTTAATTTACTCATAAAAAAAATAAATATTTTTTTTTGAAAAATTTCGTATTTATTTTTTAAACACCCTCTCTCTCCCCCTCTCCCTCTCTCTTTGCAGAATTACTACTTATCCTATTATTTATTTATTGTGCCATATCATCGCTATACTACCAACCACACAAGCCATACCCGTTCGTCGTAAACCACATCTGGCTCAGCGGCTAATTTTACACTCGAACGTCTATCGTGAGCGTCTATCATCCAAATTTGCTACAGAACAGCGGCAACATCAACAGCATCAGCAACAAGTATTACCGAAATCCATCAGTATCATCACCAGCAACAACAGCAGCAACGCATCACAAAACCCAACATCGTTATTCGTCACAACATTCCAACAAGTCCAAAGACCCTCATCGTATTTAGCGCCCATACTGAGAAAAGTCCATCGTCATCAGTTGCAACATCATCACTTGCATCAACGTGCTGCCCCCATTGCCAGCCGATCGGCCCCATACAAAATGAGTAATTGTAGAATGATGGACACCTTCCACATTTTGTATTTGCAAATGGATGCAACGTTGCAGTTCATAAAGGCCCGTGTGTTCCAAATATGTAAGTTAATGTATAAAATTAATTAATTTAAATATTTATTTCATGTGTATTATTAAACAAAGGATGAAGGCTGTATTAAGTTGTGTCATTCCGTTTGTAAACACCTCGAAATATAGAGAGCCCAGAGAGTATAAATATATTCTGGCCTACGTCGATTCAGCGATGTTCGTTCCGTCTGTGAAAATCAGTCTAACTTCCGAACAAACTGATGTAGATTAATTAACTCCAATGTATGTTAGGTCTACAGGACTAATTGAAAATTGGCTATACATTTTTGTTATAACCCAAACCAACCCCCATCCCCCAATATAACCTGTGCCGACAGATTTAAGTTTTTTTTTTTTTTTTTGTGTGGATGTTTTAGTCAAAATTTTAACTCGGATTTTCTACAAATTGGCCAGTAACATGTTCCCATTATGTTAGAAACACCCTTGCCTAGAAATATCAGTATAGATCTGAGTTTTCCTTCAGTCCCCATATAATGGTACCTCCAGATATTTCGGTTTATTTTTAAAGAATTGCGTCAAACTTTTCCCCCGGACATTTTCAAAATTTGGAATTTAAAATTCCTAATTGAACAATGCGACCTTTGGCAGAAAATCTTCTCTGCAGGTCCAGGTCTTCGTATAGCCCCCCAAATAACCGTACCTCCCAATTCGGTATTTTTGATGACTTAACGAAAGTATTCACTGAAATTCTTTAATTTGTGTATTTGATAGGTTATAAGTGGTACTGCGTCTTGAAGCAAAAAATTGCTCTCAGAAGGTCTACGTCTTCGTATAGCCTCCATGTAACGGTATCTCTCCGTATTCGGTATTGATTTTAGGTATATTACTTACCTGAATTTTGTTATTTTTTGTTGTTACTTAGAGTTTCTAATGGGTACTGAGCCTGTGGCAGAGAATTTCCTCTGCAGGTCCAGGTCTTCGTATAGCTCCATCCACGTCTTCGCATAACCCTCGATATTCGGTATTTTGATGATTTTAGGGCCATTACTCGCCGGAATTGTTTCAAATTTCGCCAGTTGAAGTTCGGAATCGGCACTACAGCCTCATATTCGTATAGCCCGCATATAAGGATTTCATTTGAGAGGTTTATTTTGACCGATTTTTTCTGGAACTTGTTCAAGTTCATTCAAAATGGTAGATGGTATTAAAAGTTCGGCCAGGCCTGCTTTTCAACTTTTTTTTACATTTTTCAAGTTCCTTCTTAATGGCGGAGCTTAGCCTTTTTTTTCGTCTTCAATAGATTTATTTGAAGTTATTTATTTTTTTTTTTTTTTGATATTTTTTCAAATAAAAATTAATTTGTTTTATATCTTTGTTTTATTTTTAGTTGCAAACGCGTGAAAACAAAACATTGGATGAAATGAACGATACATGGAGATTACTCAATTTGGAAATTCGAAACCCCAGACGCCAGCAAGTGACGCTTGACAATGAGGTGAGCATTAAAAAAAACTTACTCAGAAAATTCTTAGGTATAAACTTAGAAAAAAAAAAACATTAATTACTCGGGATATGAAATCTTCAAATTATTGCCAAATTTTGAATTCTAAATCGGTTTTGAGAAAATAAAAAGAGAAAACTGAAGATACAATTAAAAAAAAACAAAAAACAAAAAAAATATTGTCTGATGTATGCTTCCATTGGCTTAAATTCATATCACCCAGGGTACATTTCTTGATCGGTTTTGAGAAAATGAAAACAGAAAACTGAAGATAAAATTAAAAAAAAAAAAAAAAAAACAAAAAAATTGCCTAAGTCTGGTGTATACCCCCATTGGCTTAACTTCATTCATTATCACCCAGGGTACAATGAAGAGAAGTTGGCCTAAGTTAGAAAATTTTGCTTGTAAAGGGGTCTACCTGTATGAATTGTAATGCCAGAGTTACTATTAAAGCAAATGCAACAAGTTGTGTTATTATTAAATAAATAAAACAACTTGTTGCATTGATTGCATTTGAGCATTCCCAAGTGAATGAGAAACACACTCATTCAAAAAATTAAAAGAAAAACCCAAACGTTGAACGTGGCGTGTGAAAAATTCGGTGAAGCGAAACTTACTAGGACCATTTGGAATGGAATTAAAAAAATATGTTTGTCCTCAACATTTCTAAAATTTCCCTTACATTTGTCAATTTTGAAATTGCGACTAATTTCAAAAAGTGTAATACATTTTTTTGAATTTTTATACAAACAATAAAAATATAAGAAATGGCAAAAAAAAAACAATTTATTAACCCCCATCTTCCCCTGCCATTTTCTCATTGCAGCTCCATCAGAAAATGCATGACTTCTATTTGAATCTACACAATTTCCAACAACTGGCCGAGTTGGTTGATCGGGACACCAACGATAGCAAGGTCAGCATTGAACATGGCGAAGGGATTCGCGTGGGTGTTATATTGGAGGCTTTCCAACATCTGAAAACCGAAATCACACGTAATATGCAGGAGACGGAAGGTGTTTTGAAAGCTTTGGCCATTGACAAGCCCAACTTGGAGGATAATGTTGTCGAATTCAATACCACGCATGCGCGGAGATTACGTGACTTTCTCATTATCAAGGAATTCATTGAGGATGTGGAAAGAGTTAAAGATTTCCTGGAACAATTCTGTAACAAAGATAGCAACGGTTTTAGCAGTGGCGATGATGAGTAAAAACGGTGGCCAAAGTAGAAATGTTGAACATTTATATATTTGTCCAAGAGAAAAAAAAACACACAAACACACATATTTGTGTGGTGAAAATGCCATGCCTGTAGAAGGATAAATACATACATACATAAACATAAATTAAATAGTTACAAAAACAAAACTACACACTCACACACCCCCATTAGTCTTAAGTATGTTTGATGTTCAATTAAAATTATCTGATGACCGTAGCCAGAAACACACTCACACACACATACTTAAATTTATTGTACTTAATTTTTGTTTGTTACATTGTTTTTGGTTTTCACGAAAAAGGACTTAAAATGTTTTTGCCAATGATTTTAAATTTTTATTTGTTAAAAAACAAATGTAATGTTCTTAAATGTATGACAAAATTTTGAATTTCCAATAGGAATTCATCCAATTGGAATTTGTACATGCTACTTGCAGGACATAGTTATGAGCCACATAGTAAATTTATGAAATATAGATGTCGTTAAGTCGAAATTTAAAATCATTAAAATATACTCCAGAATTTTGGAAGATTTTAATTGAAAAAAAATTGACAAGAACTGATTTTAAGTTCCTTTACTGGCGAGGGGCTCTCAAATTCATTTGAAACAAAACAATTCTCTCACACTTTTTTCGGTTTTTATTTATTCGTATTGTTATGCCCACATCTGATATCCTTAACTTGTAAGGATTTTTTCTTATTAGTACTATACCTAAGTATATGAGACTTGATTTTATGCAATTGTATCCAAATATCATAGAAGAAAAAATCATGCCCACCACATTGATAATGCATTGGAAAAAACTCATATCCACCACATTGATAACAAAATTTTGAAAGATAGTTGAAAAAGCAGCAGCAAATCTTCAAGGAGATCAGAAAAATGATGTTCCGAAAAATATACAAGTTTTTAAATGCTTAACAAAATATGCTGTTTAAACATTTCAATATCACTTTTTAGCCCTGCTACATACCTGCGTGATCATCATCACGTTCATTTTTCAAATTTTCGCTTGTTTTTTTTTTTTTCATTGTCATCGTTATACATACATACTTTTATTTTTACTCAACAATAATTTATTACCCTCTGATATTCATAAAAATAAATTTACTTAATTTATAGGTATTATTAGATATTTTAATTTATATTCTGTAAATTGTAATATGAGCTGATTAATGTTAATCGATCGATGTTAATTTAATTGCATATAAGCTATTTTTTAAGTTCTCTTTTATTTATTGCATTTGCCTTTAGTTATTTATGTCGTAGCTTTTTATTTTATATTTATTTTTTTTTCACTGTGCATCTCCCCCCATTAACGATTTTATTTTTTATAACCTGACTTAAACAAATAAGTTTCTGTTTTTTTTTTTTGTGTTTATTTATTAATAACTTTGTATTTCTTATTTTTACCAATTAAATAAAAATAAAGAAATCATAAGAACTAAAACAACCATTCTTTTAAATTTTTTCTTCCCCAACAACACAAACTCCTTAAAAAAACATGCATGTCCGGTAATCAATTAATCTCTGTCTATTCGAAATCAAAAAAACATACAATGTAATAGAAATAGTTTAAACTAATAATAATAATAACAATAATATTAAAAATCAAACTCCCCATACATAACTATCACATAAAAAAAAAACAAAACAAATTCCATTCGTTTTATTACTTATTTTGGATTCTGTTCTGTGTTGCGGGTGACTTGAATATTTTTGGAATTACTCATCCATCCATGGCATGTGGACAGGTGCTGATCACAGCAAACTGAATAGAATTTTTGCAATCGAGTATTTTTCTGGGATGAGTAATGTCAAGTGGTAAAGAGAGCAATACATTAATGATTGTAGATGTCATAGACTGGTTTTTGTTTTTTCGAAAACCATCATTTTGAACTTACTCCCAATTCCGTCAAGAAATCAAGCGTTTCTTGTATATGAAGCACATGCCCGGAGATTAACGTTTAGTATGTTCAGAGTATGCAGGGAATGCCACTGACCTAAAACCTATCAAGGAAATGTGGAAACACTCGAATGAAAACTTGAGGTATTTTATGGCAATAGAGACTCCATAATTATACCCTACAACACTATGTGTTGGGGTATTAAGGGTGTTTTCTTAAGGTAGATAGAACTTTAAATTGTAAAAAGTAACACACAAAAATTAAATTTAAATTTTGATGATTTTTTATTTGTTTCAGTATACTCTGACAAATCAACATCAGAGACCACTATATTCTTTCGCCGATTGGGTTTTAGAGCAGTTGGCAAATGACCCGTTGTTTTATCGCAAAATTGTGTTCAGCGATGATGCGCATTTTTGGCTTATCGAGTTTTTAATAAGCAAAATTGCCGCATATGGAGTGAGACCAATGCCCAAGAGACCCTACAGACTCCATTATATCCAGAAAAATGCACCACATGTTGCGGTTTTCACGCTGGTGGCATCATCGGCATTATTTCTTCAAAAATGAGGCCGAAGCTCGCGTTACGGTCAATGGAGATCGTTACCGCACCACGACCGATGATTTTTTGTTTAAAAATATGGATGACATTGATCCGGAGGAGATGTGGTTTCAACAGGATGGCGCTACTTGCCAAACGGCGAACGCAACCATCGACTTATTGAAAACAAAATTTGGCGATAAGTTGATTTCGAGAAGTGGACCTGTCAATTGGCCTCCAAGGTCGTGCGATTTGACACCTCTCGATTATTTTATGTGGGGCTACGTGAAGTCACTGGTTTATGCTGATAAACCAACAACAATTGACGCCTTGGAGGCCAGCATTGTTCGTGTTATTCGTGACATGCGGCCAGCAGTGCTCGAAAAAGTGGCCAAAAATTGGAAGTGTCGATTAAGCTATGTATGTCCGCCCGTTCCTTCTGTCCATGTTAATTTGTAATCACGCCACAGGTCGCAATTATGGCCAAATCTCCACGAAATTTTGCATAGAGGTGGGGTTAAGTCAGAATTGTTTTTTTTTTTTTTTTTTTTTTGGAGATGATCGCAAAATATTTAGGGGTTTAAATGGATCAAAAAACAGAAAATTTCCGGATTTTGCTTTTACTCTACAGGCCACAATTATAAACCAATCGACGAGATCTTATTTATTCTGCTATATCCTCTGGGCCGATTTTCACAATTCTCATCAATTCGGAATGGTTTCTAGCCAGAAAATTATAAAATCTAAGAAAATCGCGGAAAAATATGCCAATAAAATATTTGAATATTTTTGTTAATTTTTTTTCTTTTTAATTTTCGTCATATTTTATCGCATGCGATTTTTTCAATTTGGCTTACAATTTTGAATTGAACATTTTGTAAAGTTTTTCCACACCCTGCAACACTATGTGTTGAGGGCATTATATACAGGTCGCAATTATCATGCGATGCTCATTGCAAATTTTGCATGCTGGTCCAGGTCTTCGCACAGCTCCCATATAAAGGTACCTCCCTATATACGATGTTTTGATTATTTTTGCTACATTATTCACCGTTTATTTCAAGTTTCGAATTTGAATATGGTAATGGCTTATGACAAACAAAGCCTATGTAGGTCCACGTCGTATAGACCCCAATATAACGGCTATATTCGGTATTTTTAAAATTTTAACAGAATTTTTTAAGGATTTTATTTTTTGAAAATTTCTAAATTCGTTCCAAATGGTAGAGGGTATTCAAAATTCGACCCGGCCGAACTTACGGCTTTTTACTTGTTTATCTTAAATTAAAAACCAGTAAAGAAAATCTTAAAGTCGGGAGGGGCCGACTTTATGATAACCTACACCACTTTGCTAATTAAGTAGAGCTTCGCATAACAATTAAAATTTTATGGAAGAATTCAATCATACACGCTATGATTATAATTATAATTTAAAGTTCAAAGGTTAAATATGCAGAAGCATTCGTGTCTTTTAAATTCGGATTTGTATTGCCCATTTGGGGCACAATTAATTTGAAATCGGATAAAGATATATATGGGAGCTATATCTAAATCTTAACCGACCTCGATAGAATTTGGCAGAGATATTTCTGAGCTGTATTTGATATATTTCCCTGAATATCGTTATTACGGAGTGCATATTACGGCTGTGGGTAACAAATATAACAAATCGGATGAACAGTATATATTGGAGCTGTACCTATGTCTGAACCGATCTTCACCAAATTTGACATACTAGCTTCTAGACTCAATTCGGTCGTAAGTGCCAAATTCTATCCATTTGGACAAATATTAGACGTTTGGTGCACAATAAAAAGTAAATCGGACGAAGTTATATATTGGAAGTTATATATCCAAATCTGAACCGATCTCGTTAAAATTTAGCAAATGTATTTCTGAGCTGTATTTGATATATTTCGCCAAATATTGTTGTTACAGAGTGCATTCTACGGCTGCGGAGGACAAAAATAACAAATCGGATGAACAATATATATGGGAGCTATAGCTATATCTGAACCGATTTCGATCAAATTTGGCATACTTATTTTCAGGTCTAATCTGGTTGTATATGCAAAATTCCATACTACTCGGGCTGATAGTACACGTTTGGTGCACAATAAAAAGCAAATCGGATGAAGATATATATGGGAGCTATATCTAAATTTGACCGATTATCTCCAATTTCAATAGGGTTCGTCCTGGGCCAAACAAATGGTTTGTGCAAAATTTCATCTGTATAGGGCAATAAATGCGAACTGTACTTTGTTTACAAAAATACATGGACAGACGGACTGACTGACGGATGCAGATCATCAAAAGGAACTATGGATCTAACTCATTTCCTTTATTAAATTTTAATCAACTTATCCTACATTGTAACTATTTTATCACGCATAGGACACTTAAAATGTGGGTCATTGTGGATTCATAATGAACATTTAACAAATCGTTATATCGGTTGAGTTTGTCGGTTTATCTAAATTCTGAAACAAATATGCCAAAATTAGGGTTTCCAGGTTAAGGTTTCATAGCTATTCTCAACCTTGATTAGTCTCCAATTTGGCATTAGGTTCAACTTCTCAGAAAATTTTGAATAAAAAATATTGACAACATTTTCTATCGAATGGTTAATTCTTTTGTGAAAAAGCATCAAATATCTGAGTTCCACTTTAAAACTTCCGAAACATAATGCAAAATATTGAGTCCTCTTGTGTATGCTTGAGGTTGTGTAAAGGTCCCTAAAACGAATGTTTGGCCTAAGAATTTATGCAAAATATTGAATGAGCCTAAAATATTGTTTGGCCTCAGAACGAAAAACCTTTCTGAAGATTTGACTCAACTTCGAATTTCCCAGATCCCAAATTGGATTTGTACTTTAGTAATTCAAAATGTTGACATTTTGTGGAAAATGTAACAGTCGGAATTGACCAATATTATAACATTCTATTAGAACTATGTGTTTTGCATACTATGTATCAAAAAAAATTGGTACAAATATTTGGATACACCAGCTTTGGATCCTGTCGGACACTACCTTCGATAAATGTCGTACATGGTTAGATCGACTGAAAGGGATTTTATGCCAAGAGACATGAGATATAAACCCGTTATTGCAGCAGTTTGAAATAATCGAAATTACATATAACCATATCGCACTGTATTTAATCCTTATAAACACTTAATGTTGCTACCATCCTCCTTCACTAAGATGGTGTTATAATTCAATATCCTTGATCTTTTGCCACCTCCTTATTACGTTTTATTTGCTCCCTATCCCGCTTTTGGCAGAGACCACAAATTTTATTAGCGCCATTTTACCAGGAATATTGGAACCGTTATATGTTACATGAGATGATGACACTATCAATTCGAAGCCAATAAAACGCATTGCCATATATCACATATAACAGTTATTGTTATTTTTCAATCTTTGTTAGGGTTTTTTAATGAAAGTTTCTTAGATTACTCACCGCCACCGATCAGTCTCCTCAAAAACCGCAAATCGAATACGTCAACGGGATTAAGTACTTTATCAAAAAAAAAAAAAGGAAAAAAATAAACACTTGTTTGGCTTTGAGCAACAGTTTACTGTGACACCCAGTTTACATGGGGCCTGTCTGCGGTGACGGGAGTTTGTTTTTTGGCCAAATGCCAACTCCTATCAAATCATCTGAGTTGGTCAACAATCTTTGTTATTTATTTTTTCTTTTTTTTTTTTGCTACGCCAAGTTACACGAGTCTTGCAATACACAAAGTTGAATGAATTAATGAATGAAAACGAAAACTGAAAACAAAATTCAAGTCAACTTTGTCTCTGCTTTGTTTTTTTTTTTTTTTGGGGACGTGCTACGGAAATGCCTTTAGAAGCTGTGAGAAAAAGCAGCAATTGCAAATGCCGCACAAGTAGAGTTGGCGATAATCAAACAAGTTGAGCGCTGTTTTGGAACTTCAATATCATTTAAAAGTATGTCGACATTCCGCAACTAAACGAAAAGTTGATTTGTTTTGAATCTTTGTGAGATACAATTTGCAATACTGAAGGTCATTCATAAGATTAATTATTTTGGGTGGAAAAACAAACACTTGATTTGAAATAATATTCGCCTAAGATATATTATCGTCAAAGGTGATATTACGAGGATTACTCATCGTGAACTTGAATTTTGATAAAATGAAGGTCCATAGTTTGGTTTATGCCGATTTCAACTACATAAAAAAGGTCATAGGTTGTTGACACCCAATCGACAGATTCTTGCAAGTTGCAAGTAAAAATCTGGCGATTGGGTGCCAACATCCCATTACCTTTTATATACGTACTTCGTCAGCGAAAAGTCCACTTTAAAATTGTAGGTTCGTTCCAACAAGTTCGGCTTGTTTTTCCGTTTATAACGCCTCAAAACATACATTTTAGATCCCACAAATTACATATCTTCTCGATCAGCGTAAAATTCTATGCCCGTCCGTACGTCTGTCCATCTGTTGAAATCTTCCGAACGAATTGAAGTAGGTTGATAAAATTTACTCAAATGTGTGTTTGGTCTGCAGGGCTTTTGGTACTGAAAATGGGATATAGCTCCACGTTTTGGTATAGCCCCCATATAACGGTACTTCCCTGTATTCGGCATTTTGCTTATGTTCGGTCTTTTGCTGATTCTAGCTGCAGTATTCACCGAAATTGTTTAAAATTTCGTATTTGAAGTTCCTTCCATCCAAATTCGTTCCATTTGTTGGAGGGTATTCAATGGACGGCTCGTACTCAAAATGCACAATTTGACAGAAGCCTGTATCTTGAAATTGAGTGAGGGGCTCTCTTGATCCGTAGGGCTGAAAAGGCTGTTTTTTTTTTTTTTTTTTTTGAAATTCGTACTGAAACGGTATGAAAAATATTAAAAGGCACTAAATGTGGTACCCTTTTCGTTTTGGGGAAGCAGTAGAGCTAGAACTCTTAAATTTGGAATGAGGGCTACTAAGGGAGTGTGTGATAGATGTACCAAAAGGGTTATGGAAATCCGCACTACAAATGTACGAGAAGTACTAAAATGTACTGTATTTGGTACCATTTCGTATCATGCGAACGGTTAGAGCTAAAAACTTAAAATTTGGAATGGGAATCAAAGTTGAGGAGTAGAGTCGATGTAACTAGGTAGCTTTGGAAGTGTGCACTCATGTATACGAATAGTACCACACGGTACAAAATTCAGTAATATTTGAATTTGAAGAAACGGAATCCTGAAATTCGAAATGAACATTACTGGCGGAGAGGAGGATTGGGATATGGAGGAAGTAAACGAAATTTGTACTTAAGTGCGCGAAAGTACAAAATGTTACTAAATTTGGTACCATTTCGATTTGGGTGAACCGACAGATGTGGAATTCTGAAATTTAGAAGTAAGATTGCTATTACATTGTAGGACTGAGGAATGTAGGTAGTTTTAGAAATTTTTGCCCATATGTACTAAATCGTACTAAATTTGGTACAATTTAAATTTTGAGAGAACCAATAGAGTTGAAATCCTGAAATTTAGAAATAAGATCACTATTACATTCTACGACTGAGGGATGTAGGTAGTTTTGGAAATTCGTACTTATGTGTACTGAATGGTTCTAACTTTGGTACAATTTAAATCTTTGGAGAACCAACAGAGTTAGAATCCATAAATTTGAAAATAAGATTCTATGGGGCTGTAAGATGTAGATAGTTATGCAAATGTGCACTTACGTGTACTAAATGATACTAAATGTAGTTTTATCCGGAAAATTGACAATAAGATTACTGTCAGAGTGTAGGATTGGAATATGTAGGTAATTTTGGAAATTTGTAGTTATATATACTAAAATGTACTAAATTTGGCAGAATTTAGTTTTGTGTGAACCAATAGAGCTGGAATCCTGAAATTGGAATTATTTTTTTTTTAGAAATGAGTACTACAGAGTCCAATTTAATCAATGGGACAAAATTAGTATTGATTTTTGTGTTGGGGTCAGACTTGGTGTGTAGTATTAAGATATGGAGATGGTTTTGGAAATACGTTCCGTAGATGTTCGAAAGATATTAAATGGTACTAACATTTTAATTATGGTCGATATTGGTGTGAAGGTTTGAGAATTGAAGTGGGTAAATTTGGTATTCGGGTAAGGAATTGAGTTGGAAGTCTAACATTTGGAATTATGGTCATCTTTGCGCGGTTTGGTTGATATATGATACACTAAAAGGTACGGAAGCTGAAAATCTGAAAATTGGAGTGAGAGATTTTAGTGCTGTGTAAGATATGCTAACTAAATGTTGTTTTTTGAAATTCTAACAATACATGTACCAAAAGTACTAAACTACAAAAAATTTCGAAAAATATCCCTCAAATGAGAACCATTATGTGAGGGCTATACCAAGACGTGGACCTGCATAAGTTATTTATTGTCGTAGGCTGTAGTACTCATTAAGATCATTAAATACGATCAGACGGACACGGCTAACTCGTCTTAGAATTTTACGTTGTTCATCAATATATATATATATATATATATTCTTTATTAGGTCTTAAATAATTATTATAAAAATGTCTCAATATTAACAATTCGGGCTCATGGCTGGCTCCCTAATTAATCGATGTATGGAATTTCCGAAAAATATTTAAAATGACTTCCAACTGGGTTAAATCAAGTATTTTAATACTAATTAAGAAAGTCCGAACATAATCAAAATATTTCATATAATGGAAACTGAATAACCAGCGCATGTATCTTTGCACTTCTAAAATCAGTGACGAAAAAATCAGTTGGTCGGAGCGGACTATTTGATTTTCTTTTGTATGAAAAAAATTGATATTCACCAATTTCGAGAGGATTTTCTTACCGATTATGATATCTAACTGTGTTTGTTCAATAATCTGTTCATCTGTCCCCGTTAATTTGTAATTTATCTATTGGTCGAATTATGGTCCGATCCTCACGACTAGGTTAGAAAATAAGGTCATAATTTTTTGGAAATAATCACAAAATTTTTAATGAGTGAAATGGACTAAAATCAAAACCTGCAGATTCTCTACAGGTCACAATATGTAATGAGTAACAAGAGGTTACACTTTAGATCATAGATGAATATCAAAAAATTCAATTCAGTCGAGAATTTTTTTAAGTTGGTTAAATGCGCATAAATTGTTGTACTTGCTTTAACTAAAAATTTCAATGATTATTTTAACATCTAATAGTACCTATTAGAAATTGGATATTTTAAAATAACACTGATCGCTTTTGTGGTCTTGTAAAATTAAACAAAACATTTAATACTATTAATTTTAGAAGACTCTCAACATTATATATTCCAAATTAGCTAAAATTGTCCTACATTGTGCCTACTTATATGTTAATATGTATCATTTATCATACATTGAGAAAATAATTTAATTTAATTCCCATAATGATTTGTTTAAAATTCGATAAAACTAATTTTGAAATATGGCGAAAAATATCATTATACCAATACAAAATGTATTCATGATGCCTGAATCTCTTAATTTGAAAGAGAACTTGAAAATTTCTCTTACTAATTTGTTACGCTCTCTCTCTCTCTCGCATACATGCATAAGGGGGAAGTACTCAAATTTGTTATCTTATATACCACTCTGTTGTGTTAGCGTGTGTGTGTCAATATTATTTGAGTGATTTTTTGTATATAAGTGTTGGCCAATCAGGCTAGCGACATTCACGCACACACACGTGCATTATGTACGTATTAAGCAACGCCCATTACTCACGGAGGGGTAATGCTGATGAGCATATGTTATTTGGATAGCAAAGAGATGAAGAGAATATTAATGAGCGATGTTAGTTTTTGGACAAAACTACTCAATATTGTGGTTCTTTTCCAGTTATCGGCCAACCATGAACTGGAACACAGAAAGTCGATGGTGTGCGGTTGGTTACTGATGGTATGAATATAATCTATTCTATCTATTCTATTCAATAGATGGATGATAGAATGAAATTCTATTGTGGGAAATTCCTTTAAAAATGAAACGAGAATGGGCTTTGAGTCTTAATGCAGCAATCATATTTGTATGACGTTATTAAAAATTAAATAACAATAAACATTAACGGCCGTTTTATGGATGTCATCGAAAATCATCAATTTCTTGTTCACTTTCAAAATGTTTAAAAAAAAATCAAAAAACACAAATTAAAAAATCTCTTACCATTTAAGCAATGGATCAGCAGTTTAAACTTATTTGTAACACTGATTAATACCATTTTATGTTTTCGATAGTGTTTAAAGAATGTCAAAAAATATATTTTCAATTTATCAATCAATGGTATACGTAAAGCCAAGCGAAATAATGATATGAGTTTGAGGAACCTAAATCGATTTGGCTTTAAGTAACTTTCGCCCGTAGCCACGAGCAAATGCAAAATATGTTGGCATAATGTGGTACTACTTTCTATTTCTAATAATAATCTTAATTCCATTTTTTTTGTTATTTTTTATTTTGGGACTAAAAAACGTAAAGTTTAAGGTCAGGAAATGGCGAAAAGAAAACTATGACTCCTTTAATTAAGTTGATGCCAGATTATATTTTTTTATTTTCTTGACTTTTAAAGTGCTACGAACATAATTCCATTACCTTTTTAACTCCAAAATAAAAATATTGACTTATTGCCTTAAAAACATGCTATTGGACTCACAGTATAAAAATTAAATAAAGTTTGTCATTCCGTTTGAAACATGTATAAATATACACTTGAGACCCCATACAGAGTGGGATGAAAAAACTTCAACCAACTTCATTGTCATTTGTAATCCACTCGTCCGACAGCTGTTAAAATTATCCCAGTGACACCTCATTATATTGTTTACAAGCGTACAAAAGCATTTTGGTGAGAATGTTCCAGAAAATAAGTTATTCGTGATGGAATTCAAGCGTGATTTCTTTATATATGGCTGAAAAGTCGCAAGTGGCCATCGTTAGAGCACTCCAGCATTTAAATGTTAATAAATCATTTATGTCTCGTACCATCGCTCGTTACCGTGATACCGATGTCAAGGACTGAAAAAACAGCATGATCAGCAGAAATGGTTCGAAAAGTAAAGAAGCGACTTGATCGAAACCCGTGTCGCAGTGGCCGAAAAATGGCTCGTGAGCTGAACATATCGCAATATTCCATTCGGCAAATTTTGAAAAATGAGCTCGGGGTAAAGCTATTGAAATTCCAAAAAGTACAAGAACTTACACCGCAAAAGAAAGGAAATAGACTCAACACAGCTAAAGAGTTGCTTCGCTTGGCCGAAAGTGGTGAACTGCTGAATTTGGATTTCTCCAGTGAGAAAACATTCGTTATCCAGCAGTTTGTAAACAAACAAATGATCGTGTTCACTTGCCAAAGAGGTCAGCTGAAAATGTGCACCTTCGGTTGGACACCAGAACTCAAGCACCGGCCATGGTAATGGTGTGGACCGCCATAACAGCCGATGGTCGCTCTCCGCTCTTACTAAATGTCGAATATTATCTCGAAAATGTTCTGGAGGGTGTATTAAAGCCTGGGCACGCAAACATTTTGGCCGCAGACCTTGGACATTGCAACAGGACTCAGCTTCTTTTCCAGCGCACAATGGCCACCAAAATCTCCGGATACCAATCCGTTGGACTATTGTATATGGAAAACTAGGTTGGCATTAAAAAATACCAAAATGTCGATTACCTCAAGCAACCGCCTCACCGGGAATGGACCAAAACACCGCAGAGCAACATTCGGGCAGCTTCTGACGGTTTCATTGGCCGTTTGAAAGCCATAATTCGTGCCAAAGATGACCAATTCGAACAAATCTAAAATTATTCTAAAATTTTTTGCTATTTCCGAAATATTTGCTTCCATTCAGATTATTCGCCTAAAATTTAAAAAAAATGAAAAATTATGGCGTTTGACTTTGTTGCAGTTTTTTTTTTATCTCACCCAGTATATCGTGCGATTTGAAGCCTTTAGACTTTTTTGGTGAGACGCATTGGAAGAAAACATTGACGAATTTATTCATGAGATACCGTTCCATTACTCCTTGGTCAGCATTGCCATTTTTTTAGACCCTTCACCTTGGAAAGGAAGGTATATTAACTTTGTCATTCCGTTTGTTACATCCCTAAATTTTCGTCGTAGACCCCATAAAGTATATGTATTCATAATCAGCATAAAATTCTAAGTCGGTTTAACGATGTCCGTTTGTTTGTTGAAATCACGATACAGCCCACATTATTTGACGTAGAGCGTCAAAATTTAGCAGATTAATTTGTATTGTGTCTAGGATGGTTGGTATTGAATATGAGATATATCCGTCCACGTTTTGGTATAGTCCCCATATAACGGTACCTTCCGATTTTCGGAATTTTGATGATTTTTGCCACATTTTTTCACGGATTTGTCTAAAAATTCGTATTTGTTGGTCATAATGGGTTCTAGCTCCGGTGGCAAAACATTGCATGTAAAGGTCAACGATTTGGTATAGCCCCCATATAATGGTACCTCCCGATATGCGGTATTTTGGTAGTTTTTGTTACATTTTTCCACGGATTTGTCTAAAAATTGGTATTTGTTGGTTATAGTGGGTTCTGGCTGCAGTGGCGAAACATTGTATGCATAGGTTCACGTTTTGGTATAGCTCCCATATAACGGTACCTCCAGATATTCTGTATTTTGATGATTTTTGCCACATTTCTTCGATTTTTGCAACATTTCTGTCCTAATGGGTTCTGGCTCCGTTGCCGAAATATTGTATGTATAGGTTCATGTTTTTGTATAGCCCCATATTGCGGTACCTCCCGATATTCAATATTTTGATGATTTGGCGACATTTTCCAACGAATATGTCTAAATATTGGCATTTGTGGGACACAATGGGTGCTAATGTTTCCTTTACCCTAAGGTGGAGGGTATTAAAAGCCGAACGAACTTAATGTTTTTTACTTGTTCTTAACGTAAAATATTTTTATAAAAACAATAACAATTTAAATCCATTTAAAACAACCTAATAACTACGGTATCTCAACAAATAAATGCCAATCTGGTCGAATATTCTGTTCTATTTTCTGAAGAGATTTTACTTTTTAGAGTCCAAGTGAAAAAATGTTTCCAAGGTCTTTTCTCTTGGCCACTACCATTCATCTTACACCTAAAGTGAGATATTGCTAAGAATTGTGGTAGTGAAGTTTAGTCGTAAATTGTAATATTGCATCTTTTAGAATTATAAACTAAAATAATGTCAAAAAATTTGCCCTGCCATAGCCCTAGGTATAAAATAAATGAATGTTCCTATAAAAATAATAATATTTGCATTGAACCTGATCACTATGAACTGAAAAACAATTTTTTGATTTTTTCCGCGACGAAAATAATTGATCACTATTTTTCATATACCAGCTACTACTATTACTGATTACTATTTTTCATATAAAGCAATTCTGAACATTTCATGAAATTTATTCTCCCACACTTATCTAAAATCCAAATAGGCGAATAATCTTCAATAAAACCATATATTGTCTTATTAACACATTGTAAGATGTAACATTTACCAACTGAGCTAACAGCTTACTGTGACATAGCAACATTGGTTCGGTCCTGGGGTTCGACAATTGAAACCTACCGGACGGCTGGCCACATCCTGTGCAAGCAATGTTAGTCCTTTGCTCTTGTTACTGCATTGCTTCACTTATTGAACCTGATTGAATGATCAACTACGAAAGGAGAAGAAAACGAACACACACTCTAACAAACATTGAGGGGTCTACACATTCAATTTTGCAACATTAAACAAATGTAACAAATGCAAAATAAGAGATAATGAGTTCATTTTTCTATTGTCTTCCTGTGTCGCAGCGGGCAATCAAAACAATGTTTGTGTTTTGTTTTCATTTTTCCCTTTACCAGAGCAAAATTGAAGATGAGAAAATGTTTGTTGCGTTTGTCCATTGCTTTTGGGTGGTCTTGGCCAATATGGTTGGCCGATCGATCGGTCAGCCAGCCAGTGAGCCAGCCATCTTCCAACAGCGGGATACATCTGGGTTTAAGGTAAATTAAGAAATAAATATATTTCGTTTAGGAAAAATATTTTTACTTTCAGATAAGATAAAAAATATTTAGTAGGAAAATAGTTATGAAATGTTTCAATTAGTCGCTGTGTGTGTGATCCGATTTTGCTGGACACATGACATGAGACAAGAATTTAGAAAGTGTCAACATTGTACATATTGCTCCATATTTTACATTAACAATTATTTTGAAAGTATATGAATACACATTATATCTGCTTTAAAGCTAAGTATATGAACACAATCGAATTGGGAGCCTTTGGAAAATATTTGTAATTAAAAATATGATTAAAAATCTAATTTTTTTTCTGCCTTCCACCATAGGGAGGGTATACTAAGTTCGTCATTTGTAACCCATCGAACTTATAATTTTAAACATAACAAAGTATTTATATACTATATAAGCTTAAAATTTGAAGACGAATTGGCCTTGACCGTCCGTCCTTCTTTACGTCTGTCGTAATCACGCTAGAGTCAAAAAGAGTTAATTGTCTGCAGGAAGGTCGCGTTCGAAGGTGAGTTTTATCGGTCCACGATATCGTATAGCTCCCATATAACGGTACCACCCCCCCCCACCATATTCGTTCTCAACAAAATAAGTTTTTTATGAGTATTTTACCCCCTGAAAGATAATTGCCTATATAGGTCCAAGGTATCGAATAACCCCTACACAACGGTACCCCCGATGTTCGTTCTTTTATGATTTTAACGACATTTTTACCGAAATTTTTGTAATTTTTGTATTTGAAGTTCGTAATGGGTACTACAGCCTATGACAAAAAATTGCGTATGCAGGTTTACGTCTTTGTATAGCCCTCACATAACGATATCTCCTGATATTCGGTATTCCTGATATGACGGAAAATTGTATCTCCCTCCCTTTAATAATATCAGCAACATTACCACCGGTATTGTTTCCAGTTTGATATATAAAAGCCTTTTTTCAAATTTCGTATTTAAGGTTCGTAATTAGTACGGCAACCTAGGACAAAAGATTACTTATGCGGAACCACGTCTTCGTGTATTCCATATAAAGGTTTTTTTCAAGAGAATTTTTGAAAAATTTTCAAGTTCCCTCAAAATGGTGGAGGGTTTTAAGAATTCTGCACGGCCGAAATTATCTGCTTTTTTCTGAATTTTAATTTTTTGGAAAAACTTTAAACCCTTTAATAAAAATGTTTAAAAATCAACGATTCTTGGCTAGGGACTTGTCGGAAGTTATTTTACTGACAGACATGGCTTTTGACCAAGAAGACTTTCAAAAAAATCCACGTTTGTTTTTTAAAAAAAGTTAAATTGTTTAATTTTTGTCTCAGAGGATTTTTGAAAAATGTGTTCAAAATACCACAAACGTTTACTCATTAAAGCATGTGGTTAAGATTTCCAGAACATTAATAAAAACAAGTAAAATAGTATCAGTCGGTTTTGCCGACAGATGTATACCACCAGCTTTGAGATATGATTATTCAAACTGTTGATCTTCCGAAGCAGTTGACGAATATAGATCAATTCGTATCTGACATAAGACTGATATAAATATTAAAACGTGCCAGATTTGGACTATATCGACTTATTCCTAAAAATAATTTTCATGTGTAAATTTTTGGAAAATGTAGATATATACGTGAGGTAACCGATATAGCGGACCAAAGTATTCCATTTTCACACTTCCTCTAACACAGATAAAACAAGTAAGCAAAGGCTACAGTCGAGCGGGGCCGACCGTTGAATACCCTACAACACTATAATAAACCATACAGTTTATATAGGCGAGATACTCGAAAGAATTCCACAAGATATTGTGACAAATAATAAAACAAAACCATTAGGTTTCGTTCTCTAATTTTCGAATAATAGCAACTTAAACGAATTTGCTCATTTCCAATTTATTGGTAGATGTTGCACGTAAATGGTCTCCCTAGATCTGGAACCAATATATCCCAAAGACCTCTAATCTGTCAGAAGTGGCATAAGATTAACATTATTATTGGTTTTTGACTGAAACGCATCTATATGAGATACCGACATTTGACTATATTCTTCAACGAAATCAGAGTTAACGAAATAGTCAGAAGTGCGTCTTTCCTGCATTCGTGAATTCTCCAAAAAGTCGCTGGAATGGACATTTTCGTATTTAGTCTACAAAAGTTGGTAAACTATTTCACTCATCGAATATTTTGGATGGCCATCCGAAACTGCTTGGCTTTTGCAATGTGCGGTAACCCCCATTCAAATGTGCGTGAGGATCGGGCGATAATTACGACTTGCTGACAATTTTGCAGTTTTTTGGTCCATTTCAACCCCTAAATATATGGCGATCATCTTCAAAAAGAGTAGGCTTCTATTCTGACACCCATATGATCCCGATGCAAAATTTCGTAAGGATCGGGCCATAAATGCGATCTGTATATGATATCCTGATATCCTATCTACTTAGTTTTGTTAGCTGTAGAAATATTACCAAATGTTTAATTCAAAATGAAAATATGCCAAAATATGACAAAATTGAAAAATATGAGAAAATTTTACAAAATCAATATTTTCATCTTTAGAGAGATATTTTTATGCGTTTTTTAGACGTTTTTTTCTTTCTTGTCAAGAGGCCATTCAGAATTAATGAGAACTGTCGAAATCAGTTCAGCCGTTCTCCACATATAAGAGATCTTTCAAGCATATCTTCTTTGATAGACATATATATCGCACATATTTTGCTATATATCCGATTTGTTGGATAATAACATCAATGTAAAGGTCAGAAGTAACCTTGTGATGGCTTTGTGATTTCGCCGGGATTTAAAATATTCACGGTTTAATGAAAATTTTTGATTTTTTTTCAACACAAAAGATATGGTCTATTTCACCCGCTAAATATTATCCGATGACCACCCAAATTAGTAGGCTTCTTCCCCGCCCTAAACTCTATCTACGCGCGAAATTTCGCGTCGATTGGTCTATAATTGCGACCAGTATAGCTACTGCAAAATCCGACATTTTTTCAGTATTTGGTCCATTTCAACCCTAAACATTTCGCGATCATCGCCAAAGCAATAGGGTTCTATTCTGGTCCAAGCCCCACCTAAATTCTAAATTTCGTGAAGATCGGGCCATAATTGCGACCTGTAGAGTGATTACAAATTAATATGGACAGACGGACAGACGGACAGACGGACGGACGGACATACATAGCTAGATCGACTCAGCTCGGCGAGCTAGGAAGATCCATATATATTCCTATGTGGGAAACCAATATTTCGAGGTGTTACATAATTTTTGGCCCAATCAAACTTATAATACCCCAACACATAGTGTTGTAGGGTATAAATATTGGCATGTGCAAAATTTGAAGGAAATATAACATTTATATCCAATTTTATGTGAAGTCAAATTACATATTCATATCCGATTTCTGGTGAAAAGAAATATTTAGATATAGCAAGTTGTAAGAATTCCGACTTGTTTCGCAAGTTATGATAGAAGAAATGGTCCGATCTCTACCATCTTTACAACAGATCTTAGTTCATAGAAATATTGAGATGCGCCAAGTCTGAGTGCAATCGGAAGTTAATTTCGCGTTTTATGTACTTCATGGTTACTCAAAATGTTGACCGATATTGGGCGATACATCCATCCTTACAACAGGTCTTGTGTTAGTAGAAATAATGGGATGTGTGAAATAAAGGGAACCTGATGCTTATTTCGCGTTTTATGACCTTCGTGGATATTCAAAATTGTGACCTTTTGTTGGGGAGGTACCAGAAGGAATGGTCCGATATATTTTATCGTACATCTTGAGTTTATAAAAATATTGGGATGTGTGAAATTTTAAGACAATCGTATTTTTACATCACATTTATAAGAGTCATAATTATTCAAAATGTTGACCCTTTGTGGCGGAAGCACTGATGGAGTGGACCAATATTGTCCATTTTTACATCTGACCTAGAACTGACGCAAATATTGGGATTTGCAAAGTTGAAGCAAAATCGGATTATTGCTTCTCTTTCTGTGCAGAAAATATATTTTTTGAAAATTTCGTGGGGAATGTGCCAGAAGGAGTAGACCGATATTGCCATATCCGAACTGGATCTAATTTTGATAAAAATATTACGATGCACCAAGTTTGGACCAATCGGATACTTCCTTCGAGAGTTGTCGTGCGCACCAGCCAGACGGACAGACGGACGGACATCGCTCGATCGACTCTAAATGTCCTGAAATGGATTGGGTCCAAAGGGACCTAGGGTCAAAGACTAGGCCCGTTTGACCGTATCAAATGATATAACCATCGTAGCATGTTTGGTTGAGGGTGATAATTAATTTAAACAAGTAAGAAAGCGGGTATGTTCGGTCGATCAGAACTTTTAAGGCCGTTATATGGGACTATACGAATACCTGGGACCTTCTAAGTAATTGTTTGTTATCGGCTGTAGTACCGATTCGAAACTTCAAATATGAAATTTTGAAACAATTCCGTTGAATAATGTCCGCTAATAATCAAATTTGAAAAAATTCCGGTGACTAATGTTGCTAATATATTAACAAAATACAGAATAGAGGGCTGTGGGGACCTGATAGACAACATTCCGTCATAGGTTGTAGTACTCATTACGAGGTCGAAACTTACATACGAATTTGAAAAAAAAGAAATGTGATTTTCTAAAAACATAAGATCTGCCTTTTTCTAAAACATAAGAATCTGCCATTCATGCATCCTGGAATTTCAAATTATCACTTCAATGCACATTAATAAAGTTTGAAACGAAGTCCATTAGATCCAAAAGTTTTGTGATAAAACACTAATTCTTTGTTTATAATTTTAAAGGATATTTACAACTAATACCAAGGATAATCTATACTAATACTACATGCAACCTCTCTCTATTCCTGTTAGCCATCATCATTACTAGACGGCCTTTAGTAAAGACAAACCCTAAAACACATACCATCACGAATCCAATCCCATAAAAGTACCGTAATAATCTTAAAGAAAATTATCTTCTCAGATTGCACATTACCATTTAGTTTACAAAAAAGTCAAAATCCCAAACAAAACACAAGAACTCCCAAAAGATAGAAGAATCCACACAAATTGTCTCTATTGTCTTGGGTTTATGGCAAACAGAATGGCCGAAAACAATGAGCTTATGATAAATGTTTTGGGTAGTATCCTTTTTTCTCTCATTTATTCCTGTTAATTTTGCATAAAACCTTTGTCTCGCACCCAACCAACCATCCATGTGAACAGAATAGTTAGATGTAGCGTGGTAGGTATCCTTAGTCAAACCAACATTTTGGTTATGACTCTATGGTAAGTACGCACTCTTGTTTGGCTGGCCATATTGGCCAGAATCCTGTGAGATCCCCTCTAGAACCCACAAGCAAATGGCGAAAATAGAAACTAAAGAAAGAATTGAAAAAGATGTAAAGTAGAGAGAGATTCTGGCATTTGCTTGATTTGGTTTTGTCTTCGGCAAACAGCAGGACATTTTGCTTGATATTGGCCGACAACGTCGAGCAATATCACCCACCTAACAAACGGCCAAAAAGGACATCAATTGTTCGGCAACCAGGGACATGAGCAACAACAATGTAAACAGAAAACAATAAATTTTCATTTAGAGTCTTTTTACGAGCATTCTGACCGAAGAGAGACTTGGAGACCTCAACAAGACACACCACCACCACCACAGCACCAAACTAGGCCCAGTTAGCAATGCTCGTCATTTCGCACCCAGTGACTATGGACAAGCCTTGCAATTGAATAGCCCGAGAACAGCAACAAACATAAGATTGTATTTTTCTGGCTTGTAGTGAGAATATTGTCGAAAATCAAGAAGGTACCACAGCCATCCAGTGGAATAAGTTGTTGTTGTTGCAAACCAACAACAACAGCAACAACACCTCTTACAATGTTGATTACTTTTGATTGAGCTCCTGCTGCTGTTGTCGGTATACAAAAGTGAGCAAACTCCACAGGACATTCCTAAGCACCCACACAAAGATAAGAACCAAACGTGCAGATGTGTGCGTGCCAGCCTCAGTGATTGTTCGTTGAGAAATGTTTGCACACACACGTACACACACCAACATCATATCCTTCCTTTACAATTCGTCATGGACAAAATATTTTGGTTCTAGAAGAGCACATCACACTGTTTTCTGTTCGTTCGTCCAAAATAGAGTTGTCAAAATGACATACAAACTGTCGGACAGTTTGACTGAAAGAATTCGGTTTTGAATTGTATGGTGTTGTACAGTGTGGGGTTAATGAAAGGGGTGAGGTTAAGTCATGAAAGTAATGACTTGAAGGCTTGGAGGAAAACTGAAGAGTAAGATAGGAGAAAAATCTAATATATTATGAAAATACCAGATACATATATCGACGTTTGTTATGTTTATATCGTAAAGTAATTTGCATAGCGGGAAAAGTATTATGCCCTTGTGCATTTGTTTGTAACATGGATAAGGAAGCTAAATAGACCTATAGCTAATTTTGGGGATCTTCATAAATCACATTGTAAGGCGAATTAGCCATGTCAGTATACACTCAACAAGAATACTATTTGGTAACAGATACCAGATACAGCCCAGAAAAATCTCTGTCAAATTTTGTCGAGATCGGAACACATTTGGATATAGCTCCCACACATATATTTATCCGATATCAGGTATATTGTGCACCAAATAGGTAATAGCATCCCAAATGGACTGAACCTTAGCAATTCCAACTGAATTCATCCTGGAAACAAGTACTTAAAATTTGATGAAAATCGGTTCAGGTATAGCTATAGCTATAATATATATGTTTCATCCGATTTGGGGGTTTAAGCGTAATATGCACTCCGATATTTCGAACCTGATGTCAGATTCAGCTCTAACATAAGCGCCTAAAATGTTAACAAGATCGGTTCAGATTTAGATATAGCTCCCATATATATACCTTTATCCGATTTCAGGATTATTGTACACCAAATGGCTAATATCACCCCAAATGGACTGAATTTTGGCACTTGCGGCAAATCGGTTCATATATAGCTATAGCTCCTATATATGTTTCATCCGTGTTAGTGTTAAAGTCCCTCACGTACTCAATATACTCTCCACAAGGATAATATTTGGTATCAGATACATCTCAGAAATACCTCTGCCAAATTTTATGGAGACCGGTTTCGATTTTTATATAACTTCTATGTACATCTTCATCCGATATTACATATATATAATATCAGCCCAAATTGAATAGATTTTTTCATATTCAGCCGAATTTTTCTATTTAGTGAAACTATAGAATCCTTATAGAAGTCATATCATGCACTATACACCAATGTTATTTGTTGATATGATCTACTTCACATAAATTGCCAATATAAACTTTTTTGTTACAGGAATTTTAAATTTTTAAAATAAACGATTGTTGTATGAGAAAATTTATTTTTAGGAAATATTTTGTAAAAATATTCTGCAGGAAATATCCATCTTGTCTTACATTATGATTATTCAAAATGTTGACGCTTTTTAGAGGAGATACCCAAGAAGTGGGATAACATTATATACTTCTCATCTGAATATTACAACCCGTTATGAATATTACAACACGTCCAATTTGGATCATATTGACTATTTCCTTCACTTTATATTTTGAAATATGAGGAGGTATCAGATGTAATGGTCAGAAGTTCCACCTCATTTAATTCTGATACAAATATTGGATGTGCAAAGTTTAAAGAAAGTCAGTCTGTTCAAATCAAAAATTTAACATTTTGTCGGAAACGCACAAAAAGGAGAGGGAGTTGATAAACTACATATTCAAGTCAGTCTCTCGTCGAGAGAAATTTTTAGTGATATCAAGTTTGAATAGAATTTCTAATTTGTTTCGCTAGCTATGAGAGATATAAGAGAGAGGTACCAGCAGGCGTAGACCGATATATCATACAATTACACCAGATCTTTTGTTTGTAGAAATATTGGGATGTGCGAAATTTGAAAAAGAATTGGACTTTTATATCGCATTTCATAAGAGTTATAATTAATCAAAATATTGACCTCGTTTTGTGTTGATAGAAAAATTGACATGTGTTAAATTTGAAGAGAATATTTAAAATCTTGACTCGTTGTGGGAGAGGTACCAGAAGGAGTGAACCGATATATCTTACCTTCACAACAGATCTTTTTTAAGTAGAAATATGAGGATGTGCGACATTTGAAAAGAATCGCCGTATTATTTCACATTTTATAAGAGTTATAATTATTCCAAATTATTGACCATTTGTGGGGGAGGAACTTAACTAAAATTGACAAAAATATTGGGATTTAAAAAGTTTGCACACAATCGAATGATCCTTTCTCTTTCTATGAAGTAAATTATTTTCATTGAAACTGTTCACCTTTTGTGGAAGAGATAACAGAAGGAGTAGAACGATATTGCCCATCTCCGAACTCGATCTAAATTTGTAATTGCAAGTTTCTTCTGTGGGCCCTTCTAATTGAAAAAATCGCATGCGATAAAAAATTAAAAAAATAACAATAAATATTCACTTTTTATTGTCATATTTTTACGCGATTTTCCTAGAAATATCCTTTTCTGGTAGTCAATTTTAAATATTTTGCGATCATCTACAAAAAAGGCTTCTATTCTATCCCTAACCCCACCTCCATTTTATATTTGGCGAGGATCGGGCCATAATTGCGACCTGAAGCGTGATTACAAATGGACAGACGGACATACATAGCTAGATCAACTCAGGAGAGATATGAAGATCCATACATAGTTTTTTATCTCGGGGACCAATATTTCGAGCACATAGTATTATCGGGTATAATAAAACAATATTCAAAATTCGAACGATCCTTCAAAATACCAGTAAGGGGGTGATTCCGTTACATGGAGACTACGCCTAAACGTGATCTTACTGAGATATATTTTTTTTTTCATTTATTGTGTTTTAAATACGACTTTGAAACACAAAATTTGGATAAAATCATAAAAACGTCCAATATAAGTCTTATAATTATTATGAGTTTTAAAAACCAAACTTTTAACAACTCCTTCGAAAAATGTGGCTTAAATAATCAAAATAACGAATTATGAGAGGTTCTGATATATCGGGGCCTCTCCCTGACCGAGTCTGTAATAGTCACACAAAACATCAAATACAAAGTTTCAATTATTTCGATAATTTACAAACGGAATGACAACCTTAATATACCATGCAAACTATGTATGATGGGAGAAAGTCCAAATGCCAAAATTTTCGTTCAAAATTTTATATATTTGTCAATTTTTCAAATTATGCATCCAAAATATAGAAAATACTTTGCTACTATCCTCCCACGACAATCGTACTTTTGAATCATTCTTTTTTTTCCATCCCTCCCTCCATTCGCAATCACTGTGCCACACTGTGCATCCGTTTGTTTCATTATTAGAATTAGTGCCATGTCATGTTCTTTCTGCGCATGCGTACATCTTTCCTTCAGTAAAAATGAAGATATTCCCTTGGACGCTCCCTTAGGGAGCACAAAATAGTAAAAGAAAAGATTGTGCACTGATAAGAAATTGGCGTAACGAATGGCATTGATTCGCTTGTAAGTTATACCTTGCAGCCAGTCGTATTATATGTGTGTGTATGTACATTACCTAGGTTATTTGTAGGCTTGTCTACAACACCAAAAACACACAAGCAGTATTTTGCAACATCATCAAACCTCATTCACAGCTCAATTATACAAAGACACAAAACATAAATCCCGGCTAGGAAATCTTAAAATGGACGGACGGACATGCACACACACACGGCATTTTTTGGAAGCCGAAGGCGGCTGCCTAGACATTACACGGTTCTTTAGAGGCTCACTCTCTCCCTCTCTTGTACAAAAAAAAAACAGAATGTCGAAGAAAACAAGAATGATTGCACAAAAAGGACGGAATGTTGGAACATCTCAATTCATCAAGGCGTATAGGTGTTAGATCGTGAAATAAGCGGTAAATTTGTAATAAAAACAAACAATTTCATGCTTGCATTGGTGCACATTTCATCTTCGTAGATGTATGGCCTCATTGCCTCAAATGGGGGCAGAACAAATTTCGTGTTGGGTAAATATTCATTAGAACCATGAAATTGGCTGCACATTTCTTTCGATGTATGGTTAAGATAGTGTCGCTGTAATTCGATTGATGAACCATCTAATGGACTTGGTGTGTAAAATACCAGAAATGCCGCCGCAAATTATAGTGTAAATTGCTCGTATTGGAGGTCATCTTTAGAATCGATTTAACAGCACTAATTTAAATATTTGCCATTGAGAAAATTAATATCTTTTACCTTCTTATTTCTAGCAGGAAGTTAAAAATGTTGTTGATAAATATAGAGAGCTGATATGTATATACAGTGGTGGCCATATCATATGCAACTTAGATTCATCTACGTTAAAAGGCTATATAAATTTGTAAATTTCACAACGAAGTATATAAAGATGGTTTAATTATAGTCACTACTTTCATACGATTTCAAATTATTATCAAAATGTGCAGCTTTTGTTTATATCTCTATGTTCACAGGTATTTTGTTGACAAATATGAAATTTGGTGTGGTCAAAACATATGCAACTTTATATATTTGGTTTAAATAACGGCATTTTTACAATTTCCTTTGTTCTATTGTTCTTCTTATTATTATCTAGAGACACTGCGTAAAGAGATTTAAAGCTACCTTCACATTTTTATTGCGTTGTTTTTTCACAAAGCTAAAACAGAGTTTGTTCAAAAATGGCACGCGATAAATTTGGATTTGAGCTCAGACAACGAATTGTGACTGCGTATCCTTCTGGATTATCACAGAAATGTATTGCCGAGAAATATACCGTTCATAAAAGCTCCATATCGCGCATCATTAATAATTACAAAAAAAATTCACAAGTCTCTGTTATACACCGTGGTGGTCGAAATCGAAAAACAAGCGATCGGACGGACAAATTAATAATCAGACACGTGAAAAAAGACCCATTTATATCTTCCTCTAAGATAGTGGAAAGATTTCAGTTGCCAGTTTCTGCTCGCACCATCCGTAGAAGACTTTTACAAGCCTCCCTCTGCGCAAGACGTCCTGCAAAAAAACCACTGATATCGAAGCGAAACCAGAAGAAGCGTTTGGAATTAGCTAAAGCTCATATAAATTGGACAGAGAGTAAATGGAGAACTATATTATTTAGTGATGAGTCCAAATTTAACATAATTGGTAGCGATGGCATGTGCTATGTAAGGCGACCAGAAGGAAAACGACTCGAAGCACGTTACTGTAAAAAAACGGTCAAGCATGGGGGGGGGGGGGGGGCAATATAATGGTGTGGGGTTGTTTTTCTGGTGCCGGAGTTGGCCCACTGCACAGAATTGTTGGTATTATGGATAGATTTATGTATAAAGACATATTGCAAAGGGTAATGCTCCCATACGCAGAATATAATATGTCATTGCGGTGGGTCTTTCAACAGGACAACGACCCCAAACACGCTTCGAAGGTGGTCAAATCGTGGTTTGCCGATAATAGAGTTGCGGTGATGGAATGGCCACCCCAATCCCCAGATTTAAACCCAATAGAGAATCTGTGGGAAATCGTAAACAAAAAAAATTGATCGAGAAAATTGTACAAGTTTAGATTTTTTATTTTGCCGGCTGGAAGATGCCTGGAAATCAATCCCAAAAAGCGTCATTGACAATCTTATAGCGTCAATGCCTCGAAGATGTCAGGCTGTAATCGACAACAACGGATTTGCAACAAAATATTAATTTTATTTGCACTTTACTGAGCTCGATTTAATTAGTTGCATATGTTTTGGCCACTTAATAATAAGACTGAATATCTTTTTCTAATTTTTTTTATAAATGAATTGAATATCTATGGAGTATATGTTTTTTTTCTTAAACTACAAGCAATAAAAAATAATATTTAAAAAAATAATTGCATAATTTTGTTTTCAGAAAAATTTTTCACGGTTTTTGGTAAAGGTTAGATTTCAGTTGCATATGATATGGCCACCACTGTATGTAAGAATTTACATTGGAAAATGGAATAAATTATTAAAAATTCATCAAATGCAAATAGTTTATTAATATTATTAAAAATACAAAAAAAAATCATATCTTTTAAAATGATTTCGAAGGAATATTTAGGTCAAGTGTAAATTGAAATTTCTGATCCTCTCCGAACAATAATTGCAAGCAAGGACGAACGTACAAGGATTGACTTAGTGATATTTGCCAATGAATTATTGAAATATCCACAACTTTCTTGTCCCAGCAATTAAAAAAACATGTAAAAAACAGCAAACGTTCGACTAGTCCTACACCATTTGAAAGGAACCACGAAACATTTCAAAAAAAAAAAAAAAAAAAATGCGTAGAAAACACCCATATAGAAAACGTCGACCTATAAGCCAATTTTCAATATCAAAAGTCGTGCAGACCAAACTCACATCTGAGTAAAATTTGATTAAACTACTTTAATTCGTTCGGAAGCTAGAGTGACTTCCACAAACGGACGGACAGATAGATGGTCGGACATCGCTAAATCGACACAGAATTTTATGCTGATCAAGATATATATATATGTGGGGTCTAAAATGTATATTTCGTTGTGTTACAAACGGAATGACAAACTAGATATACCCTCTACCCATACTATGGTGGAGGGTATAAAAAAATTGAATAAATCGCAATTTTCGTAAGAAAATCCTTCAAAATTTTGTTTGGGAGTGGAGGTGGCAGATGAGATCAGATCTTAAAATAAATTGAATAAAAAACCAGTAAAGAAAGTCTTAAAGTCGGGCGGGCCCGACTTTATGATACCCTACACCACTTTGCTAATTTAGTAGAGCTCCACATAACAATTAAAAGTTTTTATTGGAGAATTCAATCATACACGATATGATTATAATAATAATTTTAAGTTCAAAGGACTAAATATGCCGAAGCATTTGTATCTTTTAAATTCGGACTTGTATTGCCCATTTGGTGCACAATTAATTTGAAATCGGATAAAAATATATATGGGAGCTATATCCAAATCGGAATCGATCTCGAGATATTTCTGAGCTGTATTTGATATATTTCCCTGAATATCGTTGTTACGGAGTGCATATTACGGCTGTGGGTAACAAATATGACAAATCGGATGAACAGTATCTCCCATATATACTGTTCATCCGATATAGATATATCTGAACCGATCTTCACCAAATTTGACAGACTCAATTCGGTCGTAAGTGCCAAATTTCATCCAATTTGGGCAAATATTATACGTTTGGTGCACAATCAAAAGTAAATCGGACGAAGTTATATATGGGAGCTATATCCAAATCTGAACCGATCTCGATAAAATTAAGCAAACGTATTTCTGAGCAATATTTGATATATTTCCCCAAATGTTGTTGTTACAGAGTGCATATTACGCCTGCGGAGGAGAAAAATAACAAATCGGATGACAATATACATGGAAACTATAGCTATATCTGAACCGATTTCAATCAAATTTGGCATACTTATTTTCAGGACTAAACTTCCATACTATTCGGGCTGATATTACAACAAAATTTTAAGGCTTCTGCACAGCCCTAAGCTCTAGCCCCATGCTAAATTCGATTGTCGATTGGTGTATAAGTGTGACCTGTAGAACAACTGCAAAATCAGGAATTTTTTCAGTTTTTGGTCCTAAATATTATGGGATAATGTCCAAAAGCAATATGGTACACCTGTAGAGTTATTACAAATTAACATGGACAGACGGACGGACATACATAGCTAGATCGACTCAGCATAGGAACATCCATATATACTTTCCTATGTGGGAAACCAATATTTCGAGGTGTTACATAATTTTTGCCCCAATCAAACTTATATACCCCCAACAGAGTATAATTATTCACTTTTTCATTGGCCTATTTTCACGTGATTTTCTTCGATATTATCCTTTTCTGGCAAGAGTCCATTCCAAATTTGTGAGAATTGTCAAAATCCATCCAGCCTTTCTTGATTTACAAGCGGTCTAATTAACATCCCCTTCATTGATACATGAGATTGTATATTTTTTGCTATATATGCGATATCTTGGATATGAACATCAATATAGCGGTCAGAAGTGACATATCCGTGCATTTGTGATTTGGCCTTCATTAAAAATATTTAGTGGAAATTTTCGTATTTTATTGTCCGATGACCAAACAAAATGGTAGGCTTCTGACCAGGCCTAAAATTTTGCACTGTGCTAAATTTGGTTTGGTTTAGATTGGTCTAAAATTACGAACTGTAGAGCAACTGTAAATTTCAACCCCCAAATATTATGCGATAATCTCCAAAAATAATAGGCTTCTATTCTGGCGCTAGAATAGAATTTCGAGAGGTTCGGGCCTTAATTGGGACCTGTAGAGTTATTACAAAAAACATGGACAAACGGACATACATAGCAAGATCGACTCAGCTCGGCGAGATAGGAAGAACCATATATAGTTTTCTATGTCGGGGACCAATATTTCGAGGTGTTTCATAATTGTTGGCCTAATCAAACTTATAATACCCCCAACACATAGTATTATAGGGTATAAATAAGTAAAAGTTTATTTCTTACCCTATTTTGGCAAATGTAATTTTATATTGAACAAAAACGTTTAATATTTTCAAATTCTTATCCTAAATTGCATAATTTATTGACCAAATAGTTATAAAGATCAGATCTATTCCTGATGATTTTCATATTCACATCAAATTTTTTCGAATTTGAAATTCATTGACAATGCTTTACATAATTTATGGTACAAATACTTAAGATTCTTCTAGAATCTCCTCGGATTAACATGGCAAAAATCTACCCGTTAATCTGTTAATAGGGTGTCATAAAAAGTGTTCAACTACGTGACATAGCTTTGCAATGCTGCAAAAAGGTCAATAAGCAATTGGACAACCGTTGTATTTTAGTGGCGGTCATAAACCTAAGTATGGACCTCCAATAAAACACGATGATCCACCACCTTGGCAATCAGATGTTTTAGTTTTTCAAAAATAGGTAAAATCGTGCAGGTAGCCAGCCAAGATTAAATGTAGTTTATCTAATTTGAAAAACAAGGTAGCAGAGGGGAGAGTGAGAGGTAAGTATGTTGCAGGGGCCATAAACGCTACCATAAAGGTTGTGCAAAGGTATTTTCTGGGCATGCTAGATCATGTATTTATTTGTGGGCCCCAGCTATTTATGTGTATGAGTATTTATATACATTTGTAGATATGCATGTGTGTATGTTTGGTGAGCAATTGCAGGGGAAATGTGAGTAAAATACTGGCCATTGGATAAAAGGAAATGAGTGATATTTTCTGTTTTTGTGGACCATGGTATGCCATCGCAATTGACTGAGAACCTTGCCTAAAGCAGACACAACAACAACAACATTAGAGTACTCACAATGACCATTGTCAATGGGACGGGGGGAGCCACAGCTGCAACAACAACAACCAGAACCTGTGACGCATTAACAATGACGATTCCTTGAGTCTTATTTTGGTGTTTTGTTTATTTGTTGTGGCTGAGTGAACTGTGTTGTTGGTGGTGGTTGCCCCGTTTGGATGGTGTGATGGCGCGCTGACCAACAACAACGACAACACCAATGGAAATAAGAGCATAATAATAAACCATCCACAACACCAAGAACAAATGGAACCAAAACAAGACCAACAGCAACAACAACATCGGCAGCCAAAGTGAGACGATGACCAGCCAACAATACTCCAACAGCAATAAAAACGGAAACAATAAGATTTTTGTTGGTTGTGTCGTGCGGTAGTGGTGGGGGTACATTGCACACACAATGGTAATATCCATTGCATGTGGTTGTTGTTGTTATTGTTGTCGTCGTTGGCTTATAACTCGGAGGTAGGTATATTCGTGCACGATAGCCGAGCCTTTGCCATAGCAGAGCGACCGTAGTCATCATTGCTATGGGCGTTGTTGCTGTTGTTGTCTTGTTGCTGTGCGAGTGTACGTACATACGGTACATAAAGAGAGAAGGAGGAGAATTACACACCACACAGAAACAGCAACAACAACATCGTCGTCTCTATACGCAGCAGATACAGATGGATTTAGCCCAAGTCTCCTCAACAAAGAAAGGTAGTCAAAATTAAAACAACACACAATTCAGTCTAGTTTTAAACTTTGACGTGCAAACACCACATTCCCATACCAGGAACAATTTCACAATTTTGTTTCATCGGTTACGAATGCGTTCGCCGCCCGTTTGAAAACACACAGTTAACGATCAAACACCGGGGACTATATTTAGTAAAGAAAAATAACGGAAATCTATATAAAAAAAAAACAATATTGAAATGCAATTAAATTGTTAAAAGTGAATGGATTAAAAATTAATAAAAACAACAACAATTTTCTATAAGTGAAAACAAAATTAATCAACAAACCCCAAAAGTGGATTAAAGTGTAAACAAAAAACCAGAACAATTCCAACCAAGAACTTTACATCAAAAGAAGTTTCAGCTCAAGTGCCACATGTTGATGGACTGTTGCACAAGTCACGTGTGTTGCCAAGTCTAACTAAAGCACAACAAAAAACACGACATCAACAACAACACAAATGTTTTCGTTAAATTTCATAATTGTAATTGTTAATCTATTAGTGTTGATAATGGGTCTATCAACGGCGGCACCCACCATCTCCACCAGTACACTAATAAATAATAACAGTGATAATAATCATAATGATAATAATGCTGCCTTATTATCATCCATATCTGCCGGAACCGCTGCAGAATCCTCAACAACTGCAAATCAAAATGCTGCATTACCAGCAGCCGCCAATTCTTGGCGTTTAGGCAAACGCCATCGTAAACGTCACAGCAATTGGAATATCTACAATAATTTCAATGAAAATTCCAGCATCGTTGAATGGTCCAATCCGTGCGGTGGAGTTTTTGACCCCAGTGTCAAAAATACCCGGCGACCAAGTAAACAGGAGCAGAGAAAGGTAAATTACAAGAAATGTATATAAATATTAAAAACAAATAAATAAAAATATTGTATATATAAAAATGAGGACTAAATAAATATATATTTTCCAATTTTAAAATTCAAACAATTTTTAAAATTAAAAAAATACATTTAAAATTAAATTTTGAAGATATTCATTCAAAACTTAATACTCCTTAGAAAAAATGTTGAAAATTCCAATCTTTTTTTTTTTTTTTGAATGAGAGAATTAAATACAAATATAAATTAAAAATTAAGATATTTAAAGGGGTTTTTGAGATTCAAAAATATATTTAAAAAAATTATAATCAACTGTTGAGAAATGGATATCTCGTAGGTATTTTTTTTCTAAAAATTCAAATTTTTAGAACAAAAAATAAATAAATAAAAATTAAATAAAATACAGGAACGGAATTTATTAAATAAAATTGTTATAAAATGAAATTAGGATAAATATATATTTTGTAAATGAATACATAATTTTCCATTTTTTAACCTTTTTTTTTTAATCTTGAAAATATAGAACATTTTAGGAATTCCCGAGATTAAAAAATTTAAAAAAAGGAAAAAAAGCTTTACTTTTTTATGAAATTAAAAAATGTCATAATTTAAACTGGGGCAAAATTGTATTTTCCTAAACAAATACATATCCGGTGTTTAAAAAAGTAAAAATAAACACATTTTTAAATAATATATATTTAAAATGAAATATTTATATTTTCCAAAATTTGTATAATGAAGCTATTTAAATTATATATGAATCAGGATTTTCTTAAATTATATTTTTCTCTATTTCGTATTTTTCTAAAAAATATGCACAAAATGAATAAAAAAATAATTGTTAAAATAAAATATTGAAATATTCGTATTTATTTACAATAAATATACAAAAAAAAAAAATAATTTGAAAATAAAATTTTTTTTATTTAAATTTTCAAAAATACATTTTAAATTTAAAGGTTTTTTTAACAAGATTATATAAAAATACACTAAAAATGTATTTGTTTTCAATTTCAAATTCTAATTAACTAGCACATTTCTTAAAAATATTTTATCAACAAATGTAAAAATTTAAAAATTTTCTCAAATGGGTATTTTATACTTAAAGATTTCATTTAATATCCGTTGGAATTTTTATTTGACAAAGGGTTCCTTTATATAATTTATGTTTCCTTTATTTTGTTTTTTATATTTTCACTTATTTATTGTATTTTGTTATATTTATTTTTTACTATTTTATTATTATTATTTTTTTAATTTTACATTTTTTCTCAAATGGAAGTTCAAAATACGTAAAGATTTCATTTAAATATCCGTCGGAATTTTTATTTTTAATTGACTCAGGGTTCTTTTATATAATTTGTGTTTCCCTAATTTTGGTTTTTTATATTTTTACTTTTTTATTGTATTTTGTTATATTGATTTGTAACTATTTTATAATTATATTTTTTTTTTAATTTTACAAATTATTTATTTTTTTTTCTGTTTCTTTTTATTTTAGATCTATAAATTTTTGAAGAATACCGCACTTCATGATTTAAATCGCTTGAATGACAGCCACCGCCAGGATATTAATATCAGTAATATCTGGGACTGGAGGCTACACAATTATAGATATAAATTCTTGCCAAAATTGAAATTGAACTCCAGTGTAAGTATTTTATTAGCAATTGTTTAATTATTTATTTTAATTTTCTTAAGTTTTTACAAAACAAAAAAAAAAAAAAATGAAAAAAATCTCCCTTTACAAAATCTTGCCCATTAATAGACAACATTTTCGCCGTTGTTCTGAAAAAAAAAAAAAAAAACGGAAATTCCATTAAATGGCATGTAATGTTGTCGGTAAACACAATAAAAATTAGACTACTCATCCCCCACAATGGACTTTGATCTACAAGCACTGCTACAAGCATGACTGACTATTGACAATAGTTTAAATTTCCACAGCTATTAGATTTGCTACAGACAAAGATTAGTCATCGTGCAGTATATGCAAAATGACATTACATGTTAAATATTATTTAATATTTCATACATGGGGAGATGGGACAAATTCCAAAAAAAAAACTCGCACATATTTCAAATAGTTTACCAACAAATTTATCTTATCGATTTATTTACCCCCCAGTATTTCACTACTTTCAATTTCGTAATAGTTTTTTTTTTTTTGAATGAATCATACTCTCTTATTTAAAAAAGAAACAATTAATAATTTCTTTCCCTCTTCTTCTTCTCATTACAGATTGCCCTCAAACGTTGGTATCGCAATATGCAAACCTATGTTGCCTCCTTTGCCTATTTGCGTCGCATTCAATACACCTACGATCATTCGAAATCTCAACGTGAAAGCAATACGTCCCAGGAGCTCAAGGAGTTGCTGAAAAGTTCTCGCAATATGTTGTGCGAGATGGAGGCAGCCGTCAACAAGACACATCCCTATAAATCACTGCAAATGCCCGTTATAACGCGTACACAAATGAACAAACGCCTTAAACTGCTCACCAAGGAGCGTGTGGATAAAAATCCTCATGATTTGCAGGCAGCCGATTCCATAGATTTGAAATTTGTAAAATATCACTATTTCGAATATCTAAAGAATATGGGACAGATTTTAAGGAAATTCATTAAAAACATAAAAAACAATCAAAACTCAACAGGTTCGAGGGCGAACTCAACACAATTTAATGAAATTGAAAAGTCCCCCGGCACAAAACGAAAATCGGGGCAAAGGGCGAAGAGAACCAAAAACAGGAACAAGTTAGCTTAGGGGCAGCAATCCAGCCTTGGCATGCGTTAACCTATGAAGAATCTTAAGCAGAATCCACCCGCCTTCTAATCTCTAAGCATTCCAAACTTAATTATTTCTGGATTTCCAATAATATTTATAATATTCTAGTCATTCCAGTCAAGAAAACAACAACAACAACTACTTTCCACAATTTTGGTTCCTATAATTTATAAATTAACCATTGCAAATTGAACTTAGTCTCACTCTCCCTCTCTCTCACCCTCCCCATCAACCTCCATTATTTATCATCAAAAAAATGACAAACAAGAGAAAAAAAAGTATTATTAGTTTGTAACACACAACAACAACAAGAACTCAACGCCACATTCCCCAAATGTAAATGAATTACTATTATTTATAGAAATGTTCCTATTTATAGAATTTCCAAGTAAATTACAATCGTAACCTGTGATATTAGTGTTTTAAGTGAAATTGAAGTATTCTCTTCCTCACTCTCCCGCTCTCTCTCTATTTGATTGTAATTTAATTGCTAGGCCGTAAGTGTATTGTTTAAGTAATGTATGTATGTAAGTAGCTCTGTAGTGTGTGTAATTTATTATCGATATTGTTTATAACAATTAGCCGTTTAAGTATTATTATGTTTATCATTATTTTTATTATTATTTGTTAGTTTTTAAGCATTTTTTTGATATGAATGAAGAAAGTGAAAAGAAGTGAAATGAAGAAATATAAATACAAAGATGAAAAATCTTAAAATCAAAATAAACAAATCAATTGTGTTTTTATTGCATTTTTGGGGGGAAAAGAATATGGTGGAATTTAAAATACAAATACTAAGGGGTTTAGACTTAGAATCAACGTATGAACATTTTTATACATATGTACAATGTATCAAACGCAAAAAAAAAAATCTAAAAAATGCAAGTTTATTGCAAGTTTATTCATATCGACTATATTTTTATTTAAAAAATGTCTGAAAAAATAAAAATCGGGAAATTGTTTAAAAATTTCCACGACTTATGGCCTTAATATCTATCATAAATTTTTTAATGCTGAATTCACGATCTTTGACAAGAAAATCGTAAGAAAACATTATTTAGAATTTGTTGTTCTTGGTTAATCAAGGTAAACAGAACAAAGCCAAGAAATCGGGTCCAATATTTTTTGAAAAATAAGTCTAAAAAAACAAATCTATTGCTTTTAATCAGGAGTTTCTTAAGGTTTCAAAACCTGTATTTTTATTTAAACTGCAACAAAGTCAAGCGCCATAAATTTTACATTTTTTATTATTTTACTGGATGAAAGCAAAAAATGTCTAAAATAGTATCAAATTTAGTTTAGATTTGTGCGAATTGGTCACCTTTGGCACGAATTACGGCCTTCAAACGTTCAATAAGACCGTCACACGCCGCCAAAATGTATGATATTAATGTAATGGTATTTTAGCCCAATCCAGGCGAAACGCTTGCTTGATCGACACTTTGGTATTTTTTAGTGCCAACCTTGCTTTCCAAAATACTCCAGACACAATAGTCCAACCGATTGGTATCCGGAGATTTTTATGGCCACTGTGCACTGGAAATGAAGCGATGAAACTCATTTTGCAACGATTCCTTGGTGGAGCGTGCTGAGTGCGATGATACTGAATGCTGTTGGAATGTCCAAGGTCTGCGGCCAAAATGTTTGCGTGGATTTAATATTTGTTTTTAATCTAACATCAGAGTTATAATCGTCGTCTTGCAAATAATATTATAAAAAGTTAAATATGAACTCTTATCGGGAATTTCAAATAATTGAATTTTTGAAGATTATTTTCTTAAGAACTGAGCTGAATCACGATTATAGACTTTTTATTTATTTTTTTGGGCACATCAAAGTTATTACCATGTATTTTTTAAGAATATTTTTTGAGAACCAAGAGAGGCTATGGATGTGGTTTTTGAAAAAGTATCATTTGAGAAAATCATCTAAGGGACAATTTTGGATTTTTACACAATTTTTTGAAAGGATTATCAGAGCTCTAATTTGAAACATTAAAGAGAATGGTGGATTTAAAAAAATGTGAAGACTACAATGGTGCCTTTTTTAATTTTTTAAGGACTATAATCGTTTATATTTAATGTATATCTTTAAAGGACTATAATAGTGATATTTTTTAATATTTCTTTACAATCGTGTTTTTTTAAATATGTAGATTTTTATACTTTTTCAAGTATGGTAATTATGGATATTTGTATCTTTACATTTTTTAAGAACCATCGTGGTTCACATATTTTTTCCATATTTTTATACTCTCCACTAAAGTATTGAGGGTATATTAAGATTGTCATTCCGTTGTAACACCTCGAAATATACATTTTAGACCCCACAAAGTATATATATTCTTGATCAGCATAAAATTCTATGTCGATTTAGCGATGTCCGTACAGAAAATGGTCCGTGCTGTTTTTGTTTTTGCTGTTTTTGTTTTTTCTTTAAAATTAATATAAGTACACGGATTTTCATCACAATATCCACCTGTGGTAAATGTTTCGTGTTCACCTGAAAAACTTTCATGCTCGATAGGTCTTATGAAATTTATTGAAATAAACTTCAAATTATTGTCTCAAAATCCCTTAAATTTGACGCTTTGCCAATCTCAAAATCTGTAAAAATCCTGAATTTTAATCATTTCATTGGAAAACTCTTGTTAGGGCCATCAAAATACAACAAAATGTGGAAATATATTGCTGTTTGAGATTTTAAAATTTCAGATTAAAGCCACTTGTTAGAAAATGTGACCAGGGACAAAATCCTTTTAATTGCCTAACATCAGGAGATACCGTTTTATTGAAAATTGGGAGGTATAACTTATTAGGGTCTCTGTCTAAACGGAGATCGATGTTTTTCCTTAATACCAGTCATTCTGGACCATGGCGGGCTCTTGTTTTTGAGCGGCACTGTTCTAGACCCAATACTAACTAAATAAATAATTTTGACATAGTTTTTATTTCAACATTTTAGCTTTAAATTCATTAAGAGTATGTGTATTTTATGGTAACTACGACGAATATTTCGATGGATTGCAAACGAAATGTTAAAATTAAATATATCCTCCAATTTTATTGTGGAACTATACACATATGTGAAATTATTTGGAAAATATCAGGACACCATAATGCTAAAAATTCGATGTTCGTTGCACATTCACCATGGTCATGCATGTATCGTCTTTGGCAAAGACGAAGTCACCCTTCGGGTGATATATATACGATGGAGCTATATTGATGATCCGTAAAATAACAAAATAACAACAAAATCGACAACTGCAATTTCGATATCCACAGATAAGAAGAGAATTAAATTGTTTTGGTTAATCTCTCAAATACGCTTATAACAAGCTTATAAATAACTTATATTTCACACACAGCCACATAAGCTTCCTCTACAATTCTGTTTGGACGTTACCCAAATCTGGATATTATTAGTCGGCTATAATAGAGTTATATAACTATAATTTGATTACTTTTTGACACCCATGTTGTTAAGTTGTTAATGTTTTATTTTTTTTTTTTTGTTGCTGTGACCATTTATGGTTCATTCCCATGCGACTTGTATGAAGATGTCGTTGAACTACTGGCCGGCAGTTGATGTATTTTTGAAAACCACAGACGGAGTGCTGGCTGGCATAATGTCATAAAAAACCAACGACGAGCACCGAAGAAAAAAAAAACAGAAACTTTTCTCATTCAAACATAAGCGTGTATGCGTCTTGACCGCTTGCTATAAAATAAAATTACCGGCAATTTTTAATGTTTAGTTGGTTAGTTTTGTTTTTAACTATTTCTTTGGTTAGACGAGACCTAGATAGAAGCTAAAAACGAATAACAAAAATTCTAACCCTATCTAAATATTTTGTAATTAAAACCAGTTATTTATTTTTTAATTGCTCGCATTGAACTTGAGTTGCCTGGTTTTTTTTTCGACGATGATAGGTACGGAGGTACTGCCACTTGTGGTTGAGCATGTGTGCAAGTGTCTTGGTGTTTTATCTAATAGACTTCTTATGTTTATGACCAACATTTTATATGCTACTTAGTAATAAAACATAAATGAAGACATCCATGTTTCAGAAACGAAAAAAATATGATTTTAAGATATCGTTTAATGTTGGCACTTTTGGTCTTAATGTTGTTGTATGTGATGGAATTTCGGTTCTTTATTCGCGTGAGAAAATATTTTTTAAGGAATTTATTTTTTTAGAACAGTTTTTTTGGGTTGGTGTACAGGTGTGAATGCTGAATACTTAACATTTAGATCCAGAAATAAGATTGATCGCTTACCGTAAAGACATATATTTATAAGACATGAACATTTATAAGGCTTATTCAAAAAGTATAGCAACATTCCACTTTATTTTTCAGCCTCCGGCATACCCCTCAAATATATTAAGTTGCCATTCTGTTTGTAACTCATCGTTTGTGAAGCTTTAATTTGGTTTTTTAAACGTCAAGTTCCTACCACAAATTTAGAAATCGGTCTAACAGTACGTTTATATATATGAGGGTTAACCCACTGGATTTGGATTTAAATTGTCATATCCATTACTTTTATTTCAAATAAATCCTCTCAAAGTAGGTTAACCCTACAAAAAGTTCTAACGTAAACATGGCATAAGTTTCCATATAAAAGGAATTACAGATTTTATATTTTTGCCGCAGTTTTTAAAACTGAATTAGATATCGTTTAATATTGTGTTTTTTTCATGGAGAATGTCAATTCTCCGCAAAAAGAATCCAAATCGATCCGATCAATAGTATTTTGAAGGTGTTGGCTGTATTTTCTTAAGAAATTAGATTTAATTTAATGTTGTAATGAAGTTCGTAAAAGATACTACAGCCTATGACAGAAAATTGTCTGTGCAGGGCCACGCAGTATAGCCCCCATATAACGGTACCTCTCTATATTTGGTATTTCTATGATTTTAGCGACATTATTCACCGGAATTGTTTCAATTTCAATTTTTTTTTTTTTTTTTTGAAAATTGCCAAATTCGTTTTAAATGGTGGAGGGTATATTCACACTGTCTGTCGTGCTGATAGTTATTCAAAACAATTTCACGTGAATGGTTATCCGAAATGCTAGACTTCCGCCTTTTTCTATGTCGGAAATATCATCAAATTTTAGAATAAGTTTAGATATGTTCGAATTGGTCACCTTTGGCACGAATTGTGGCCTTCAAACGGCCAATGAAACCGTCACATGCAGCCCGAATGTTGCTCTGCGGTATTTTGGCCCATTCCCGGCGAAGCGTTTGCTTGAGGTGATCGACACTTTGGTATTTTTTAGTGCCAATCTTGCATTCCAAAATACTCCGACACAATAGTCCAACGGATTGGTATCCGGAGATTTTGGTGGCCATTGTGCGTTGGAAATGAAGCGAGGAATCTCATTTTGTTACCATTTTTTGGTGGCGCGAGCTGAGTTCGATGGTGCTGAGTCCTGTTGGAATGTCCAAGTTCTGCGGCAAAAATTTTTGCGTGCCCAAGGCTATACACCCTCCAGAATATTTTCGCGATAATATTCGGCATTTATTCTGATGCCACGGTCGATTAATACGAGCGGAGAGCGACAATTGGCTGTTGTGGCGGCCCACACCATCACCATGGCCGGCGCTTGAGTTCTGGTGGCCAACCGAAGGTGCACATTTTCAGCTGACCTCTGTGGCAAGTAACCACGATCATTTATTTTGTTTGCAGACTGCTGGACAACGAATGTTTTCTCATCGGAGAAAACTTTCGGCCAAGCAACTTCTTAGCTCTTTTGAGCCTATTTTCTTTCCGTTGCGGTGTAAGTTCTTGCACTTTTTGGAATTTCAATGGCTTTATCCCGAATATTGCGATATGTCCACTGCGACGCGCTACCAGTATCACGGTAACGAGCGATGGTGCGAAACACAAAAGATTTATTCACATTTTAATGCTGGAGTGCCCAACGATAGCCACTTGTGATTTTCCAGCCAAATATAAAGAAATCACACTATCACGCTTGAATTCCATCACGAATAACTTTTTTTCTGGAAAATTCTCACCAAAAAGCTTTTGTACGCTTGTAAACAATATAATGAGCTGTCACTGGAATAATTTTAACAGCTGTCGAACGAGTGACTTAGAAATGACAGCAGTCTGAATTTGGTTGCAGTTGTTTCATCTCACCCTGTAATTTGTGTCATAAATGTAGGTTTTGGATTATTAAAAATTCGACAAATGTAGTAATTTTTCATAAATCACTGGAAATGATTTCACAATTTTACTGTCCAATAACCCATAAGACTTTCAAATTTTTGGCCCAATTTTTTAAAGCCATTAATAGTCTTGTCCATAAACAAAGGGACCCTAATTGTATATAGTATTCAGAAAATTTATAGATGGGTTTCGTGTTCTTCAAGAATCATTGGTTTAAAATCTTAATATGTGTTTCAAATATTTATTTACGTTTTAGTCATATGTTTGTATGTTTTGAATTCTTTACGATTTAACAATTTTGCGATTTTACAAAAAGCTGAAAATTCAAATAGTGGGGCTTGGCAGATTCATTTTAACCTTTAACATATCCATTAACTGTGCCGACTTAATTCATGTGTTGATTTTAAATTCGCCGTGGAAGAACTTAGGGTCTATTCCACTTCTTATGTGAGACTCTTAGCTCTGGTGAAAATAACCTTCTTCTAACCGCCGAATTTCATAATTTACCGGTTGTTTTAAAATAAATAATATAATCGACCTTTGTCGTTTCTAACTAGCATTATTCATTAAAATGAATACCTTTGTCCACAAAAAAAGGACAAATACCTATCTGTAGGACATCATCTCCTTTTAGTAGTTTTAAACACGTATTGAATGAAACCCTACCATGTTTGTTGGCTACTCCTTCTACGCCCAGCTGTATTATTCGTTTTAGAAAATCGATATTATTTCTCCTTCTTCTTCTTTATTGTGTTGGGTGGAAAATTTAACCAGTCATAATTCTCAAGAAAGATTAACAGTTATGTAGTATTATAGTAGGGCCCTTAAAAAAAAAACAAATACTTAAACAAAAATTTCCCTTAAAAAAATATTCTGCCCACAAAAAATCTCCAGGCTGCATCCCTTGTCTACACAAAGGAAGAACTGCCAACCAACCAGCCAACCGACAATATTTTTTCATGTTCGTCGTAAGATGATAATAACAACGATTATGAGTTATTAAAATCTATATTGCTAATCTCCGGTGTTTGTGTGTGCTGCCCGAACCCATACAGCAAAGCCCCGTTGCCATTGTTATATTCAAATTTCAAACAGATTTGACCGAAAATGGCCGGACAATAATGCGAGTATACGGCACAATTCTAATTGTTAGATTAAGACATTACTTAAGGCTTCGAAAAAATTCAAGTCGGCTACACTCGAACAAGTCGTCGTTGGCCGAACAATTGATGTATGAAAATATTTGAGTGACACTTGACACTTGTAGCGTAAACTCAACATGTCAACCGACAGCCATTGTGAGCCAAGCAGGTAGGTAGGTAATGAACAGACATTAATGTTGTTGTTGTTTTTGTTGGCATTGTTAGCTTCTATGCAAACAAATAACCCGATATTGAACCGATAAATTGTCTGAGTATTTCGGTAAAGAGTAGCAAAAGGTTTATGCGGCATTATTGTCCGTATTCCGTATTATAATCTATTGTAATCAATAAAGGGCTTAAATATGTGGCCAAAGTATTTCCTGTAATGCCCGACAGAATGCCATTGTCTCCGTTTTCATATAAATTTCGTTGTGGCACCATGGAAATTGCGGCGTTTTGAATATGGAAATTGAAGCGGGGAATTAGATTAATTGAATATATATTTAAAAATAATTATTGATGAAATGGTTGCATTATTACATTCACCATTACAAATGGAGAGGTTGTTAAGATTATCATAAACATATTTTGGATTAAAATGTTGAATTGGAATACATGCTCAGATAATACTTAAAACGTTAGACTAATATGATTGAAATAATTTAATGAATATATGTAAGCACACGCAATTGTATTTAATTTCTGAAATTTAATTCAATGTAATGATCAGAGGTGTCAGTGAAGGGACCAAAGCACATACTTACATCGATTCAACTCGTCTAGTATTTGATCGGTATAATATTTACATTGTGAACCTGGGATCAATATTTCGAGGTGTTATAAATTTTTTACCAAAAATTAAGCTCTATAATGCCTCGCTCGCAGCGTGGTATTGAGACATTTAGAATATCTGAAAAATCTACTGCAGTGACCATTTTTCGACGAAAGGATAATTATTCTCTTGATTTCCAAAATTATTTTTAAAAACCTCCAATTGCATACCTAAAGTGTCTTAGAAAATATGATCTTAAATACTTGAACTTTCTAGGAGACTCTAAAAAGTGTATTAAAAATTTCATTGCAGCTTTTATAGCAGAAAATCGATATACTACGTAGTGGGTATAAAGTCAATATTTCAGCGTTTCACACATGTTTTGGCCCAATCAAACATATTATTCATTCTCCTCGGTGTGGCGTATAGTAAGGATGTTTTTCTAAAAGCTAGCTGATTTGAAATTTAAATAAAACACATGTCAAATTATGAATCGGATATACAGCAAAAGGGGTCAAGATTTTCATATTACCAATCAAAATATTAGGTGTTGGTACCCAGTCAATGCATGCCAATTTTCTATAAAATTTAGGTCATTATACCACACAACGCCATGTGTTGGGGGTATTATAAAAATATATGTAATACACCAAAATATTGATCCAAGATATATGGATCTTCCTATTTCGCCGAGTTGAGTCGATCTAGCTTTGTGCGTCCGTCCTTCTGTAATCACGCTACAGGTCGCAATTATTGTTTATTATTTAAGAAATTTTAGATGGAGGTGGGGTTAAGGAGCCTATTGTTATGGAGATGATCGCAAAATATTCTTGACTTTACTTTAGAGGTTACAATTATATAGGGTGAGATGTAGAAACTGCAACCAACTTCAGACTGCTGTCATTTCTAAGCCACTTGTCCGACAGCTGTTACCATTATTCCAGTGACATATCATTATATTATTTACAAGCGTACAAAAGCGTTTTGGTGAGAATTGTCCAGAAAAAAAGTTATTCGTGATGGAATTCAAGAGTGATAGTGTGATTTCTTTATATTTGGCTGGAAAACCCTATGTTGTTATCGTTTATCGTTAGAGCACTTCAGCATTTAAATGTGAATAAATATTTTGTGTCTCGTACCATCGCTCGTTACCGTGATACCGGTAGCGTAGCCCGACGTCAAGGAAGTGGGCGGAAGAAAACAGCAACATCAGCAGAAATGATTCGAAAAGTAAAGAAGCGACTTGATCGAGACCCGCATCGCAGTGGCCGAAAAATGGCTCGTGCAAATATTAAGACACGAGCTCGGAATAAAGTCATTGAAATTCCAAGAAGTACAAGAACTTACACCGCAACAGAAAGAAAATAAACTCAAAAGAGCTTAAGAGTTGCTTCGCTTGGCCGAAAGTGGTGAAATGCCAAATTTGGTTTTCTCCGATGAGATATCAAAAATGATCGTGTTTGCTTGCCAAAGAGGTCAGCTGAAAATATGCACGTTCGGTTGCCCATCAGAACTCAATCGCCGGCCATGGTGATGGTGTGGGCCGCCATAACAGCCGATGGTCGCTCTCCGCTTGTATTAATCGACCGTGACATCGGAATGAATGCCAATATTATTACGAATATTATTAAAGACTTGGACTCGCAAACATTTTAGCCGCAGACCTTGGACATTCCAACAGGACTCAGCACCATCGCACTCAGCAAGGGCCACCCAAGAATGGATACAAAATGAGGTTCCTCGCTTCATTTCCAGCGTCATTTCCACAATGGCCACCAAAATCTAAGGATACCAATCCGTATTTTGAAAAGAAAGGTTGGAACTAAAAATATCAAAGTGTCGATCACCTCAAGCAAGCGCTTCGCCGGAAATGGGCCAAAATACCGGAGAGCAACATTCGGACAGCGAGTGACAGTTTCGTTGGCCGTTTGAAGGCCATAATTCGTACCAAAGTTGTACAATTCGAACAAATCTAAACTTATTCTAAAATGTGATGCTATTTCCGACATTTTTTGCTTTCATTTAATAAAATTTTAAAAAAAAAATGTTAAAGTTATGGCTTTTGTCTTTATTGCAGTTTTTTTTATCTCACCCTATATGTAGTTTGGGAAAAAAGTTAGATATCGTCACCATTCACAATTACGTTCCGATATGAAACATCTTTGAAAATGTTCGGTCTAATGATAAACTGTACCATAAACTGTCCTAAACCGCTTTTGCAATACTACTGTCCGATCTTCACGTCAAAATCGATAATTCCCGTTGAGAATAAAGTTGGACAATCTAGTTTAATGAGTAGATCGATCCTTCTCGCTTCTTTCTCCGAGAAGAGCTCGTTCAGCTAGGCAGTTTAAAAATCCGCCCTACGGATATTTGACTTGTGTTATGATTATTCAAACTGTTGACCCTTTATGGGGAGGTTTCGAAGTAGTGGGCCAATATTGCAAATTTCGTATCTGCATTAGTTTGATATAAATATTACAACGTTCCGGCTTTGACTAGTTCCTTCAGTGTATATGAAATATGTGATAATTTTTGGAAAATGTTGAAATGTGCGTGACGTGCCAGAATTCATCTAATATTTATAAAAAATATCGGGATGTGCAATTCGTTTCAATAATTTACCATTTTATGCTGGAGGGTACCAGAATGAGTAATCTATTGTATCCCTTCATCATATTAGTTGTTAATAAAATATTAGTATGTGTGAATTTTTAAGATAATCGGAAGCTTATTTCCCATTATATGTATAATGATTTTATTTATTCAAAATGTTGTCTCCTTGGTTGTGGAGGACTCTCGTTTTTGGTAACTTTTTTAACATATTTACAATTACAGCTTTGACGAGCTACAGTTCTAAAATATGCGTAACAAATTAAAAACCACCTTAGATTCTGTTAGGCTGAACTTTTCATATATTTTTTTAATTTGAAAACTTGAAGTATGACCAAATAGGCTAACCTCAAAATGCAAAAAAAAAGAAAATGAACCTATAATGCCAAATTACAGCGGATTTGCTTGGAAATCCTAATATTGGCAAAATACCAATGTCAGTGGAAAATTGCAACTGATTGCTTTTCAAAGAGTAGCTGTAATGTCCTAATACAAATAATACTTCAAACATAAATTAGTATGAGTTCATATTTATGGCTCAGTAGCCGACACACATAACAACCTTACAACCCTACTAATGCGAACGATATTCTGTTTACCTATGGCAGGGTTATATCTTGTAAGGATCTCTCCATGCTTATGGATAATCCCCTCAAATATCTTCTTAAACTCTTCGACAAGGACGACGACGACGTTCAATACAACGACTAGTATCACTTGAGTTGGCAAATGCTATCAAAATGCAAAAAGAAAAATCCTTTTGAAATATTTCATTGTCCTGCCATGTTTTCATGACTTAAAACAGCTCAGTCGCTTCATAAGCCATCACTTTCAATGGTGTTTTCGCACAATCGGCTCAGCTCAGTCTTATGTTTGCTAAATATTGTTAAATCATCTTTCTTTCGTCCGTAGTGTTTAGCCACATTGATTTGTGCGTATTATCACAGCTTTTCTCTTTTGGCAGCAGCAGCATTACTTGTGTGTCTGTGTGTGCAAGTGTGTGGTTGTGCAGTGATGTGTCGGCATTAAAAAGTAAATTTGCATAAATCTTTGGATTTTAACTTTGGTTCGTTTGGAGTAAATCGCATAGCGTTTGTACAAACATTACTAACTTATGCGACAATCCATGGGGATCAGCTACCTATAATCGTACAATTAGCAGAGTGATTTATCATCAATTACATATTTCTTTGCAGCAGCTTTGTGGTTGGGTGGTGTAGTTGATGTTGTTGCAGACTAGACGGGCAGACAGCAGAGACTAAAATTCATTCAGACGGATAAGATTATGAATTGAAACTGTCGTTGCGGTTACATATGGGCATTCGGCATGCCACAAGTGCTGCACTTGACCCACTGTTGGGACTTAAGAGATATTTTGTCACTGCTGACGAGTGGCAGTCACGTCACACACTTGTTTTGACAACTGTCAGTGTTATGCTTTAAATCATGTCGAGAGATTTTCTTAATGATGATGTTAAATCGTTGCCGATTGAAATATGTGCAAGGAAAGTGAAAATCTCGAAATAAATCTGTGATGCTTTTCGAGTGCTTGTATGGACCCACATGTGTGTGTGTGTGTGTAAACATGTATATATTTGATTAGAGGAATGTATCTTGGGTGGAAATCTGTATGTTTAATCAATGTTGATATAAGTTTCACATCCTTTTTCTTAATCAGGACTTAGACAAGTATCCTCCCCGGATCTACATAAAGTATAGTGGATATTTTAAATAGCGAACTTATGACAATAATGCACCTGCGAAATGATTGCCAGAACAGTCCAAGTTGAAGCTCTTTCTCTCTCCAGCAAATCTCGTTCAGAGCAGAGGACTATTTTTCACAAAACTACAATAGCAATTGGCTTAAGCTATGCCAATTGCTATTGTAGTAAAGATTGATTTTGCAGAGAACTAATTTTAATGTTCCGATGGCATTTTGGAAGTCCATAGAAAAGTTATTACAAAATCCACGATCTTTTTAATAAAGAAGTTTAAAAATCATCTTAAAAATCAAGATTTTTTATAGGAAGTTCTTAAAGTAATTTACGGCTTTGCACAGGATATTTGGAAATTTCAACTTCAAAGGCATGGAAAGGCCTTGCTAAACGCAATGCTTAAAAAATCAGGAATTCGAAAAACCCAGAACTTTTTTAAAGATAGATATTTGTAAAAAACTCAATTTTTGATTGAGACATCGACGTTACGATTTTATAAATCCATAAAAGGTTAGACGGGAAGACTTAAAAAAAATATTTTAAAAAATACTCCGCATTTATCTAAAATACAAATTTGTAATCCATTATTTTTTGCGAGAAGGCCTTATAAAAAATTCTTCTTTAAAAATAATGATAGTTTCTTCGTGATAGCTCTGAATGAAATTTTTTAAACATCCAACACTATTTTGCAAGTTGCAGTTGAATTTTTTTTCAAATAAAAAAATTTCAAAATTTCCTTCTAAAATCGAAAAAAAAATCTTTCTGGAATATATAATTTTAAAACAGCTTGGCATTTGGACAAAATTTGGTAATTGTATTATAAAATGGGATTAAGTCTAAATATTTTGCAACCATGCAATAAGTAAATAAGTAAGCAAAGGCTATAGTGGTGCGGGACCTACCATGTGATACCCTACAACACTACAATATGGACGAAGTCCCCTTATGCCCAAATGCATTTTGGAAGATTTCGCTTTTGAAATTATGTCATCAGGGAAATTTGACCAATATTTAGGCACTCTGTCGTCCTGTTAGTTGTGGTGGTCCATTTTACAGCTAAATATAATCCAATGGCTAAATATGATCCAAAATGCTAGAATTCTTCCCTGTCCTTAACTCTCTTCTCAGCTCCAATTCACGATTGGCTTCAATTGTGTGATCAGGAATTTTTTTCTGTTTTTGGTTCATTTAAACCCCTAAATATTTTGCGATCATCTCTAAAAGCAATAGTCCCCTCTCTATCTCCAAATTTACACTCATCCATATGATTTGCTTGTCTACTATATTTGGCGCTATATTCCTCAACGAAATCAGCATAAACAAGTAAAAAAACATTAAGTTCGGCCGGGCCGAGCTTTTAAAACCCTCCACCTTAGGGAAATGGGAAAAGTAGAACCAATTATGACCCACAAATACCAATTTTCAGACAAATTCGTGAAAAAGTGTGGCAAAAATCATCAAAATACCGAATATCGGGATGTACCGTTATATGGGGACTATACCAAAACGTGGACCGATATATCTCATTTTCAATACCAATCATCCTAGAGACAATATATATATATATATATATATATATATATATATATATATATATATATATATATATATATATATATTTTTTTTTTTTTTTTTTTTTCGTGACCTTTGCTTTCTAATTGTGACTTTTATAACGGCTGCAAAATCAGGAACATTTTTAGCTGTTGCCCCATTTCAACTCCTAAATATATTGTGGACCTCCTTGAAAACAGTAGGCGTAGCCCACCCTTGTTAAAATTTTCGTTAGGATCGGACGATAATAACAATCTTTATATTATAACCCCAACCTGTGTTGTAAGGTGGAAATATATTAGAAAATGTACAATTCAATATTATAAGTCGAATTGAAAAAATCGCATGCAATAAAAAATATGAAAAATAAAAAAAAAATCACAAAATACTACAAAATCTATATTCAAAAAATCTATATTAACAAATATTGTCAAAATCTGTCATGCCATTCTTGAGATATAAGCATTCTAACTAACACCCTCTTCCTTTGTATATATTTCGCTATATTTATTCGATATATTTACTATCGGCACCTACGTAACTCTCTAAATTCATCTGTTCGTCTTTTTGTGATTTCGCCTGGATTAAAAATATTTGCGGTTTAATGGAAGATTTGACTTTTATTTAACACAAATGTTATGGTCTATTTCACCCACTAAATATTACCCGAGGACCATCAAAATTGGAAAGCTTCTGCCCAGACCTACGCTCTAGCCCCATGTTAACTTCGGTTTCGATTGGTCTATAATTGCGAGCTGTAGAACAACTGCAAAATCAGGAAATTTTTCAGTTTTTGGTCCATTTCAACCCCTAAATATGCGATGATCTCCAAAAGCAATGGGCTTCTATTCTGGCTCTAGCCCAACCTCCATTCTAAGTTTCGTGAAGAATTGGCCAGAATTGCGACCTGTAGAGTGATTATAAATTAACATGGACAGTCGGACGGAAGGACATACACTGCTAGATCGACTCAGCTCGGCGAGATAGGAAGATCCACACATACTTTCCTATGTGCGAAACCAGTATTTCGAGGTGTTACATTGGCCCAATCAAAGTTGTAATATATAAAAATCCGTTGAAAAATACCACATAAATGAAAACAGTTATATGGGGCCTGTACGAACACGTGGACCTGATAATTTTTTGTCATATTCTGTAGCACCTATTCCAAACTTCAAATACGAAATTTGAAACAATTCCGTTTATTAACGGCGGTAATATCATCGAATTTGTAACTATTCCGGTGATTGTTACACATTTGATGATATTATCGATCGTTATATACGATATGGTGGACCTATATACACAATTCTCTTCCATTAGGTTAAATACTCAGAAGGAACTCCTTGTGTAGATTTTGAGACAATTCTTTGAAAAATGTGGATAAAATCATGAAAAACCCGAATATCCGGAGGTACCGTAATATGGGGGATAAACGATATCCTGGACCTAGTATATAGACAATTCTCTTTCGGGGGGTTAAGTACTCAGAAGGAAGCCCTTGTGTGAATTTTCAGACAATTCCAAAAAATGTGGCTACAACTATCAAAATACCGAATATAGGAAGGTACCGGTATTTTAGGTATGCCCGATATCATGGACCTATATCGAAAGTACTCCCAAGGAACTCCATGTGCAGAATTTCAGAACATTCCATTGAAAATGTGGCTAAAATCATTAAAATACAGAATATATGGGTGTACCGTTATATGGGGGCTATACGATATCGTGAGCCGATATAGACAATCTTCTAGCTTGGCCTGCTCGCTAAATTTTACTTTCCTATCTTAATTCGTTTTGACCCCAGCGTGATTACAACAGACGGACAGGGCTAAATCGTCTTAGAATTTTCCTATTCCAAATATTGATTTCAAAATTTCCCTCAGACAAAGAAAAGTAAAAATATTCTAATTTTTGGGAAATAAAATGAAAATTTTCTACACACAGAATTATATCCTCACCATGAAATGCCAGCATATATCAAAATTGAAAGAGAAATATTATAAATGACTGTGGGCCATACTGAGCTAAGACAAATTTGTTGGAGATAAATTGTAATATGCTTGCAAATAAAAATCACAACAAACAAAATGCGACATGAAGCACTCAATGAATCTGGCGAAACAACATATTTTATAAAATACAAATATGTGAATGTACACCACTGCCAGCAACAACAGCAACAAGGAGTCGCACGTAGCATAAGGAGCCAAATCGAAAAAAAAGAAAATCATCCAACCACATTGCCTCCAGAGACTCTTAAGCTGAGCGATGTGTGTTTTTTTTTCGTTGCTAACCAGGCTGTCATATATTAACAACATTGGCATCAAAGCTTAGCCAACAACTACTTACCATGAGATGGCGCACATGCTGGCCTAAAATTTGTAAATAAGAAGAGTAACAATTAAGTTACCGTCGACGACCAGTCAGCCAGTCAGTGGTGCAGTGCCGCCACTGGACAACAACACTCAGTCTCAGTTCGTCTTGGTGGCTGGCGACAGCTACAATAACAGGATAAATAAGGAAGGTAACAAGTTGGTAAACGGTTGCCACTAAAGTCGAGTGTTGAAAAGTAAAGAAGCTTTAACAAATTACCGCCCCAGACGAACGCATCACTAACAATATTATGAGTGTATCAAAAAGGACGGCTGGTCGGATGGTTGGATGGATGGACGGATGGATGACTGAACTCTTGACCATCGGAGAGCTCCTTGGTATGATTAAATGAATGGATGTGTGTGAAGGCTGTTGCGGCTTGGATTTATGGTAGACCTGACTGCCACCATCAAATGTCTGCGGTCTGGGCCATGTAGTAGGACTGCCTTTTAGCAAATGATTGGCGGTGGCAAAGCAGCATATAAGAGTGCTTATAATATACAACAATTTTATTTGTTAAAACTATTTCGGTTTTGCGGAATCACAGTGTTTGGACAGATTTTAAATTCGGATGATGCTAGCCTGATATTATTTTACAGGACATTTGAAATAAATTGGAATTAAAATCTATTAAGTTTTTCAACAAAAATTTAAAAGGTCCCATTGCCTATTAATCGTTGCTATGTTATTAATTCAAGATGACAAAAACATTCAAAATTCCGACAATCAGGGGCCATAGCAGAAATATACACAACAACGATCATAGCAAGAATACAAGAACATGCGACGATAACAACATGAACCAACCACTCCAGTATTCATTGGTCGCGTCATGAACAAGTTTTCGACTCTATGCAGTTTACCGCATAAGGCGAATAATTCTCATTGACTTGGTAGGGTCGGTCACATATAGTGTTCGGATTGGGCTACGACGAGATAGGCTTGCTACTGCAGAGGACTTGTCAAGGGTTAGCTGAAAATACGTTTTTAAGACTGGCTCTCATTAAGTTGAGTGGCCAATAATTCATTTACACAGGAGATTCGGCTCGCTGTTCTGCAGGAACTTCGGTTCGCTGTTCCGTATCATCGTCAAACATTGGTACTGGAGTAAAGGTAGTTATAAACCGTAGCGCTAGCTAGAAAGTTACCTAGCCATTATAGACGACCTGGATAGCTAAACCCGAACATAGGCACAGTGAGGTGCCAAAAACTGAGACATCGGCTGCTCAAACTACCCTCAACGAGGTGAACTCGAACGAGTCCCTATCTATCTACAAAGACATAGACATTGGTTGACGAAACTACCATCAACGAGCTGCGAACCCATACGAGTCCCTATCCATCTACAGGAGCTTCGGTTCGCTGTTCCGTATCATAGTCAATCATTGATAGTGGAGTAAAGGTAGTTAAACCGTAGCGATAGCTAGAATAATTACCTAGCCATTGTAGACGAACCCAGTGAGGTGCCGAACCCAAACGATTTCCGGGCATACACATCGGCTGCCCATACTACCCTCAACGAGGTGAACCCGAACGAGTTCCTATCCTTCTACAAAGGCCTAGCCCAGCGTCACCCAAACGCAACATCATGATTCCCGATCTTCCTCCCCAATCACCTCCGAATCGTCCGCTAATCACACTTCACATCAACCACCCGAGTATCCATTGAGAACAACCCGACAGCAGATAAATTCGACCGTGCCGAAATTTTTATACCCTCCACCATTTGGAAGAAACTTGAAAATTTTCAAACAAATTCCGTCGGAAAATACCGCTCAAATAAAAACCTTTATAGGGGAGATATACGAAGACGTGGTCCTGCTAAGTAATTTGTGTTATTGGCTGTAGTAACTGTCCCGTGAATAACGTCGCAAAAATCATCAAAATACCAAATATGGGCATATATGATATCGTGGACCTATATAGACAATTCTCTTCCAGGGGGTAAAGTACTCACAAGGAACCCATTTGGGGGATTTTAAGATAGTTCCATTAAAAAATTTGGCTGGCCTCACCAAAATACCGAATTTCGGGGGTACCTTTATAGGGGGGCTATACAAGATCGTGGACCTGTATAGGCAATTCGCTTTTAGGGGATAAAGTACTCACAAGAAACTTCTTGTGAGAATTTTCAGACAATTCCATTGAAAAATGTGTCTAAAATCATCAGAATACCGAATATCGTGGGTTACCGTTTTATGGACCGATATAGCCCATCTTCGAACTTGAACTGCCTGCAGACAAACGACAGCTCTGTGCAAAAGTTTAACTTCCTATCTTAATTCGTTTTGACTGTAGCGTGATTACAACAGACGGAATGACGAACTTAATATACCCTCCATACTATGGTAGGTATAAAAATCAATAAAACTCCCGATTTTTACCACCAGGAGAGGAAGAAATCTACTCTAGTTATCTCGTAAGGATTAGTGGGTTCTTATGGAGACCGTGGGTACAGCTGAGCTTACCTTGGCCGACGTGAAAACCTCGTTACAAATGGATTAAATAATAACGTTTTGATGAAGCTTTCAAGGCGGAGGCTCCTCTCGAACTTCGAAGGATTACATGAAAAACTTGAATTTGAAATTTTTTTTCACCTCCGTTGCCCTGGTTTTGAGACAACATTTTTATTCAATATTTATCCTCATACATCCTCTTCTTAAATTTTCCTTATTTTGATTATAGTAATGCCGTTATTTAATATTTAATGCAGAGATGTCCTTTATTAATTCTACAAAACAATCCATCTGCAACTGTAAATAGTAATCATAATCACTGTTACATCTCTTAAAAGAGTACACGTATTTGTAAGTACATTCGGGCATTTGTGTGAGTGTCTGTGTCCAGACAATGTTACAGCTGTTGAGCCTGATGAGCTGACTAAAATACACTCAAAGGCGGTATTGCCGCAAGGACAGACAGTCTATGGAGCACAGATTTACCATTGGAGTAGTCGTTGTTCTCGTAGTAGTAGTAGTTGTGGTACTTGCTTACAATTTGCCCAGGGGCTAGACACTTACTCTCAGCAGCCGCAGACATTATCCATTCAAAAGGTAGGCGAAGAAAAATATCGCTTTTCCTGAGCCATGGAGCATGTCAAGTTAGCCAGTTGAGGCTGCTGATGTCGTACAAAATAATGATGATGCCAAAGAATGAGCTTGTCTGTGGCATAAGTTGGCCAGTATTTTTTTTTTTTGTGGCTTTGCATTGAAGCGGCAAAACTTATGACTGAGTAATTGCTGATGATATTTATGCGAGGAAGCGTTTTAGCAGTCAATGTCTGTCTATTCGTAAATGTGGATATATGCGGCGGATTTTTGTTGCGATGATGACAAGCGTAACAATAACATCAGAGAAAAAGAACCTAACCTAACAAACGAAGGTGAGAAATATAATGCAGGTTGATGGGATGATGAAAAGCATTTAGAGAGTTGCAAGGTATGTAGTTTAATAAGTTAGGAACATTTTTTTGGGAGATTTTTGAATTGCGTAAAAATGGTGTACTTTAGAGAAATTTTTATACCCTACAACACTATGTGTTGGGGGTATTATAAGTTTGATTGGATTTGATTGTTACAATTATGTAACACCCCGAAATATTGGTTTTCCACATAGGAAAGTGTATATGGATCTTCCTATTTCGCCGAGCTGAGTCGATCTAGCTATGTATGTCCGACCGTCCATCTGTCCATGTTAAATTGTAGTCACTTTTCAGGTCGCAATTATGGCCCGATCCTCAGGAAATTTTGCATGGACGTGGGGTTATGGTCAGAATACACGCCTATTGCTTTTAGAGATGATCGCATAATATTTAGGTGATGAAATGCTTGATGCTTGATTTCCCTGTTGCTCTACAGATCGCAATTATAGACCAATCGAAGCGGAAGTTAGCATGGGGCTAAATCTTAAGCTGGGCAGAAGCCCTCTAATTTGTATGGTTATCGGACCATACAGGGTGAGATGAAAAAACTGCAACCAACTTCAGACTTCTGTCATTTCTAAGCCACTCGTCCGACATCTGTTAGAATTATTCCAGCGACAGCTCATTATATTGTTTAAAAGCGTACAAAAGCATTGTGGTGAGAATTTTCCATAAAAATAGTTATTCGTGATGGAATTCATGCGTGATAGTCTGATTTCTTTATATTTGGATGGAAAACCACAAGTGGCTATGGTTAGAGCACTCCAGCATTTAAATGTGAATAAATCTTTTGTGTCTCATACCATCGCTCGTTACCGTGATACTGGTAGCGTAGCCCGATCAGCAGAAATGGTTCGAAAAGTAATCAACCGACTTGATCGAAAGCCGAGTCACAGTGGCCGAAAAATGGCTCGTCAGCTAAATATATCGCAATATTCCATTCGGCAAATATTGAAAAATGACACCGGGGTCATTCCAAATTCCAAAAAGTACAAGAACTTACACCGCAAAAGAAAGAAAATAGACTCAAAAGAGCTAAAGAGTTGCTTCGCTTGGCGCAAATTGGTGAATGGCCGAATTTGGTTTTCTCCGATGAGAAAACATTCGTTGTCCAACAGTTTGTAAACAAAAAAAAAAAAAAAAAAGATCGTGGTTACTTGCCAAAGAGGTCAGCTGAGAATGTGCACCTTCGGTTGGCCACCAGAGCTCAAGCTCCGGTCATGGCGTGAGCCGCTATAACAGCCGATGGTCGCTCTCCGCTTCAGAATAAATGGCATCAGAATAAATGCGAATAATATCGCAAACAAAGTCTGGAGGGTGTATTAAAGCCTAGGGCACGGAAACATTTTGGCGGCAGACCCTGTGCACCTTCTGTTGGTCACCAGAGCTCAAGCGCCGGCCATCGTGTGAGCCGCCAGAACAGCCGATGGGCGCTCTCCGCTCGTATTAATCGACCGTGGTATCAGAATAAATGCGGAATATTATCGGGAAAATATTCTGGAGGGTGTTTTAAAGCCTTGGGCACGCAAACATTTTGGCCGCAGATCTTGGACATTCCAACAGGACTCAACACCATTGCACTTTGCACGCGCCACCCATGAATGGTTACAAAATGAGGTTCCTGGCTTCATTTCCAGCGCACAATGACCACCAAAATCTCCGGATACCAATCCGTTGGGCTAGTACCAAAGTGTTGATCACCTCAAGCTAGCGCTTCGTCGTCAAGCTTCGTTTGACTGTTTTATTGGCCGTTTGAAGGCCATAATTCGTGCCAAAGGTGACCAATTCGAACAAATCTAAACTTATTCTAAAATGTGATGCTATTTCCGACATTTTTTGCTGTCATCCAATAAAATATAACAAAAATGTAAAAATTATGGCGTTTGACTTGGTTGCAGGTTTTTTCCTTTTTTGCCTATATCGGTATTGTAGACACGGATGTAACACGTCTCTTAAACCCTGACTTTCAGGTCAAATATGTATATGCGGCCCGGTTCCGCTTCTCAAGAAAAAAAATAATTTTCCGGACTCACGATAAAAATACATATCCCTTGAAAATTTTCAAAATTCAAGAGTTTTTACAATAATAAGAGAAAATATTTTGGAAGTAGGTGTTATTTTTTAGAAATTCGTACGTTGCAAGGTTTTTAAAAATTTTGTCGAGGGCGATTGTTTTGGAATAGACAAGATTTAAGCATATATTTAAAAGTACAGAATGGTAGAACATTAGAATTTTCAAAAATTTCAGATTAAGTTTTCACACCGTTGCATGGAGGCCTTAAGCATTTTTGACCTATAATCGAGGGACCTATACTAAAACGTTAAACGTTTTCAACATTTTTCATACTGGGTTGGTGTGTTAAATTAGTAGCAAAGACCAAAGTATATCTAATACCTTTGGAAATGGCTAAAAACTTGAATTTTTTCGGGTGGTACCCGAATTTTACATTCCATTTATTTCTTTGGCTGTTTTAAATTTCTAGTATTTTAAATTTGAAATCATTGTTGTCTTAATTATTTCCATATCGAATATTTCCATACTTAAATATCCCACCCGGTACACGTAGCCATAAAGCAAAAAAACATGATCTCTCTTCAACGCTTATGAATGATGCGTCCGCTCATTGTGCACATCTATCTGAGGACAAAAATACGCAACGTTCAGGATGGTGATAGTGGCGATGACGATGATTTTTTTACTCGAGCACATAACATCACATACTATGCAGCGGTGTATTTGCTGTCTTTTGGAATGTAAATCATTTGTTAAGTGCTCGATTTAGGTGACCGTATTTACGTATGAAACAAAACTCTGCCTACGATCACATACACACATACAGACAGGCAGACACACACTTAACACACAGCCGGCCACATACGAAAGCATACGTGATCGTATGCGTATGTCGTACTGGTGCAAGTGCAGTAACTTGGCTTGCAACAGATTACTGAAAATGTAGCCTATAATATTCCCCCCACCTCCCTGACTCCTTCCCTCCTGCCCATTCATTGGTTGGGATATTGTGGCCGAAAAATCTGTCAGTAGTAATGGCTTGTAAAGGAGCGACTAATTCAGAGGCCAAGATACACGAATTCAACGTTTTCATAGCTTGATGTCGGTGGTGATGTTGATGGTGGTGGTGCATTTGCAGCTTCAAGCATGCATGAAACTCTATGACAAAAAGTAATGCTCTGGACATAACTCATCGCACATAATGAGACTGTAATAATTCATATATACATAGGTATATCTGACGACGACTGGCCAAGACCACAAACCACTTGTAATTCATCATCCTGCATTTATGTATGTAAGTGTATCTGTGCTCTGTCTTGCCGTTGCTGTTGTTGTTGCATTTTTATGCACGGACTAGTGATAAATCCGTGACTTCCAGTCACAACTATTCCACATGGCACATTTGGCATCATCATACTTACAATTTTGTCTAAAGGAATATACATAGTCGTAAGATGCATACATACTTCCACACACACGCTGCAGAGGTATGCATGTATTATAGGTTACAATTAGAGAGGGTTATCGTGCAAGGTAAGTATATCTATAAGAAGTTGTATTTGCCGATCGCCTTCAAAACGTTTTATATACTGAAAATATATGCAAATAACTTAGAACTCCAGGAAGGTTATCTAAAGGTCTTATGTATAGACACAGAAAAATAAATTTGAAAAAACACAATTGATACAAGTTGGGCCTTTTTAAACGGCTTTTGCACGGATAGACTTTAAAAATTCAACACATAATTTTAAATATTAAAAAATAAGTCTTTTAATGGAAGAAATAATTAAAACTAAGCAATTTTGTCCGGGACGTCATTTTTTAAGAAGATATCAAAAATGTATTTATTTTTTTTTGTTTGTAAATAAAATGAATAAAATGAAAAATCACAAAAAAAGGAGGAGCTTAAAAATATTTAAGATTTTTGTCAGAAAAAAACATTGCAATAATATTTATAACAACTAAAAAGAAGCAGTAAGTTCGGCCGGGCCGAACTTTGACTACACACCCCCATTTGGAACGAATTTGGAAATTTAAAAAAAAATCAAATCCGTTAAAAATCCTCTTAAAATCTTAAAAATACTGATTATAGCAGTTATATTGGGGTCTGTACGAAGACATGGAACTGCATAGGCAACTTTCGTCATAAGCCAATACAAAATTCAAATACGAAACTTGAAGTAAATCCAGGCTATACGATGAAGTGGACCCTTATAGACAATATTGTGTCACAGGCTGTGGTTCCTATTACGAACTCTAAATACCAAATTTGAAACAATTCCGGTGAATAATGTCGCTAAAATCATCAAGATACCGAATATCGGGAGGTACCGTTATATGGGGGGTTATACGAAGACGTGGACCTGCACAGACAATTTTCTGTTATATGCTGTAGTATCCATTATGAACTTCAAATACCAAATTTGAAACAATTCCGGTGAATAATGTCGCTAAAATCATCAAAATACCGAATATTGGGTGGTATCGTTATATGGAGGCTATATGGAGACGTGGACCTGCACAGACAATTTTCTGTCTTATTCTGTGGTATCCCTATTAGAACTTCAAATACCAAATTTGAAACAATTCCGGTGAATAATGTCGATAAAATCATCAAGATACCGAATATCGGGAGGTACCGTTATATGGGGGCTATACAAAGACGTGGACCTGCATACGCAATTTTCTGTCATAGGATGTAGTATCCTTTACGAATTTCAAATACAAAATTTTAAACAATTCCCTAAATAATGTCGCTAAAATCATTAAAATACCGAATATAGGGAGGAAATGTTATTTTGGGGGCTATACGAAGACAAAGACGAAGACGTTTAGTACCTTTACATGGCGGATATACGATATTGTAGACCTGTATAGACAATTCTCTTTCAGGGGGTAAAGTGCTCAAAAAGAACTCCTTCTGTAGAATTTCAGAAAATTCCGTTGAAAAATGTTGCTAAAATAATCAAAATACCCAATATCGGAGGGTGTCGTTATATGGGGGAGATACGATATTGAGGACCTACATAGACATCATTCTTTCAGTGGATAAAGTACCCAAGAGGAACTCCTTTTGTCTATTTTCAGATAATTGCATTCATAAATTTGGCTACAATCATCAAAATACCGAATATCGGGGGATATACGATATAAAGGGTGTTATACGATATTGTGAACGGTTATAGCCCATCTCCGAACTTGACCTGCGGACAAAAGACATATCTGTCCAACATTTTAGCTTCCTAGCTGTATTCGTATTGACTCTGACGCGATTAGAAGAAGAAGAATTTTGCGCTGATTAAGAACATATAGGGTGTGATGAAAAAACTGCAACCAATTTCAGACTAATGTCATTTCTAAACCACTCGTCCGACACCTGTTAAAATTACTCTAGTGAAAGCTCATTATATTGTTTACAAGTGTACAAAAACATTTTGGTGAGAACTTTCCAGAAAACAAGTTATTCGTGATGGAATTCAAGCGTGATGGTGTGATTTCTTTCTATTTGGTTCAAAAACCACAAGTAGCTATCGTTAGAGCACTGCAACATATAAATGTGAATAAATCTTTTGTGTCTCGTATCATCGCTCGTTACCGTGATACTGGTAGAGTAGCCCGGAAGTCAAGGAAGAAGACGGAAGAAAACAGCAACATCAGCAGAAATTGATCGAAACCTGCGTCGCAGTGGCCGATAAATGGCTCGTGAGCTGAACATATCGCAATATTCCATTCGGCAAATATTAAAAAATGAGCTCGATGTAAGGCCATTGAAATTCCAAAAAGTGCAAGAACTTACACCGCAACAGAAAGAAAATAGATTCAAAAGAGCTAAAAAGTTGCTTCGCTTGACCAAAAATGATATACTGCCGAATTTGGTTTTCTCCGATGAGAAAACATTCGTTGTCCAGCAGTTTGTAAACAAACAAAATGATCGTGTTTACGAAAGAGGTCAGCTGAAAAACTCCACTTTCGGTTGGGCACCAGAACTCAAGCGCCGGCCATGGTGATGGTGTGGGCCGCCATAACAGCCGATGGTCGCTCTCCGCTCGTATTAACCAACCGTTTCGTCAGAATAAATGCCCAATATTATCGCGAAAATATTGTGGAGGGTATATTAAAGCCTTGTCCATGCAAACATTTTGGACATTAAAACAGGACTCAGCATCATCGCACTTAGCACGCGCCACCCAACAATGGTTACAAAATGATGTTCCTCGCTTCATTTCCAGCACACAATGGCCACCAAAATCTTCGTATACCAATCCGTTGGGCTAATGCCAAAGTGTCGATCACCTCAATCAAGCGCTTCGCCGGGAATGAGCCAAAATACCGCAGAGCAACATTCGGGTAGCGTGTGACGGTTTCATTGGCCGTTTGAAGGCCATAATTCGTTTCAAAGTTGACCAATTCGAACATATCTAAACTTATACTAAAATTTGATGTTATTTTCGACATGTTTTGCTTTCACTCAATAAAATTAAAAATAAAATGTAAAAATTATGGCGTTCGACTTTTTTGCAGTTTTTTTAACTCACCCTGTATACTTCTTTCTAAAAATCCTGTTTAAAATGTTGTACCAATTTTTCTATTGTACCATTCTCACAACCCTCTCTCACCTATTAAATAGTTTCTTTTTCACTCTTCTGCCAGTGATATCCTATTTTTCCCTCCCGGCTAGTATAATTAAGTATAATGAGCATAATTGCCAATGCATACGTTACGATGTTTTTGTCATTGTTGTTATTGTATTACTTGACGTCTACAACAATTGCAATTGTTTTTGTAAATGTTACAAGTGCCATATGTCGATTGCTCATATCTTGTCGCTGAGCTACAACTTGAGGTGGCATCGCAATCGGCAGACCACAACATTATCCAACAGATCGATCACCTGATACGAAACGTGCAAGCAGATGAACCTGCACGACGATGCCGACAATGACGAAAAAATTAAAATGTATGACAAAGTGCGTGCAGCTATTCGTTGTCAACTAATGAGTCCCGACAATGTTAATATTTACGTACTAATTACACGCAATGAAATGATATCGATACTTTAATTGAGCGCAAAAATTGTAGCAAGTTTTCAAATTAATCTCAATACAAATCGTCGTATCGCTTCAATGAGATACGTATATCCATCGATCCATCCATCTGTAACTTGGCAAGTACTACCGCATGGATGAATGGATGTTGGTCGTCGGTTGGTTGGTTGGTCCAACACATTATCGTCATACTGGCTGGCGACCATTTATCTACTATGTGACCAACATCATTGATTGGATTTCGGCCACAAGTCCAACAGCAGCAATGGCAGTAACAAAACATCAACAGATGGAATAAACGATGCCAATTGTTGCCGATACAGAATTAAAAGCGGAAATCCTTTAAAGTTTTGATTTAGTTAAAGATACTCGCACGATGTGTCGGTTTATTTGAGAATGGCATATTCTTGTTGTGTGGTATTCTGTTATGAAATATTCTCGACCGGTGCATGATGAGAAGCCTTAATGCCGATTTTAGCAACTTAATGAATATTTCTTTGGGGGTTTTGTTGTCGTCGCTGTTGTTGTTGTAATATACACTTGTTTCAATGAATGAATCGGATACTTACAAAGAGCAAGACATTGACCCTGTAATTATGTGAAAGGATACGTTCCATAGTTGGTTTACGATTGTGTCTTCGTGTCTTTTATTTTATTTATGGTATTGATGGAAAAGAAGGGAGATATTTTCGGAATTAGGAATTAGGAAAATGGATTTATATACAACCGTATTAAACTTTGCAATTGGGTAAGAATATATGAGACTTTTCTTTTAAAAGTTGGGTCAGCAAAACCAAACTAAGAACATTTTTATTGCAATGGGGAATGGATTTTCAGATATTGGCCTCAATTGCAGTTTTACCCGAACGCAAAAAAACTTCCAATTCATATGGGGACTCCACGAAATATTGGAGGGTATATTAAGTTTAATGTTCCATTTGTCCTAGAAATAAGCATTTTATATTTCGGAATGCCCGTATAGTTTTCGAACAGAAGGATGGAGGTTAATTAAATTTTAGTTAAATCTATTTAAGGACTGTCGAGTTTTTTTTTTTTTTTTTTGGCAAATTCGAGGCACATTTGGTGTAACACCTATATAATGCTATGACCCGTGTTAACAAGGCCAATATTCCCCTTCTATTTACGTTGAGAGAAAGGGAGAACGAATAGAGAGAGAGGAAAGTCAAATTTGTCACAGGGTTGTTGAGATTTAGGAAAAGCTTCCACAAAAAGGTCTTCCCCATGTGAGGTCAGTTAATGATTTTCAAAAATTTTCCCACAGAATTTTTTGGAAATTACATTTCGGTTTCATAGTGGATCGGGAATCTCATATTTACAAAAAAATTTGGAAACCTCGTCATAGTCACAATATACATAGTTTGATTATAGTTATTTTGCAGATTCTTAGCTTGGTATTTGGGTTTCGGAATGAATTTGCAAATACAGTACCGGACCGAACTTTTGTAAATAAAGTTGCTATGCGGTATTTTGGCCCATTCCCGGCGAAGCGCTTACTTGAGGTGATCGACACATTGGTATTTTTTAGTGCCAACCTTGCTTTCCAAAATACTCCAGATTGGTATACGGAGATTTTGGTGGCCATTGTGCACTGGAATTGAAGCGAGGAACCTCATTTTGCATTCATTCTGATGCCACGGTCGATTAATACGAGCGAAGAGCGACCATAGGCTGTTGTGGAGGCCTACACCATCACCATGGCCGGCGCTTAAGTTCTGGTGGCCAACCGAAGGTGCACATTTTCAGCTGACCTCTTTGGCAAGTAAATACGATCATTTTTTGTTTACAAACTGCTGGACAGCGAATGCTTTCTCATCGGAGAAAACCAAATTCGGCAGTTCACCACTTTCGCCCAAGCGAAGCAACTCTTTAGCTGTTGTTTTTGGAATTTCAATGGCTTTTCCACAAGCTCATTTTTCAACATTTGCCGAATGGAATATTGCAATATGTTCAGCTCACGAGCCATTTTTCGGCCACTGCGACACGGGTTTTGTTCAAGTCGCTTCTTTGCTTTTCGAACCATTTCTGCTGATGCAGCTGTTTTCTTCCGTCCACTTCCGTGGTATCGGGCTACGCTACCAGTATCACGGAAACGAGCGATAATAGGAGACACAAAAAATATTAACATTTAATGTTCTAATGATAGCCACTTGTGGTTTTCCAGCCAAGTATAAAGAAATCACACTATCACGCTTGAATTCCATCACAAATAACTTTTTTTCTGGAAAATTCTCATCAAAATTCTTTTGTACGCTTGTAAACAATATAATGAACTGCCACTGGAATAATTTTCACAGCTGTCGGACGAGTGGCTTAGAATGACAGCAGTCTGTTTGCAGTTTATTCATATCACCCTCACCCTAACGCTATATACCTCACATGTAAGGTATATATTTAGATTCTTTTGGGATGTAAACTTTCAAGACCTCGATACTGGTATCTACTGTGTTGGGGGTATTATAAGTTTGATTGGGCCAAAAATTATATAACACCACGAAATATTGGTTTCCCACATAGGAAAGTATATATGGATCTTCCTATCTCGCCGAGCTGAGTCGATCTAGCTATGTATGTCCGTCCCTCCGTCTGTCCATGTTAATTTGTAATCACTCTACAGGTCGCAATTATGGTTCGATCTTTACGAAATTGAAAATGGACGTGGAGTTAAGGTCAGAATAGAACCCTATTTCTTTTGGAGAGGATCGCATAATATTTAGGGATTGAAATGGACCAAAAACTGAAAAAAATGCTTACAGGTCGCAATTATAGACCAATCGAAACGGAAGTTAGCATGGGCCTAAACCCTAGGGCTGGCCAATACCCTTCCAATTTTGATGGCCATCGGGTAATATTTAGTGGGTGAAATTTGTTAAATAAAAGTCAAATTTTCCATTAAACCGCGAATATTTTTTATCCCGGCGAAATCACAAATAAACGAACAGGCCAATTCTGACCATTACGTAGATGCCGATAGTAAATATATCGGATACATATAGCGAAATATATACAATATATATATGCAAAGGAAGGGGATGTTAGCTAGAATGCATATATCTCTTGAATGGCTGGACCGATATTTTCAAATTTTGTCAATTTAGATTGCCCTCTTGGATTAAAAGTATAAAATCTAAAAAAATTCGCACAAAAATGTGCGAATAATGATGTTAATATAGATTTTGTAGCATTTTGTGACATTTTTTTATTTTTTCATATTTTTTATCGCAGGCGATTTTTTCAGTTTGACTTATAATATTGAAATATACATTTTGTAATATTTGTTTACCTTACAACACAGGTTGGGATAATGTATACAGATTGCAATTATCGTCCGATCCTCACAAACAATTTCACAAGGGTAGGGTTAGGCCTATTGCTTTCTAAGATGCCAGCAAGTTATTTAGAGGTTAAAATGGACCAACAACTAAAAATATTCTTGATTTTGTAGCCATTATAAAGGTCACAAATATAAAGCATATGACAAAAACTCTCGCATGAAGTTAGAATTTAAGACATTTCCATTCTACCGAAACACTGAAAATAACTTACTGGCAATATCCAAAATACACAAAAGGCGATTTTCTCCTGTTTTCCTTTAGGAATATAGCCAATTATCGTAGACAAGCAAATCATATAGATGAGTCTAAATTTAGAGACACAGAGGGGCTTTTTTCTTTTGGAGATGATCGCAAAATATGACCCAAAAACAGAAAAAATCCTGATCACACAATTGAAGCCAATCGAGGCGCCTGAGAAGAGAGTTAATGACAGGGAAAAGTTCTAGCATTTTCGATGACCATTTGAGTATATTTAGCTGTAAAATGGAACGCAAAGACTAATAGCACGACAGAGTGCGTAAATATTGGGCAAATGTCCCTAGTCAAAATGCTAAGGGTAATATCTGGGATGTGTTCCGTGACGTAATTTCAAAAGCGAAATCTTCCAAAATAGATTTGGACATAAGGATGCTTCTAACATATTGTAGTGTTGTGGGGTATCACATGGTCGGGCCCGCACGACTATAGCCTTTGCTTACTTGTTTTAGCTTTATTTTCATGATCTTCGGTATTTTTCCTTAAATATCGCATTTTATTTTAATTTAATTGTGTGGGCCAGAAGTGAAGCCTGTACAGGTGACTGGGAAATATAAATGACCAAGAGAATAGTTTTTCTGGCTTGATCCCCATGTCACACATAAGAACCGATCTTAGCTAAATTTTGTAACAATCGGAGAGGAAGTTAAGTCTCTCTAAATTCCCAGAAATGCACAAATTTTTCATTTTTTGACCTAGGAATAGAAATATTTACGGATTTTTTTTTTTGGAAATTTAACAAAATATATCTTATAGGGGAATGCTATGTTGTTATTCTATTTCATATTCTGAACACATAAGAAAAACTAGCCAAATTTGAAAGAATGGCTTAAAATTTCTAACGGATTAACATTGTTTTTGTAATGTCTAAGCATTTAGAAAAGAAAACTCAAATTTTGGAAAAAGGAATATTTAAATTTTGTTAATCCCCGTTAGGCAACCATAAAGAAAATCCAGTTCAAAGCGAAAAAAAACTAGGCAAATCTGTCTACATTTGGGCCAAAAAAGTGGAACCTCTTTTTATCAAAAAGGGAAAGAACCCTAAAGTGGCCGTTATAAAACAATAAAGTCATTTGGTTGTTTATTTTATTAGGTGTCATAAAAATGGTCAATATGGCTGTAGAAGCGACATGCGGCCCGTTACAACAACAACACTTATTGGTGGGAGAGCAGACATCACACACAGCAAAATAAGCCATATTGTGACATTTACGAAACCTAAAAGACGACTGCCTGCATTTCGCCTAACCGTGAGGCTATTGGGTGAAATGCTACCGCATGCAAATTTTCTTGCAGCGTTTTTATTGCTAACCAAATGGTAAAAATGCAACCAGTTTTGAAATACAATCTGTCAATTGTGAGTTTTATGACAGATCATAAATACATTGCTCATATTGGCAGTTTTTTTTCTGGACCATGAGCGTGAGCCTTTTATTGGCGTTGTTACTCAGTGCAGCCTTTAGGGCAATCATTGCCAGGACATTTTATGGGCGTAACTTACTCGCTGTCCCTTGTATTGCAATAACAATAACATTTGGCTTAGTTCGAAAAGACCAAGTCGCGTTTTTATTGCCATTGTATTAGCCATTATTGCTGCGCTAACACAATATTTAACGGATTTTTGTTATGGTCACATGATTGATAACTATTTTATGGCTCTTCTCCTTGCACGGGTGTTTGTTTTTTTAGAATCTTTAGCTAAAGCGGTATGGCTTAAATTATCTTGTTGACCTTGTTATATTAATATGTCATATTTGTTAAAATTCTTCCTTTCTTGCCCTTTCAAAATGTTTTTGGAAATTTCCTCTAAGATACAATTTTATTCATAAGGTAACATTGTTGACTTACTATTTCGTAGAATTTGTTCTGAATAACTTCATTAATAACCCGGATTAGCTCAAGGGTTTTCTGCCTTTTTTAAGAATTTCTGCTGGAAATAGAGTTTTTGAGAAGAAAAAATGTAATCCACGAGATTATGGGTAACTATCTTCATGGAACTCCTCAGCAAAAATCTGGCCGCAGTTTCAGAGTTTTCCACACTTAAATGGAAGTGCAATGTTATAGAGCTACAAATCCGAATCGGACATCACTTAAGGATGTTGTCAGAACTTTGGCATCGCGCACAACGACGACTGCGAAAAAATAAAAAATACTGTAAAAGTTCTTCAAAATATGAGATCCCTATCCCACTTACATACATCAATTCGGGCACCAATCTTAGTACAAATCTATCACTTTCCGACTCCAGCAAAATGGTTCCCCGTATACTCCAAATGCAGCAGATTATTGAAGTATAGCTAAAAATAAACCAGTAAGCAAAGGTTATAGCCGTGCGGGGCCGACCTTGTGATACCCTACAACACTACAATATGTTAGAAACCCCTTTGAGTCCAATCCATTTTGGAAGATTTCGCTTTTGAAATTATGTCAAGGAGCACTGTCCAGATATCACCGTTAGCATTTTTACCATGGAGATTTGCCCAATATTTACGCACTCTGTCGTGCTGTTAGTTGTTGCGGTAGTATATTTGCCACTAAACATAATCCAACGGTCATCCGAAATTCTAGAATTCTTCCATGTGCTTAACACTCTTCTCAGGCGTGTCGATTGGCTTTAACTGTGTGATCAGGATTTTTTTTTTCTGTTTTTGGTTCATTTGTACCCGTAAATATTTTTCGATCATCTCCAAAAGTAAGGGGCCCCTCTGTATCTCTTAATTTAGACTCATCTATATGATTTGTGAAAATTTTCGTAAGAATCGGACGATAATTGCAATCTGTATATAATAACCCCAACCTGTGTTGTAAAGTGAAAATATATTACAAAATGTACACTTCAATATTATAAGTCAAATTGAAAAAATCGCACGCGATAAAAAATATGGAAAAATAAAAATATGTCACAAAATAATACAAAATCTTTATTAAGATCATTATTAGCATCTTTTTATGCGATTTTTTAGGTTTTATACTTTTATGCCAAGAGGGCATGCTGAATTGACAAAATTTGTCAAAATCGGTCCAGTCATTTCTGAGATATAAGAATTCTAGCTCACATCCCCCTCCTTTGTATATACACATTGTATATATTTCGCTATATATATATATATATATATATATATATATATATATATATATATATATATATATATATATATATCCGATATATTTACAATCGGGATCTGTAACTGTCAGAATTGACCTGTTCGTCTATTTGAGATTTGGCTGGGATTAGAGATATTCGCGATTTAATGGGAAATTTGACTTTTGTTTAACACAAATGTTATGGTCTATATCACCCACTAAATTGGTATTTGAAGTTCGTAATGGTACTACAGCTTAAGACAGAAATTGGGCCATGTAGGTCCACATCTACGTATAGCCCCATATAACGGCACCTCCCGATATTCGGTATTTTGATGATTTTATCGACAGTTATTTACCGGAACTATTTCAAATTTGATACTTGAAGTTCGTAATGAATACTACAGCCTAAGACAGAAAATGAGCCATATATGGGCCACGTCTTCGTATAGACCCCATATAACGGTACCTCTCGAAATGCAGTATTTTGATGATTTTAGCGACATTATTCAGCGGAATTGTTTCAAATTTGATATTCAAAGTCCGTAATAGATACTACAGCCTAAGACAGAAACGTGGCTGTGCAGATCCACGTCTTCGTATAGCCCCCATATGACGGTACCTCCCGATATTCGGTATTCTGATGATTATAGCGACAGTTATTTACTGGAACTATTTGAAATTTGGTACTTGAAGTTCGTAATGAACACTACAGCCTATGACAGAAAATTGTCTGTGCACGTCTACGTCTTCGTATAGCCCCCATAAACCATACCCCCGATATTCGGTATTTTGGTGATTTTAGCGACATTATTTACCTGAATTGTTTAAAATTTCGCATTTGAAGTTCGAAATAGATACTACAGCCTATGACAGAAAATTGTTTGTGCTGGCCCATGTCTTCGTATAGCCCCATATAACGGTAAAGCCGATATTCGGTATTTGGATGGTTTAGCGTCATTATTTGCCGAATTAAATTATTTCAAATTTGGTATTTGTAGTTCGTAATGAATATTACAGCCTATGGCAGAAAATTGTGTGTGCAGGTCCACGTTTTATAACCCCAATAGTACCTTCCTATATTCGGTATTTTGATGATTTTAGCTACATTATAAATAGATTTTTTTCAAGTTTCGCATTTGAATATTGTAATAGCTTATGGCAATGCAGGTTCATGTCGTCGTATAAGCCCTAATATACGACTACATTCGGTATTTTTAAGATTTTAACAGAATTTTTAACGCATTTTTTTTTTAATTGAAAATTGTCAAATTTGTACCAAATTGTGGAGGGTATTCAAAATTCGACCCGGTCGAAATTAAAGCTTTTTCACTTGTATATATTTTTTTTTTTTTTTTGAGTAGAAGGCAGAAAATACTGCTGCGAAAACCCAAACTGGATGTTTTTTGAATAGGAAGCGAACAGAGCCTTTCGATTGCCTTAGGAAAACAAGCTATGTATTTCATAGAGCTTATGTTTCAGGGCTTTTTATTCTTTATGACTAGGAATATAACATTCAGGTTCAAGACAAAATGTTCTTTTTGACATCGAGGTCTTATAAACGCGAAAGTGCAAGTGATAGTGAAAAACGTCGAGGCAGAAGTCATCCTTTTTGTCACTCTTTTCATGACTAAAGAAATACACACATTTGTAAAATGCTAAAAAATGTTTCGATTTTTTTCAAACATTGCAAATATTTCATTCAGTGCGAAGGCCCTACAAACCGATATATACTTTCTAATATCATTAGAAGTTCAATATCAAATAGTAACACGCATGTTTTTTATGAATGTAAAATCCTTGACTCGGTTAAAAGAGATTTGCAGGTAATATCACAATATCTATAACTCGATTTTTTTCACCATCATCTCATAGTTAACACCTTATCGCCGAGCTCTCAAACTGTCCATTACTAATTGAAAATCCCGGGAGAACACATTTTCGCAAACAACGCAGCAACAACACGAACATCAGAACCAAGAATGCACACTCTGAGATTGTGCCAAAATGATGTGGCATACGTTGTGGCCGCATGCCAAAAACGCGTACCCTGGGAGCAGTCGACACAGCGCAAAAGGATCTACAACTCTGCAGTTGCTAAAGTAAAGTAAATAAATAAAGGCCTGCTGAGCATAACTAAGGCGAAGACGAACAACGGCGACCCAGTGAAGATCACTACATTGATGACAAATGAAAATGTCTCTCTTTCTTCAGTGGGCTCGGGGATGATGTTGACGAATGCAGCAGTGGTCTTCATGCCGCGAAATACAACATGATCAGCTGGAGGCCGCAATGTGGCCAATAGTTACGCTTTAATTAAGCCAAAGATTATCGTAACTAATTGCAATTACATGGTTGACTGGATTGGAAAATTAGCACAGAGACAGAGCGAGGGAGAGAGAGAGAAAGAGAAGTGTACTGAAGGACACCATGGCAAAAACAATAAACCACACTGTGAATGAACGGGGCGGCAAGGGAGTTAGTGTGTCCATTTGTAGCTTACCAAGTGATTGCGGAGAACGTCTGCGTAAGTCAGTTCTTGGCCAAAATGACAAACCTAGCGTGTGGTTTCACAGTTTGAGATCTTTGCGTTCATAAAGAAGATGTTTGCAAAACGAAAGCCTTGGAAAGTCATTTCATGGCATTCAGCGGCACAGTCATATTGTGAAAACAATGTTCAAACAAATATTGAAAACACGAAAATATGTGTTTTCGGCTATGACACACTGATGTTTGTTGTTATACAGTTTAGAGTTGCCATGCGGAATTTATATTGAAATTCTGGGTCAAATTATGACAACTATTCTATGATGTTTTGTATACCCTCAGCCATACGGGCTTAGACTCTAGGTCTGTTCGGATCAAATCCGTGTCAGGATATTTTGAGTCGATCTAAGGCCGTCCGTTTGCATGACTGGCTGGCTGGTGCGCACCATAACTTACGAAGGGAGCATCCGATTTGAAAATTGGGACATCGTTATATTATCACATTTACCGGGAGAGATGAAAAAACTGCAACCAACTTCAGACTGCTGTCATATGTAAGCCACTCGTCTGACAGCTCTTAAAATTATACCAATGACAGCTCATTATATTGTTAACAAGCGTACAAAAGCATTTTGGTGAGAATTTTCCAGAAAAAAAAGTTATTCGTGATGGAATTCAAGCTTGATAGTGTGACTTCTTTATATTTGGCTGCAAACCCACAAGTGACCATCGTTAGAGCACTCCAGCACTTAAATGTGAATAAATCTTTTGTGTCTCGTACCATCGCTCGTTACTATGATACTGGTAGCGTAGCCCGAAGTCAAGGAAGTGGACAAAAAAAAAACAGCAACATCAGCAGAAATGGTTCGAAAAGTAAAGAAGCGACTTGATCGAAACTCGCGTCGCAGTGTCCGAAAAATGGCTCGTGAGCTGAACATATCGCAATATTCCATTCAGCAAATATTGCAAAATGAGCTTGGGGTAAAGCCATTGAAATTCCAAAAAGTACAAGAACTTACACCGCAACAGAAAGAATAGACTCAAAAGAGCTAAAGGGTTGCTTCGCTTGGCCGAAAGTGGTGAACTGCGAATTTGTTTTCTCCGACGAGAAAACATTCGTTGTCCCGCATTTTGTAAACAAAATATGATCGTGTTTACTTGCCAAAGAGGTCAGCAGAAAATGTACACCTTCTGTTGGCCACCAGAACTCAAACACCGGCCATGGTGATAGTGTGGGCCGCCATAACAGCTCAGCGATGGTCGCTCTCCGTTCCCATTGATCGACCGTGGCATCAGATTAAATGCCGAATATTATCGAGAAAATATTCTGGAGGGTGTATTAAAGCCTTGGGCACGCAAACATTTTGGCCATCGCACTCAGCACCCGCTAGCCAAGAATGGTTACATAATGGCCATCAAAATCTCCGGATACCAATCCGCTGGACGATTGTGTCTGGACTATTTTAGAAAGCAAGGCTGGCATCATCGATCACCCCAATCAAGCGCTTCGCCTGGAATAGGCCAAAATACCGCAGAACAACATTCGGGCAGAGTGTGACGGTTTCATTGGCCGTTTGGAGGCCATAATTCCTGACCAATTCGAACAAATCTAAACCTATTCTAAAATTTGATGCTATTTCCGACATTTGTTGCTGTCATTTAATAAAACTTAAAGAATGTAAAAATTATGGCGTTTGACTTTGCTGCAGTTTTATCTCACCCTATATCTTCAATAAAATGCGAATTAAGCATCAGCTTCTCTTCAAATTTCGCACATCCCACTATTTCTATAAACATTAAACCAAGTGTAAAGATAGGATGTATCGGTCTACTCCTCCCGATACCTCCCGCACAACGGGTCAAAATTACAAATAATTATATCTCTCATAAAATGCGAATTAAGCAACAGATTCTTATTTAATTTCATGTATCCAAATATTTTTACTAGCGCGAGTTTCGGTGTGAAAATGTTGGTTAAAATGATGAATATCGGCCTACACCTCTTCCACAATGTTTTAAGGTTTTCAATATTTGTATCTTTTTCTTTTTTTCAATACTTTATGCGAGGCTCCAGATTATTCCCAAATATATGGCTGTAGATTTTTATTTTCTTCAAATCATCATCATCACATATTTTTATAAGTATAAGAAGAAGGGGAATTTTTTGGTCCAATATATATGGTTTTCTGGACCATCGTTCCGAATTCTAGACGATTTGCAAATGTCAGTACTAATTGGAATCCCCATATAACAATACCACCCGATTTTTGTTATTTTCAAAATCCAAAATATATTTTCTAACAAAATTAGCTATAATATGCTTATAAAGTTCTACAACCCTTGACAAGGAATCAATCCACCCATAGTGGTGCAGAAAAATTATTGAAATAATCTCCCCATATTTAGGAGGCGTAATTCTGCGGCATACCACACAAAAACGAAGTTTATAAATTGAAAAATTCCCAAAGGATTAGGGAATTTTTGTAACATGTGTTTGCTAACAATTATTGCAAATGGCAACACTGAAATGATCTTTGCTGCTTGAAAACCAACTCCTAAAATTTCGAGACATCCCAAAATCTGTGCCAAAAATTAATGAATGCAAGATGGGCATGCGGTGCAAATAACATCTGCAACAAATGCACTTTTTCATGCTCATAAAATAATCACATGCAGCATTAGCCACAAGTACACCTACAACGAGATATTTGTTCAAGGATCAAATTTGATTCACCAACACCGCAACGAAATGCATCAATCCATCCCAAGTAAGTATAGCCTAGAGAGATAAAAGAGAGAGGTCAGAGGGTTCCGATTTGTTTATGAAAAAAAATAAACTTGAACGAATTAAAGCACCCATTGTCACATAAAACGCGTAAAACGTGCTACACACTTCGATCACGTTCTCATTGCTTGCTCGCTCGCTTGCCCGCCCTATGATCGCGATACGCTTGCTGCTGATGAATTAAGAAGAGTCGATGTAGAGGATCATTATATGCTTGTTACTCGCTATTAAATATGCGTGTCGCGTTCGATACAAAAACAATGTTAAATGGTATCTCGGACAGGTACAAATGCAGGCACATGCGTCGTCCTACCTATGTGGATCGTAGTTTATATGTGTGTGTGTGTGTGGTTTTGTTGTTGTTGCGATGGCCCTGCATATTAATTTGCCTTGTGTTGCATTGCATCTCAGCCAAGCAATAAATCAATTATTAAACTCAACAATAACAGTTATATTGAGCAAGCATCTCTGAGCGTTTGATCATATGGCTGTAGCGTCGAAGCGTGGCTTTGAGAAATTTCAAAATGTGGGTTATGCGAGATTTGAGAATTGAGTTGGTATTTTTATGTAAGGGGGGATTGTGACAAACATCTTCTGTAGGATGTCGTTTCCTGTGTCCATAATTTAAATTTTCTTTTGAAAAGATGGTGGCTGCTAAAAAAGGAAACACTCCTCGACAATTCTGGGAACATTTAAATCGGGGGCCGAAGTGAAATGTGTTGTAGGAAGGCACACCACAAACCCAAGGAACACATCAACATGTGTTCCGGACTCGAAGTCTATGAGTTGAACAATTCTATAGGTATCAAAGTTTGAGCCAAGAAAAAAGCTGTAAGTTCGGTCAGGCCGAAAATTGAATACCCTCCACCATTTGGAACGAATTTGACAATTTTCAAAAAATAAAAACCGTTAAAAATACGACGACGTGGACCTGCTTAGGTAACTTTTATCGTAATATTCAAATGCGAAAATCATCAAAATACCGGATATAGGGAGGTACCATTATATGGGGGCCATACCGGAACGTGGATCTGCATGATCAATTTTCCGTCATAGGCTGTAGTATCCATGACGAACTTCAAATACCAAATTTGAAACAATTCCTATGAATTATGTCGCCAAAATCATCAAAATACCGAATATCGGGAGTTACCGTTATATGGGGGCTATACGAAAACATGGACCGATATATCTCATTTTCAATACCAACCATCCTAGACATACTAAAAATTGTTTTGCCAAATTTTGAAGCTCTATGTCAAATAATGTGGGCTGTATCGTGATTTCAGCAGACAGACAGACGGACATCGTTAAATCGACTTAGAATTTTATGCTGATCATAAATATATATAATTTATGGGGCCTACGGCGAATATTTATGGTTACTAACAACGGAATGACAATGTTAATATACCCTCCATTTTAAGGTGGAGGGTATAAAAGTAGTTACGTTTCAATTCTGGCGCTTGCTTGAGGTGATCGACACTTTGGTATTTTTTTGCTTTCCAAAATATTCCAGACTCAATAGTCCAATAGCTTGGTATCCGGAGATTTTGGTGGCCATTGTGCTTGTGTTGAGTCCAGTTGGAATGTCCAAGGTCTGCGGCCAAAATGTTTGTGTGCCCAAGGCTTTAATACATCCTCCAGAAAAATATTCTGATGCCACGGTCGATTAATACACGAGCGGAGAGCGTCTATCGGCTGTTATGGCGGACCACACCATCACCATGGCCGCCGCTTGAGTTCTGGTGGCCAACCGAAGGTGCACATTTTTAGCTGATCTCTTTGGCAAGTAAACACAGATTGCTGGACAACGAATGTTTTCTCTTGGGAGAAAATCAAATTCGGCAGTTCACCACTTTCGGCCAAGCGAAGCAACTCTTTAGCTCTCTTGAGTCTATTTTCTTTCTGTTCGGGTGTAAGTTCTTGCACTTTTTGGAATTTCAATGGCTTTATCCCGATCTCATTTTTCAATATTTGGCGAGAGGAATATTGTGATATGTTCAGCTTACGAGCCATTTTTTGACTTCCTTGATGTCGGCCTACGCTACCAGTAACGACCGATGGTACGAGACACAAAAGATTTATTCACATTTAAATTCTGGAGTGTTCTAACGATAGCCACTTGTGGTTTTCCAGCCAAATATTAAGAAATCACACAATAAATTTTTTTACAGCTGTCGGACGAGTGGCTTAAAAATGACAGCAGTCTGAAATTGTTTGCAGTTGTTTCATCTCACCCTGGATTGTTCCGGAACCGGCTCAAACATCTTGTATTTTTATAACCTTTCAAATGATACCCATATTGTACATATCAGTTTGTAAAACCGAATAAAACCTTGATTTCGACCTGAACTTTCGGGTCGAATAACTCAAATACCTACCTCACAATTAGGTTTATGCCCGCAATCGCTTTGGACATAATCCCCATTATAATGGGTTCAGAGGATTTCGTCCGTTTTTTTTTTTTTGACGCATGGCGGTTATGGACGAAAAACGGTCATGAGCCTCCATAAGTATAATCTTGATTTTTAGACGGACAAGCGGATATCGTTAAACCAATAAAAAATTTTACAAAAAAATATCTGCGAAAATTTTCGAAGTATATCTGATTTTATTTTCACATTTAGTTATAAAAATTCGAGTTTGTTTGAATTTGAATATTAAAAGTTCCGACTACTGGAACATGCCGATTTTAGGATTACCTACCCAGTCTATATAGGTATGAAAACATTCATCTAAATAAAAACGTAATCCCTTTATGTTTCCTCTGCCATAACTGTTCTGAGACATTAAGGTTAACCGCAACTTATGCAACCGCAAACGAGGACATTCATCAATTTCGCAGCGAAGTCATTGAGCCGAATGGTGTTAAAAATAAAAACGTTGAAGTGGATAAATACACATGCAGGACATACTCGTACACACAGATATGCATATATTCCCCCCCAACATTGCAAATTATTTCTTTCCACCAAATACATGCCAACATCTCTTAATTTTCATGAGTAATCACTTTCAAACAGCCAAAAACAATAATAACAACAACAAGAATATTTGACAGATGACAACACCAAGACACAACCAACCAACCAAAAAACCAAAGCACACACCACAAATCCTTAATAAACTTCTCAAAGTCGAAACAATTAACGTTTGCAAACCAGAAACTGGTCAAAAAGGGAAAAATACCCAAAAAAAAAGGAATGAAAACGAGATCAACAACAAAGAGACTCGGTGTCTGTTGTGAGTTGGTCTGTGTGATTTGGTAGTTGGGTTAGTGTTGCAGTTGCCGTTCGTTTTTCGTTTACGTTTTTTCGGCGGAGGTCACCGCTGTTGGACCACCCAAATTATGAGAGAAATGATGTACGAGAATGAGTTCTTCAAAACTGAAGTAAGCAAAGAAAGAACGAAGGCGAGTAATACATGAATTAAGACAGCAACAACAACAACAGCAATAGCATGCATAAACATGCTGAGTTCGAAATGAGTAACATGCAGTGTTAAAAATGTTTTAAAATAAATAAAACAGCAGTAAATGACACAAATATAACGAATTGTCGGCCACAGGATAGTTGGAATTCATTTGGGCATCGTTTAATGGAGGGCCTTTGATATTTTTTAATGTGAAATATATTATTCTGTAAGATCCGTTATGTGAGGTATTTTTTGCAGGGAGAGAACATACCTACCAAGGACCCTTAATGTAAAGTTTCAGCTGTTTAGTTAGAAATTGTGGCAAAACCCTTCAAAATACCGACAATCGGGAAGTACTGTTATAGGGGGGGCTATACCAATTATTGGTATTTTTGCAGGGAAGAATCGTCTATATACAGGGTTAAATGAAACCAGTAAAAAAGCTATAAGTTCGGTCAGGCTGAACTTTGAAAACCCTCCACCATTTGGAACGAATTTGGCAATTCACAAAAACAATAAAATCCGTTAAAAATTCTGTTAAAATCTTAAAAATACCGAATGTAGCTATTGTATAAGGGTCTATACGAGGACATGAACCTGCGTAGGTTACATTTTTCATAAGCCATTACAATATTCAAATGTGAAACTTAACAAAATCGGTTTTAATGTCGATAAAATCAAAATACCGAATATCGGGAGGTACCGTTGTATGGGGACTATACGAAGACGTGAACCTGTACAAACAATTCTCTGTCATAGGCTGTAGTATCCATTATGAACTTCAAATACCAACTTTGAATCAATTCCGGTGAATAATGTCTCTAAAATCATCAAAATACCGAATATCGGGAGGTACCGTTATATGTTATATGCAGACAGAACATACATTTGAGCAAAATTTTATCAATCTACTTCAATTCGTACGGAAGCTAGAGTGATTTCCACAGACGGACAGATGGAGAGACGGATGGATGGGCATCGCTAAATCGACATTGAATGTTCTGCTGATCAAGAATATATATACTTTGTGGGGTCCAAAATCTGTATTTCGAGGTGTTACAAACGGAATGATAAACTTAATATACCCTCTATACTATGATGGAGGGTACAAAAACTGCAACCGACTTCAGACTGCTGTCATTTCTAAGCCACTCGTCCGACAGCTGTTAAAATGTTTACAGGCGTACAAAAGCATTTTTGGTAAGAATTTTTCAGAAAAAAAAAACGTTATTCGTGATGGAATTCAAGCGTGATAGCGTTAGAGCACTCCAGCATTTAACTGTGAATAAATCTTTAGTATCTCGTACTATCGCTCGTTACCGTGATACTGGTAGCGTAGCCCGACGTCAAGGAAGTGGAAGGAAGAAAAAGGCAACATCAGCAGAAATGGTTCGAAAAGTACAGAAGCGACTTGATCGAATCCCGCGTCGCAGTGGCCGAAAATGGCTCGTGAGCTGAAGATATTGCAATATTCCATTCGGCAAATATTGAAAAATGAGCTCAAAGTAAAGCCATTGAAATGCGGAAAAGTGCAATAACTTACGCCGCAACAGAAAGAAAATAGACTCAAAAGAGCTAAAGAGTTGCTTCGCTGGGCCGAAAGTAGTGAACTGCCGAAGTTGGTTTTCTCCGCTCCGATGAGAAAACATTCGTTGTCCAGCAGTTTGTAAACAAACAAAATGATCGTGTTTACATGCCAAAGAGGTCAACACCTTCGATTGGCCACCAGAACTAAAGCGCCGGCCGTGGTAATGGTGGGGACCGCCATAACAGCCGATGGTCGCTGTCCGCTCGTATTAATTGACCGTGGCATCAGAATAAATGCCGAATATTATGGCGAAAATATTCTGGAGGGTGTATTAAAGCCTTGGGCACGCAAACATTTTGGCCGCAGACCTTGGACATTCCCACAGGAATCAGCACCATCGCACTCAGCAGCGCCACCCAAGAATGGTTACAAAATGAGGTTCCTCGCTTCATTTCCAGCGCACAATGGGCACCAAAATTTCCGGATACCAATCCGTTGGAGTTTTGGGTCTGGAGTATTTTGGCAATAAAGGTTGGCACTAAAAAAAATACCAAAGTGTCGATCACCTTAAGCAAGCGCTTCGCCGGGAATGGACAGTGTAACATTCGGGCAGCGTGTGACGGTTGAAGGCCATAATAGGAACAAATCTAAACTTATTCTATAATTTGATGCTAAATCCGAAATTTTTTGGTTTTATTCAAAAAAATTTTAAAAAATGTAAAAATTATGGCGTTTGACTTTGTTACAGTTTTTTGATCTCACCCTGTAGATACACGATATCGTATAGCTCCCATGCAACGTTACCCCCAGATATTCTGTATTTTCATGAGTTTAGCAACATTTTTTACCAGATTTGCTTCAAATTTCGTATTTGAAAATCTTTTTTGGTACTTCAGCTTATGATAAAAAATTACATATAGAGGTCCACGTCCCACGTATAGCTGTACTTCCAGATATTCGGTATTTTGATGATTTTGGCGGAATCGGTGCTACAGGCTATGACAAAAAATTACTTATGCAGGTCCATGTCTTTGTATAGCCCCACCTAACGGGTTTCATTTTAGCGATATTTTTCGACGAATGATTTTTTTCTGAAAGTTCCTTGCAAATGGCGGAGGGTATTAAATGTTTAAACTTGTTTCAATTCCAATATTTTTTGATTCAGATTCCTCGAAATTCATGCATTTTAAGTATATAATTGCTTCGGCAATATTGCAGATAAAAAAACGAGGAATATTTTGTTCAAAAATGTTAATCCTCGAGCTAGCCAACAAATGGGTCTTTTTGGTCCTTTTTCAAAAATATGGTTAGAAACTACGTTTAAATGAGATAAAATAAATATTCTACAAACTTATAATTAGGTACATTTTGCACCCAGTCCTCAAGTACCCTTTTTTCCAAATCGGTTCAGATTTTGATATATCGCCCTTTCACAAAATTTGACATACTTCCCTCTAGGCTCAATTTGGTAGAATGTGCCAAATTCCAAAATTTTATCTTGATCGACCGATTTTCATCAATTTCATCTAGATCGTGCAATGAATACGACCTGCACTTTAAATATTTTTTGATAAGAGTATTGCCAAAAGCTGGGGCTATATGGCAGCCATATGGTTGAGGGCATAAACATCAACGAGCTTGGATATGAACCGATTGCTTCTGATCAGGCATTGGTGTGAAATATGACCAGGTTTGTGGATGTTAGAATTGAACTAGTAAAAAACACGCTTTTGATAGCCTTCAATACTCCCCTATTTTGGTATTACCCTTACTTTCAAAAAAGAAAATATTTTTGAGAACCCTAAAAATTCTTCCAATAATGAGTAGTTAATATTGGCCCAATACAAACGTTCGGACAGCTCTCACATTAAGGCCTCACTGAAGGCCATCATCGTCTCAACCTCATTCCTCACACAGTTAACTGCAATGAACACACTTGCAATATTTCTGTATTGGTGGTGGTGGTGTTATGGCAAACATTTCCCATGGTCAAAAATTGACAAAGGATGATAACATTATTTGGCAATACTCAAGACGAAAGGAATAAAAGGCCACAACTCTGAACAAAAGGACAGCAATTATTCACAATGAGAATGACCGAACGAGCGAATCCAATGTAAGGTGTAGATGAAGTATAAAAAATTGGATAATTACCCAAATGTGTCCATGAAGAATTTTTCATGGAGGTTTTTTTGGTTCTCTTACCCGATACTCAACCCGTAAGGTTTACACTTTAACAAAACAATCTCTGTGGCAATGACAACAAATTTATCACGCCCCATAGCAATGCCCATAAAAACATTAACTTCTATTGTTAAACTAATTAATTTCATTTGTATGTATGTAAGACATTTAACATTGATATGTACATTATTTTTCTACCTCTCCTTGTGTTTGTTCGTGTGTTTCTGAGACCTCTCGGCATTCAATAATTTCTCAAGTCATTTTAATCTGACACCACCACCACAAATGATTATCATGGCCATTATATTGAATGATCTTGATCCTTGGAATGATTTGATTGATTCTATTTTGAATAAATACATCGAAATATTTTGGCCGTAATCACTTTTCCACGATGCCACACACTGATGTGTGTGGTGGCAGAGGAACACACACCATGCTGCAATTATGTACTTATGATTGTTGGTAAGATGATCATCGTCATGATCGTTTTCTATGAGTGGAGGCCAAAACATCGTGTCCATAATTAAAAACCTCGAAAAAAACCCTTGAATAATGTCGGTTTGTGTGCGTGTTTCCCTTTTTAGGGTATTTAATTTGAATACCTAATGCAGATACTTGTGAGAATTATTACACAACACACACAGAGAGAGAGGGAGAAAAACATGTCGTGTAAAAAACTGTAGACCTAAAGGTGTGTGAATTGAGGGATATTTAACCCACAAGTTAATAGGAATAAAACTGTAAAAGAACAAGTTCAGAACAATATCAGTCGGTTCTACCGATAGACCAATGTTCGATTATTTAAATATATTTCGACTATTGTTATGATTATTCAAACTCTTGGCCCTCTATAGAGTGGGTTCTAAAGGAATGGACCAATATTGTCCATTTACTATCGGAACTAAATAAATACGATATAAATATTGCGACGCCCCTGGTTTGGTCTATATTGGTATTTTCATCATAAAATCAATATTCATCCCAAGTTTCTGGTTGAGAGAAATATTTAGATATAGCAAATTGTAGATAATGGCTGATTTGTTTCGCAAGTTATGACCGATTAAAGTATTGAAAATTGTGACCCTTTGTAGGTGAGATACATGAAGGGTTTCGCAGATATGTATATATTATCTCCACAACAGATTTTGTGTTAGCAAAATATTTGCTAGAGAGTTGAAATTTAAAGAGAGTTGAATGTTTATTTGGCTTACTTTGAGCGTTTTCTTAAAATCTTGAAACATTGGGGGTTTAGCAAACAAAAAAAAAATTGTCCATCTTTAAAACAGATCTTGTGTTGATGGAAATATTGAGATGAACCAAGTCTTGAATGGAAGGAGTGGGCCGATATATCCCATCCTCATAACTAATCTTTTGTTAGTGGAAATAATGGGATGTGTGAAATATTAAGAGAGCCTGATGCTTATTTCGGATTTTATAAACGTTTTGGTTATTCAAAACATTGACCCTTTGTAGGGGAGGTACGACCAGAAATGGTCCTATCTCTACCATCTTTATAACAGATCCTGTGTTGATAGGAATATTCAGATGTGTCAAGTCAAAATGGAATTGGAAGTTTATTTTGCATTTTATAAGCTTCATGGATATTCAAAATTTCGACCTTTTGTTGTGGGTGGTACCGGAAAGAGTCACATTTTATAGGAGTTGTAAATATATAAAATTTTGACCCTCTGTTTGAGAGGGGATCGATATTGTCCATTTTCGCACCTGACCTAGCACTAATGTAAATATTAGGATTTGCAAAGTTGGAGCAAAATCGGATTATAGTTTCTCTTTTTGTGGAAAAGATATATTTTTTGAAAATGTCGAGCATTTGTGTGGGAGGTATCAGAAGGAGTGGACTTCCCAATAAAAATCGGACTCTTACATCACATTTTATAAGAGTTATAAGTTTTAAAAATGTTTACCCACTGTGGAGGAGGTACTTGATAGAGTCAATCGATATTGTCCATTTTCGCACCTGATCTATCACTACGCAAATATTTGGATTTGCAAAGTTGGAGCAAAAACGGATTATCGTTTCTCTTTCTGTTCAGAAATATATTTTTCAAAAATTTCGACAATTTGTGGGGGAAGTACCAGAAGGTGTGGACCGATATTGCCCATCTCCGAACTCGCTCTAAGTTTGACAAAAATATTACGATGTACAAAGTTTGGACCAAATCGGATACTCCCTATGAGAGTTATCGTGCGCAAAAGACCTACGTTTTGACCGTATCAAATGCCTGTTGTTATTAGGTTTGTGGTAAATAGGTGGTTTTGGAGATGCGTCCTGCTAGTGCACGAAAAGTCCTAAATCGTACCATAAAATATAAAATTTGGTAGTAGGCTTTCCTTTCATGTCTAGCCTGGACAAATGGAGGTTGTTTCGGAAATGTGTACTATAACTGTACGAAAAGTAGTTTTTTTTTTTGGAAATACGTCCCATATTTCCACGAAAAGTACCGAATGGTACAAAATTTGGTTTTGGGTGAATATATGATACTGGAATACAGACATTTGAAATTAATCTCATTTTTGGCATCTGGTGTTGAAAACTGGGATATTACCCTTTGCAAGTTCCTTTCGAACTTAGCTACTTTTTATACCCTACACCACATAGAGGTAAGGGTAATATATCTTTGTGCATTTGCTTGTAACATGGAGAAGGAAGCGAGATAGACCCTTAGTAACTTTTGAGGATCTTCATAGAATCATTTTCTGAGTCGATTTATGCATGTCAGTCCATCAGTCCGTCCATTTATTTTTGTGAAGAAAATGCAGGTCGGTTTTATTATCCGATTGTGATGAAGTTTTCCGAGTAATATTTGTTTGGCCCAAGGACGAACCCTACTGAAATTGGTGAGAATCACCTCAAATTTCGATATAGCTCCCACGCACATCTTTAACCGATTCCGCCCAATATCATCAAATGGCCAATATCAGTCCAAATAATGCATTTTGGCACATCTAATCGAATTCAGCCTAGAAGCAAGTACATCAAATTTGGTGAAAATCTGTTCAGAAGTACCTATAGCTCCCATTTATATGATTCTTTCGATTTGTTGTTTAAGTCCCTCACATTCGAAATGTGCACCCCACAAAAATTGTATTTGGTACCAGATATCAGATACCTATTAAATCTTATCGAGATCGGACCAGATTTGGATGTAGCTCCCATATATATCTTTATCCGATATCAGGTTTATTGTGCACCAAATAGCTAATATCAGCTCAAATGGACTGAATTTTGGCACTTCCTACTGAATTCAGCCCAGAAGCATGTACTTAAAATGTTGGTGAAAATCGGTTTAGATAAAGCTATGGTTCCCATATATTTTTCAAAGTTCTTTACTTGCGTAATATGAACTCCACAACAATGGTATCAGATACAGCTCGAAAATAACTCTATCCAATTTTATCGAGATCGGATCAGATTTATATATACCTTCGACATATAGCTTCATCCGATTTTTCGGTTGTTGTCCACCATATATGTAATATCAGCCCAAATTGGCTAGATTTTTTCATATTCTACCAAATTTTTCTATTTGGTGCTCTAATAAATGTATTGCTCTAATAAATGTTTCTTAATATGATCATGCACAATACAGCAATGTTATTTGGTACTAGAGGCCTTCGTCAAATTTGTTGAAAATTGATTCAGAGGTGGATATAGTTCCCGAATTGTGACTAATATAAAGCCATGATACGCATTTAAATAAGCTTCATAGTTGGTAGGATCTACTTCACATAAATTCCCAATATAAACTTTTTTTGTTACGGAAGCTCTACTAAATACGAAGAGTGGTGCAGGGTAGGCCCGCATGGCTTTTGAGCTTTCCTTACTACTTTAAGTGTTCAGTTAAATTGAAACAATTAAAAAAAGAAAATTTTCAAACGAAGACAGAGTCCTGCATGAATCATTTATTTCATAGACTGTAGCAACGGTTTCGAACTATATATAAGAAATTTAAAACAATTCCGGTGAATAATGTCGCAAAAATCATAATAATACTAAAACGTGGGCCTATTTAGACAATTCTCTTCTAGAGGGTAAAGTACTGAGAAGGAACCCCTTGTGTGGATTTTAAGACAATTCCATTAAAAAGTTTGGCTGAAGTCGTGGTCCTACATAAACAAAACTCTTTCAGAGGGTAAAGTGCTCACAAAGAACACCTTGTGTAGAATTTTAGAAAAATCCATTTAAAAAATGTGGCTAAAATCATCAAAATACCGAATATCGAGGTTTACCGTTATATGGGGGGCTATACGATATCGTGGACCATTTTCGAACTTGACCTGTCTGCAGACAAAAGACAGATCTGTGCAAAATTTTAGCTTCCTATCTTAATTCGTTTTGACCGAAGCGTGATTACAACAGAAGGATGGACGGCCAGGGCAGATCAAGAATATAAAGCATATATATTTTAGGGTCTAGAATTAGTATTTCAATGAGTTACAAAGGGAATGACGGACTTAATATACCCTCCATACTATGTATGGTGGAGGGTATAAAAATGGGAATTAAAAGCTGATGGACAAGTACCGACTATATTTTCAAAATTGACTTGGCGATCTATTTTCGAGTAAATGAATAACTAATTTCCTATCAAAACCCGAAGTTTCCATTCGACAATAACAAGCAAATGTCTTTTAATTGTTATCGACTGCCACATCCACCATGTGCGCCATTGCTGCTAAATTTTTCCGAACGCAATATGTCTGCCGTACACGAAACGCTTAGAGAAAATAGTATGTACATGTGTTGCTATTGCGGCAAGTTCTCTCAACATCATTAAAATGGACAATGAACAGTTTAATCCATTTTTGTGTAGCCTCAAGTACTTAACAAACAATACCTTAATCAATTTTCAATAACGACAACAACAGCAACAAAACGACCAACCAAAAAGCGACCGAAAGAAAAGAAAAACTTACAAATCATCGGCCGAAGAATTTCTGTGACTTTCATTGCCAAGAGAAGAGAAAAGAAAAGAAACGGCCACAATAACAACAACGCCAATAGAAAGACAGCAAACTCCAAGTGTTAACTTGTGATAGCTGGTTACACTACTCCGGCAAATGTCAAGAAGGCATAGAACAATCAAGAGACGAGGGGAATATGCAGCTAATCCCCAAACGAACGCACATGTAAGCCCTTGACTAGGCCGTCCAAACTTGGGTCAAGACAATGGCATGAATGAAATCCAATGCACACATGGAAGCCCATGTACGGATAGGTGGAGGACTGGTTGGTTGGATGGATGAATGCATGCAAACAAAGACCCACTTCACAGATACCTTAAACAATTATGATTACATGGCGTATTACAACGGGAGCATGGAACCGCCGACATATGGGGTGCACTTACACATCATTGAGCATGGCGCAAATGCTCTGACGGATCAGTGGACGGACAGACAGTGAGACGACTTCTCTGGATGCGGAATCATTTCGATAGACTGTGAGTGTGTGAAAATGATTATAGCTGATGTTATTGGTGTTGTTGTTGTTGGCATTCATTCTATTATTGCTGACTGCTGGCTGATGTGTTGTGGCTGTTGTTAATCTGAACAATAAATAAAATGACTTTTTTGGGGTACTGTCGACTGGCGGACTGACTGTCTTGCCGAATAACATTTCGATGCTGATGCTGTGCTGATGTTGTTGTCGTTGGCATTGTTAAACAATTCAAATTTGATTAAGTGTCCTTAAAAAGAAAAGGGCGCACAACGCGCACGGTTAAAGTCAAACAATCGTCATCATCATCGATCGATGTTTGTCAGCAAATAAACAAAAGAGGGGCTTGGCGGCTGTGTCGGTTTTTTCTCTTTTTTCTTTTTCGTCTTGAAGTTTGTTTTCTTTACGTTTGTTTTTGTTTGTGTGTGCATGTGTGCTTTGTTACGACATTACACTGTTCATAAATCTCACATATTCATTGCACCGGGTTAGAAATGTGAGAATATGTTGCCATATAATTAAATATGAGTGGAATTCTGAAGTGTGACTTAAAATGAATGCATCCGATGGAATGTGGAGGGTGATGATCATCGTATAGCCATGCGATGGGGAAGATGATTTTGAGCTGGTTTTTAAAGTGATATCGAGAGATTGGTGTTAATCGGGAAATATGGGAACACAACTTTTTACAGATAAAAACAAGTTAAAAAGTATAAATCGGTATTTATATGGGAACCGAAAATATATATGGGATTCGTAATGGGAGCTATATCCAAATCTTAACCGATTTTCAATTAATTTGTCAAATTTATTATTGTAACTAAATTCCGCCACACATTCTGAATTTCATTAGAATCGGACATAAATATCGTGTTTGGTGCATAACATACATGAAATCGGTCGAAATATATATATGGGAGCTATACAGAAACCTCAACCAGTTTCAATATACTTTGGTAAATTTTTATACCCTCCACCCAAAAAAGTATGGAGGGTATATTAAGTTCGTCATTCCGTTTGTAACTCATCGAAATAATCATTTTCGACCCAACAAAGTATATATATTCTTGATCAGCGTAAAATTCTAAGACGATTTAGCCCTGTCCGTCCGTCTGTTGTAATCACGCTACAGTCTAAACGAATTAAGATAGAAAGCTAAAATTTTGCACAGATCTCTCTTTTGTCTGCAGGCAGGTCAAGTTCGAAGATGGGCTATATCGGTCCACGATATCGTATAGCCCCCATATAACGGCACCCCCGATATTCGGCATTTTGATGATTTTACCCACATTTTTCAATGGAATTGTCTAAAAATCCACACAAGTAGTTCCTTGTGGGTACTTTATACCTCGGCAGAGAATTATCTATATAGGTCCACAATATCGTATAGCCCCCATATAACGGTACCCCCACGGTATTCGGTATTTTGATGATTTTAGTCACATTTTTCAATGGAATTGTCTGAAATTCCACAAAAGGAGTCCCTTCTGGACATTTTGCCCCCTCAAAAAGAATTGTTTATATAGGTCCACGATATCGTATATCCCCCATATAACTGTACCCCCGATATTCGGGATTTTGATGATGTTAGCCACATTTTTCAATTGCATTGTCTTAAAATCCACACAAGGAGTTCTTTGTGGGTACTTTTTACCTCGACAGAGAATTATCTAAATAGGTCCACGATATCGTATAACCCTCATATAACGGTACCACCGATATTCGGTATTTTGATGTTTTTAGTCACAGTTTTCAACGGAATGGTCACAAGGGGTTCTTTGTACACAAGGGGTTCTTTGTCAGCACTTTACCCCCCGACAGAGAATTCTCTATATAGGTTAACGATAACATATAGCTCCCATATAACGATACCCCGCGATATTCGGTATTTTGATGATTTTAGCCACATTTACCAATTGTATTGTCTGAAAATCCACACACGGAGTTCTTTGTGAGCACTTAACCCCTGAAACGGAATTGTCTATATAGGTCCACAATATCGCATATCCCCCATATAACGGTACTCCCCTATATTCCGTATTTTGATGTTTTTCCAATGGAATTATCTGAAAATCCACACAAGGAGTTTCTTGTGAGTACTTTACACGCAGACATAGATTTGTCTTTATAGGTCCACAATATCGTATATCCCCCCATATATCGGCACCTTCCTATATTAGATATTTTAAAGATTTTAAAAGAATTTTTAATGGATTTTATTTATTTTTGAAAAATTTCTAATTCGTTCCACATGGTGGAGGGTAGTCAAAGTTCGGCCCGGACGAACTTACTGCTTTTTTACTTGTTTAAATTTAATTTTAAATTTCGTCTCTCTGCCTAAATTTCTTTGGAAACGGACATACGTATTGTGTTTGGTGTATCAAAGATATGAAAACGGACGAAAATATATATGCGAGCTATATCCAAATTTGAATTGATCTGTAATCGCTCGTAGATATGTGCATATATAGTTTGAATTTTTGGGAGGTACCTCCGATTCTGATGCTATATCTCCGATTCCGAGTGGAATTTCAAAAATGTATATAGCCTATGTTACTTTCAGGCGATGTCGTAGTATACTTGGAAATTTTCAGAAAAATCTGTTTAGCGGTTTTCGAGTCCATAAATTACAAACAAACATACAAACATTTTTCTATTTTATAGATAGATATATAGATATAGAATATAGAAAAATATATAGATATAGAAAAATATTGAAAATTGTGACCCATTGTGGGTGAGGTACCAGAAAAGGTTCACGTTTTATGAGCTTCATGGATATTCAACATTTTGACCCTTTGTGGGGAGGTACCCGATAAAGTAGACCGATATATCCTATATTAGCACCAGATCTTGTGTTTGTGGAAATAATGGGATGTGTGCAATATGAAGAGAACCGGGTGCTTATTTCAGATTTAATAATCGTTTTGGTTATTCAAAACTTTGACCCTATGTGGGAGAAGTACCAGAAGGATTGAACCGATATATTTTATCCTAACACCAGATCGTGGGTTAATAAAAATATTGTGATGTTGTAATTTAAAGACCATCGGACTCTTACATCACATATAAATTTTTGACCTGATGGAGTGGCCGATATTGCTCATTTTCACACCTGACCTAGCACTGATGCGAGTATTTAGGATTTCTGTGCAGTAAAATATTTTTTGAACATTTCGACCTTTTTGGGGAAGGTAACAGAAGGAGGGATCAATATTGCCAATCTCCGAACTCGATCTAAGTTTGATAATAAGATTACGATGCTCCAAATATGAACAAAAATGAATATCAACTTCGGGAGTTATCGTGCGCAGCAGCCAGCCACACGGACAGACTCCAGACAGCCAGACATTGCTAATTTGACTCCAAATGTCGATTCAGGAGACCTAGTGTCTAAAACCGCTAAATGAAGCACGCTTTGGCCGTATCAAATGATATACCCAGAGTGAGATGAAAAAACTGCAACCAATTTCAGACTGTTGTCACTTCTAAGCCACCCATCCGACAGCTGTTAAAATTCTTTCAGTTACAGCTCAATATATTTTTTTACGAGCGCACAAAAGCATTTTGGTGAGAAAATTCCAGAAAAAAGTAATTCGTGATGGAATTCAAGCGTGATAGTGTGATTTCGTTATATTTGGCTGGAAACCCACAAGTGACCATCCTTAGAGCACTCCAGCACTTAAATGTGAATAAATCTTTTGTGTCTCTTACCATCGCTCGTTACCGTGATACTGGTAGCGTAGTCCGACGCCAAGGTAGTGGACGGAAGAAAACAGCAACATCAGCAGAAATAAAGAAGCGAAAAGTAAAGAAACGACTTGATGGAAACCCCCATCGCAGTGGCCGAAAAAAGGCTCGTGCGCTGAACATATCGCAATATTCCATGCGGCAAATATTGAAAATGAGCTCGGGGTAATGCCATTGAAATTCCAAAAAGTGCAAGAATTTACACCGCAACAGAAAGAAAATAGACTCAAAAGAGTTAAAGAGTTGCCTCGCTTGGCCGAAAGTGGTGAACTGCGGAATTTGGTTTTGGTAAACAAACAAAATGATCGTGTTTGCTTGCCAAAGAGGTCAGCTGAAAACGTGCACCTTCGGTTGGCCACCAGAACTCAAGCGCCGGCCATGGTGATGGTGTGGGCCGCCATAACAGCCGATGGTCACTCTACGCTCGTATTAGTCGACTGCTGTATTAGAATAAATGCCGAGTATTATAGTGAAAATATTCTGGAGGATATATGAAAGCCTTGGGCACGCAAACATTTTGGCCGCAGGCCTTGGACATTCCAACAGGACTCAGCACCATCGCACTCAGCACACGCCACCCAAGAACGGTTACAAAATGAAGTTCCTCGCTTCATTTTCAGCGCACTATGGATACCAATCCGTTGGACTATTGTGTCTGGAGTATTTTGGAAAGCAAGGTTGGCACTAAAAAATACCACAGTGTCGACCACCTCAAGCAAGTGCTTCGACTGTATACCCTCTAACCGCATTGCTGTGTGTACAAAAACGGCATTAAATACAGGGTTGTCCATATTCGACGGACCCATCTGGCAACGCCATAACTTTTGACAGAGATGTCACATCGCTTAATGACGTACCGCGATTGAAGCGTCAGTCCAAGCAGATTTTTATCATGAACCAATATACGCCACGCGAGCGCTCTGAAATAGTTGAAATTTACATTCAACAGAAGAAGTCAATTGTGAAAAAAAATGTGAGAAGTGCGCCTTCTAAGAACACCATTAAGCGTTTATACGAAAAATTTTCGACTGGTAAGGCTCTTTCTAATCCCAAGAGGCCATATAAAAGTCGACCAAGGCGATCGGCCGAGAATATCGCTGCCGTACGAGCCAGTGTTGAGAGGTCCCCAAGAACATCCCAAAAACGCCGTTCTCAGCAGTTGGGCATGGCTCGGTCCACTTTACAACGCAAAGAATGTTGCCTGCGGACAAGCCTCGTCGATTGGAATGGACCCAAAGAGTCATGGGTCCGTCGAATGTGGGCAACCCTGTACGTCTGATTTCGTCACCGATTTCGAATGGAATATCATGTCAAACTTGTCCGGAAGTATTTTCAACATTCTAAAATATTCTGGAAAATATTGTGTTCGATGTCATTGGAGTCCAAACAGGAGCTGATGTGTTATAACAACCTAATGCATATTCAACACAACATAGGGAAAACACTTCCGAATTGTTGATTTGTACGAGAGTGAATGCTCTTGTCATCCAACACCCTTAATGACAAGTGCTTAGTTGTGGAAAGTCTTTTATTCTTATCAAAAACAGAATAAACTTAAAAATGCAATTCTCTTATTTTCAATGTAAGCACTATCTTGTAGCTGATGATTAGTAATCTGCCAAGAATGCGAAGTGATCGTGTGGTCTTTTTATTACAGTCGAATAGGCAGATTTGAAAAATCAATGACCCATTCCTAGTCACCATTACTGCATTGCCGTTATCAATGCAAGATAGTGAAAATATACAAAAACATAGATTAGCAACTGGTCGAATGACACGCTTTTGCAAATCGAACAAAAAAAAAAAGAAACAAGATTGATAAGGAAATGATGAACACGTCACTAAAATAACACCGGGGAAAATGGGGAAGCACGAATAACTATCAGGTAAATAGTCTTGCCGTCTTTACGTTTCGTCGGTACAGTATACGGTGTATTTATGAATGAACGAATGAATGAGCCATTCGAGTGTATGATTAGGAAATGAATGTGAATGGAACAGAAGTAAATTGATTTGATTGTAGGTTTGTGAGTGGCGCGTACGCGCAACTATTCGGAATGACTTAATGTACAAATGAATGAATGAATGTATCTTTTACGATGAACGTAAATATGATTTGACGAATGTGTTGTTTGAAGTTAGATTACAATTATAGGTGGCAGTAGCCATCTCTTGTTGCCAAACGAGGGTATGTTGAGTAATTTAGAGAGAAAATTGGCATTTATCGGAATTTATATAAAACAAGTAAAAAATATCAGTCGGTTTTGCCCACAGACGTCAGATACAAAAAAAAAAAAAAAAAAAAAAAAAAACTACAACAATTTTTTTTATTTTTACTTTTTTTTAAATTTTATTGAATGAAAGCAAAAATGTCGGAAGTAGCATCAAATTTTATAATAAGTTTAGATTTGTTCGAATTGGTCACCTTTGGCACGAATAATGGCCTTCAAACGGCCAATGAAACCGTCACACGTTGCCCGAATATTGCTCTTCGGTATTTTGGCCCATTCCCGGCGAAGCCCTTGCTTGAGGTGATCGAAACTTTGGTATTTTAGTGCCAACCTTGCTTACCAAAATACTCCAGACACAATAGTTCAACGTATTGGTATCCGGAGATTGTGGTGGCCGTTGTGCGCTTGAAATGAAGCGAAAAACCTCATTTTGTAACCATCCTTGGGTGGTGCGTGTTAAGTGCAATGGTGCTGAGTCCTGTTGGAATGTCCAAGGTCTGCGGCCAAAATGTTTGAGTGCCCAAGGCTTTAATACACTCTCCAGAATATATTCGCGACAATCTATTAAAACGACCATTAAAGCAGAGAGAGACCATCGGCTGTTATGGCGGCCCACACCCACACCATCACCATGGCCGGCACTTGAGTTCTGGTGGCCAACTGAAGGTGCACATTTTCAGCTGACCACTTTGAAATGATCGTATTTACTTGGATCATTTTGTTTGTTTACAAACCGCTGGACAACGAATGTTTTCTCATCGAAGCGGAGAAAACCAAATTAGACAGTTCACCACTTTCGGCCAAGCGAAGCAACTCTTTAGCTCTCCTGAGTCTATTTTCTTTCTTTTGCGATGTAATTTCTTACACTTTTTGGAATTTCAATGGCTTTACCCCGAGCTCATTTTTCAATATTTGCCGAATGGAATATTGCGATATGTTCAGCTCACGAGCAATTTTTCGGCCATTGTGACGCGGGTTTCGATCAAGTCGCTTCTTTACATTTCGAAACATTTCTGCTGATGTTGCTCTTTTCTTTCGTTCACTTCTTTGACGTCGGGCTCTTATTAAAAATGTTTACTCCTATGTAGGGGAGTTGCCTGTCTTTTTTCCGCCTGGTCTTTCGCTGGTAGAAATATTGGTATGTGCCGAGTTTGAAAATAATCGGATGCTCATTTCGTGTTTTATGAGCTTCATAGTTATTCAAAATGTTGACCCCTTTGTGTAAGATGTACCAGAAGGAGTGGATTAAAATCTAGCATCTACAAACCAGATATTGCGTTAGTACAAATATTGGGATGTGTGAAATTTGAGGAGAATCGGATGCTTATTTCGCATTTTATAAGACTTATAATAATTTAGGACTGATAATGTTCACCTTTCTGGGGGAGGTACCAGAAGGAGTGGGCCGATATCTACCATCTTCACAACAGATCTTGTGTTGATAAAAATATTGAGATGTGCTGAGTTTGAAAGGAATCGGATGTTAATTTCTCGTTTTACAAGGTTCATGGTTGATCCCATTATGGGAAGGTAGGAGAAGGGAGGTCCGGATGTATCTAATCTTCACACCTGATCTTTGGTTGATAAAAAAATATGGGGATATCTGAAATTTGAAGACGATCATACTCTTATTTCATATTTTATTATAGATCATTCAAAATTTTGACCCTTTGTGTGTAGGCCGATTTTGTCCCTTTTCGCACCTGACCTGATAAAAATATTGGGATTTGCAAAGTTTGCACAAAATGATCCCTTTTCTTTCTATGAGGTAAATTATTTTCTTTGAAAATTTCGACCCTTTGTTGGGGGGTACTTAATGGAGTGGACTGACGTTGTCCATCTCCGAACTTGATCTAAGGTTGAAAATAATATTGCGATGCTCCAAGTTTGGGCTAAATCGGACACCTTTAGATCGACTCCAAATGTCCTGTAACGGATTTGCTCCAAGGAGACCTCGGGTTTAAAACCATTATTTCAATGAGGCACGTTTTTGGCCGTATCCCTCTCTAAATCTAACCCTCTTTAAATCTTAATAAACCCTCCTCGATTGCGTTAAGTTTCCGTTTTTTTATTTTACTGCAAAAAGGATAGTCGTCATTCAATACTTATCAGTTATTTTTCCGCTATATCACCATAACTACCACCACCACCACTAGCATTTGCGACATCAAATCAGTGAGACCAGACAACTGAAACGTCAATTTGAACGACTCAGTTAGAAATAACTTCATATTTGCAGTGTCGATATTATCAACCGAATGCCGGACGTCGGCCAAAACAGCCACAAATAAATTCAATGAATTTCACATAAAATTGCGAGAAATTCAAGCAAATTTCTTGGAAAATTAATTGAGCGTTCGTTCGCTTGTTCGGTCCATACGTACTTGAAACGGTTCAGTGGAATGTAATGTGTGTTGTGGTAGTTGTTGTTGTTATTGTTGTTGCTTGTACGTGTAAACGTGTATCGGGCTTATGGAGTTGTGATTATCTGTAGATGAATTGGTGTGCGTGAGCGTGGCTTAAAACAACGGTAAAAATTCGTCAACATTTTATTATCCAAAAAAAAAAAAAAAAAACTAAAAATGAGTTGTCAGATGCTGTTGTTCATTCCACCGTTACGCCTGTCTCTTAGGTGGGGTCTTTTGAGAGAAAAAATTATCACTTTTTGAATGTTGGGGCAAAGGGTGCTAAATTGCTTTAAAATCTTCCAGTAATTTTAAGGTATTTTGGCATTTTCTTGGGAGAGTCTTGCAAATACACTGAGAGTAACTTTTGTAACAATTCTGAAAAAATATTGAAATATTTTTAAAGTGCTAGTATGATGTCCCCAAATTTGTTTTATTAATTGATTTTTTGATTCACAATTTTATTCTGGATATTCCTTAAAAATATTTAATTTTTTACTAGCCTGAGCTCGAAATAGTATTCTTCAAAAATGTAAGGTCAAGAGGTCTTTGAATAATTGTTTTATAATTTTGGAAGAACTTTCGAAAATCCATAGTATTTGCCAGTCCAAAGAAATACAATTTTTTTATACTCTCCTCCTTGAAAATAAGATATATCGGTCCACGTTATGGTACTCCACTCCCGATATTCGGAATTTTGATGATTTTCTCCAAACTTTTTCACGAATTTGTCTAAAAATTGGTATTTGTAGTTCTTAGTGGGTTCTAGCTTCGGAGGCGAAACATAGTATATATAGGTCCTCGTTTTGATACAGCCCCTATATAATGGTACCTCCGGTCTGTTTTTCCTGCTGTTGCATTCACGCTATCTTTCGAACGAATTGAAATAGAAGGCTAAAATTTTGCATACATGCATAGTTTACCAGTTAGGTTCAGGTTATAACGGTAACTCCTGATATTCAGTATTTTCAGGATTTCAGTACCATAATTCACCAGAATCGTTTCAAATTTCGTATTTGTAGTTCGTAATGGGTACTGCAGCCTATGACAAACACTTGTGTATGCAGGTCCACGTCTTCGCATAGCCTCCATATAACTGTACAACCCGATATTCGGTATTTTGATGATTTTAGCGACATCATTCAACGGAATTGTTTCAAATTTGGTATTAGAAGTTTGTAATGGCTACTACAGCCTATGACAAAAAATTTCGTAAGCGGTTCCACGTCCTCATATAGCCTCCATATAACAGTTTTTATTTAAGTGGTAGTTTCCGAAAGTTTTGTGAAATTTTTCAAGTTCCTTCCAAATGGTGGAGGGTGTTAAAAGTTCGGCCCGGCCGAACTTACAGCTTTTTAAACTTTTTTGTTTTGACCTGGATTGATATAGACGTATCTGTACGGGCAGAATTAAGGTCTTTTGGTTCTTGCCGTCAAAATTCTTGCCCAAATTTGCTGTAAATTGTCAATTTGTTCTCCCACTATATAGGAAACATCCCTGCACATAACTTTCTCTATTAGACTTGGCTTCGGTATAGTCCCCAAATATTCGTTAATTTCGTGGTTTATATCAAAATTTTCAACGGAATTGCATAAAATTTGGTATATGGAGTTCGTTATGGGTAGGAACGTTTTGCCAAATAGTTTAGGGTATTAAAAGCTCGGCCCCCGCCGAACTATACTACTTTTTGTGAACAAAATGCAGGTTGCATTTACTATGACGACTGAGATGCAATTTTCCAAATAATATTTTTTTCTTGGCCAAGAACGAACCCGATTGAAATTGATGAGAATCGGTTCAAATTTAGATATAGCTCCGATCTCGGGTTAATTGTGCACAAATGTCCATTATAAGTCCAAATGACCCGATTTTCGGTACATCCAACCGAATTCAGCCTAGAAGTAAGTACATTAAATTTCCTCCCATAAACATGTTACGTTGGATTTGGGGTCTGAAGTCCCTCATATACATAATACGCACTCCACAAGAATGATGATTGGTGTCAGATATCAGATACAGCCAAAAAATACCTTTGCCAAATTTTATTAAGATCGGTTCAAATTCGGATATAGCTTCCATTTTTATATATTTATCCGATATCAGGTTTATTGTGCACCAAATGCTTTATATCCGCCCAAATGAACTGAATCTGACAATTCCGACTGAATTCATCCTAGAAACAAGTTCTTCAAATTTAGTAAGAATCGGTTCAGATATTGTTAAAGCTGCCATATACAGGGTGAGATAAAAATCTGCAACAAAGTCAAGCGTCATAATTTCTACTTTTTTAATTTTATTGAATGAAAGCAAAAAATTTCGGGAATAGCATTAAATTTTAGATTTGTTTGAATTGATCACTTTTGGCACGAATTATGGCCTTCAAACGGCCAATGAAACCGCCACACGTGGCCCGAAGGTTGCTCTGCGATATTTTGGCCCATTCCCGGCGAAGCGCTAGCTTGAGGTGATCGACACTTTGGTATTTTTATACCCTACAACACTATGTGTTGGGGGTATTATAAGTTTGATTGGGCCAAAAATTATGTAACACCTCGAAATATTGGTTTCCCACATAGAAGAGTATATATGGGTCTTCCTAGCTCGCCGAGATGAGTCGATCTATGTATGTCCGTCCGTCCGTCTGTCCATGTTAATTTGTAATCAAGCTACAGGTCGCAATTATGAAGGAAATCACGAAATTGAAAATGAAGGTGGGGTTAGGGTCAGAATAGAAGCCTATTGTTTTTGGATCGCACGATATTAAGGGGTTGAAATGGACCAGAAACAGAAAATTTTCCTGATTTTGCAGTTGCTCTATAGGTCAAAATTATGAACCAATCGACGCGAAAATTTACATGGAGTTAGAGCTTGGGACTGGGCAGAAACCAACCGATTTCAGCGGCCATCGGACAATAATTAGCGGGTAAAATAGACCCTAACTTTTATGTTAGAAAATAGGAAAATTTCCACTAAACCGCGAATATTTTTAATCCCAAATACATTAATAGATCACTTCTGACCATTACAGTGATACTAATAGCCAAAAAATCGGGTATATAGCAAAATAGGTACAATACATATGTAAAAGAATTGATCTTATTTATTCTGCTTATAAACCAAGAACCCCTGTGCCTATTTTCACAATTCCCAGCAATTCGGAATGGTCTCTTGCCAGAAAACAATAAAATCTAAGAAAAACGCGGAAAATATGCTAATAAAAAAGTGAATATCTTTTGTCGATTTTTTTTTTTTCAAATTTTTGTATTATTTTTTATCGCATGCTATTTTTTCAATTTGACTTACAATTTTGAATTGTACATTTTTTAAATTTTTACACACCCCCATCACTATATTTTGAGGGTATTATATGCATATCGCAATTATCCACGATTCACAAAAAAATTTGCATGGGGTTAGGGTTAGGGTCAAAATTAAAGCCTATTGTTCTTAAGATGTGCATTTAGAGGTGCAAGTAGGCTAAAAAAAAAAATTAATCTTGTCTAATTTTGTAAAAAAATTTACACACCCCCATCACTATGTTTTGAGGGTATTATATGCATATCGCAATTATTCACGATTCACAAAATATTTTGCATGGGGGTAGGGTTAGGGTCACAATTAAAGCCTATTGTTCTTAAGATGTGCATTTAGAGGTGCAAATGGGCTAAAAAAATTAATCTTTTCTAATTTTGTAGTCTTATGGCTTACAATTGAAAACTAGTCGACACGGAATTTCGCATCAGAAAAGAGTTAAGGACAGGAAGGAAGTTTAGCATTTTGGATGACCATTGGATTATATTTAGCTGTAAAATATACCACAACTTTCGTGTGAAATAGTTTTGAATACTTAACAACACTACGGAGTGCGTAAATATTGGCCAAATTCTCTGGGCCAAAAGACTAAGGGTAACCTCTGGGCGGGGCTCGTTGACATTATTTCAAAAACGAAATCTTCCAAAATGGATTTGGATATAAGGAGACTTCGAACATATTGTAGTGTTGTAGGGTATCACATGGTCGGCCCCGCACGACTATAGCCTTTGCTTACTTGTTTAGTGCTAACCTTGCGAAACACAAAAAATTTATTCACATTTAAATGCTGGAGTGCTCTAACGATAGCCACTTGTGGTTTTCCAGACAAATATAAAGAAATCACACTATCACGCTTAAACTCCATCACGAATAACTTTTTTTCAGGAAACTTCTCACCAAAATGCTTTTGTACGTTTGTAAAAAATATAATGAACTGTCACTATTAATTTAACATTTTTTGAGCTGCATATATATTTATTTTTTTGACCGTTCGTGGAGAAGGTACTTGATGGAGTTTACTGCTATTGTGCGTTTTTGCATCTGACCTAGTACTGATGCAAATATTAGGTTTTGCAATGTCGGAACAAAATCGGACTATTCTTTACCTTTCTGTGCAGTAAATTTTTTTTCTGAAAATGTCTACTTTTTGTGTAAGAGATACCATAAGGGGTGGACCGGAAATGCGCATCTCCGAACTCGATCTAAGTTCGATACTCTCAGCCAGACAGACAGATGGACGGACGGATATCGCTAGATCAACTCCAAATGTCCTGAAATGAATTTCGTCCAAAGTGACCTAGGGTCTAAAATCGTTATTTCGTTGAGGCACATTTTGACCATATCAAATAATATGGCTAGCCATATGGTTGATGGTAGAAAAACGGTCATAATCACCATAATTGTAACATCGCACAGCCCAACATGATTTGATGTGAAGATGGGGAATATCAGCGCACTCCTTCTAATTCGTCGCCCACGAATGGTCAAATTTGAAATAATCTTAACTAGTATAAAATGTGTAATAGGGTCCGATTTTGTTCAATTTTCGAACATCTAAATTTTTTCGGAAAATTTTTACCGTATTCATATCGTGTACTGTACAACAATGCAATTTGGTACTAGAGGTGTAAACGCCGCCGTCAAATTTTTTAAAAATCGATTCAGATTTGGATATTGTTCCCAAATTGGGACTACTCTAAAGCCATGATACCCATTCAAATAAGGTTCACATTTGGTATGATCTACTTAACAAATTTTTTTGTTACGGGAGCTCTACAAAGTACGCATAGTGGTGTAGGGTATCACATAGTCGGCCCAACCAACTTTTGACCTTTCCTTGCTGGTTTATTATTTAAATTATGAATTTAAATGAAACACTAGCTTTTAATTTCTGTCATTCGAATTCTATTCCATTTTCTCTCAGTGTACTGTCCTGTACCAACCGTAAATTCGAATGATTCTCAAGACTGTTTTGTTGCAAAGTGTGGCGCTTATTTGGATTACGTGTCTTTCAGTTGTTGTTTTGTTTTTTGAAAAAAAAACAAAGTTTTGAATGTTACCAATGCAAGGCATATGATGTTTTCCCCCTTAAGCAACAGTAACACTCATTTCCTTAACAATTTTCAAATATCAACGCACTGTCTCCGCAAGGCGTCATATGTGAGTAAAAAATTGTTTTGTTTATTTGAGGAAAAAAAAACAAAAAAACTGGTGCTTTTCGGGTGATATACCTCTTCATTGGGTCATCAACATTGTTGTTCTCACACATAAAAAAAAAGTTTTTTTTTTTTTTTTTTTTTTTTTTTTTGTAAAAAAAACATGAAATGAGAAAATGTTTATTTTTTCCTCCTCATTGACGGTTCGTTCCCTGGTTAGTACTATTTGGAAGTTGTTGTTTTTTTTTCTGTTTCTTACGTCAAGTCTCAACGTGTGGAGTTTTTATGAGACTTTGGGAATTTGTTGTTTTTGTCTTTAAAGTCCAGTTTTAAGTGCAATAAGTGCTTAAAATTATGTTGTTGTGCCGTCTTGTTGTCGTTCTGTCTTGTCACATGGATTTCTGTAAATATTGTTAACAAGTACCCTTTTTTCGGACTGTGTTTGGGGTTTTTTTGAGCAACATTTAAGAAAACACACAAAAACATAATTCCTTGTTTTTTGTTTTTTTTTTTTTGCTTTGAGTCATAAGAATATAATTTAGTTGGTTGTCTGGTTTTTCGGTTAGGTTTCTTTGGTCAAGAATTCATGGCATCGTATGGGTGTTTACATACATTTTTATACCCTCCACCTTGGAAAGGAGGGTATATTAACTTTGTCATTCCGTTTGTAAATATTCGTCGTAGACCCCATAAAGTATACATATATTCATAATCAGCATATAATGGTACCTCCCGATAATTGATATGTTGATGATTTTTGCCACATTTTTTCATGGGTTTGTCTGTAAATTGGTATTTGTTGGTCATAATGGGTTCGAGCTCCGGTGGCGAAACATTGCATGTATAAGTCCACGTTTTGGTATAGCCCCCATATAGCGGTACTTCCCGATTTTCGGTATTTTGATGATTTTTGCCACATTTTTCACGGATTTGTCTGAGAATCGGTATTTTTAGGTCATAATGAGTCCTAGTTCGTGTGGCGAAACATTGTATGTATAGGTAAACGCTTTCGTATAGCCCCCATATAACGGTATCTCCCGATATTCGGTATTTTGATGGTTTTTGTCACATTTTTTCACGGACTTGTCTAAAAATTGGAATTAGTTGGTCATAATTGGTTCTAATGTTTCCATTACCCTAAGGTGGAGGGTATTAAAAGTTTGGCCCGGCCGAACTTAATTTTTGTACTTGTAATCAAATTAATGTGGTACAAAATGTACACAGGGTAGGAAATCTCTTTCATATCTAATGTATCAATTATAAAGAAGTAGTCCTGCAATCGGAAATTTGGCATGAGGATGACTTGTGGTATAAATACGAGTACGTTGGGCTTTATACACTTTTCATAAAAAATGTGTCAAATTGTAAAAGGCTCAAAAACGGACAAATTCTTCGTCTATTACATTTACCAAAATGATTATTTTTGGAGTGAAGAAATTGAAAAGGTCCGGGTCCAGTGTGTTTTTAGACCTAAAAAACTGAAATTTTAGAGCTGGAATCTTTAAAGTTCGCATTTTGGCAAGATTAATACGAGGCTGATATAAGGAGCATTTTTTCGGATTTAAATTTCGTTTTTGGAGTTCGTAATGGGTACTACAACCTATGACGGAAAATTGTCTATGAACGTCTTAGTATAGCCATCATTCAACGGTACCTCCCTTTATTCGGTGATTTTTTTCATGATTTTAGCGACATTATTGCCTAAAATTTCGTATTTGAAATTCGGAATCGTTACTACAGCCTATGACAAAAAATTATCCGCCACCACGTCTTCGTATAGCCCCCATATAAAGGTTTTCATTTCTCCCGAATGGTGGAGGGTATAAAAAGTTCGGACCGGCCGAACTAAGCTGCTTTTTTAAGTGTTTTATATTTTAGCCATATTTTCATACCCTACACCACAAGGTGGTCAGGGTAATATGTCTTTGTGCATTTGCTTGTAACAGGCAAAAGGAAACGAAGTAGACCCATACTTCCTTATGATGATCTACATCATAAGGGACATAAGGAACTGCATCCGTCCGGTTGGTAATTTTAGTTACTAGAATTCAGAAAACATCCATTCAACAAATTATAAGCACATCCCAAGTTTTGGTATACCCCTCATATGAAGATATTCCCTTATTTCAGTTATTTCCGGATCTGGCCACATTTTTTCAATCGATTTGACCCTTATTTGGCATCTTGTCTTCTAAGTTGAAAGAAACCACTTCACAGAAAATATGCAATGTAGGTCAATGTTACCTAAAGATGTTACCTGTTTCGAGGATCTTGCCCATATTTTCAATAGATTTCGTATTTTTTGAACTTGTGATGTGGAGTTTTCAATAGGCACTACATTAAAATCTGAAATTTTCTTTGAATTTTTTTATAAATTCAATTAATTAATTTTTACTTTTTTTTTTAAATTTTGTTGAATGAAAGCAAAAACTGTCGGAAATAGTGTAAAATTTGAGAATAAGTATAGATTTGTTCGAATTGGTCCCCTCCGGCACGAATTATGGCCTTCAAACGGTCAATCTAACCATCACACGCTGCCCGAATGTTTCTCTTCGGAATTTTGGCCCATTCCCGACGAAGAGCTTGCTTGAGGTGATCGACAATTTGGTATTTTTTTAGTGCCAAACTTGCTTTCCAAAATACTCCAGACGAAATAGTCCAACGGATTGGTATCCGGAGTTTTTGGTGGCCATTGTGCTCTGGAAATGAAGCGAGGAACCTCATTTTGTAATCATTCTTGGGTGGCGCGTGCTGAGTGCGATGGTGCTGAGTCCTGTTGGAATGTCCAAGGTTTGGGGCCAATATGTTTGCGTGCCCAAGACTTTAATACACCCTCCGGAATATTTTCGCGATGATATTCGGCATTTATTCTGATGCCACGGTAGATTAAAATGAGCGGAGAGCGGCCATCGGGTGTTATGGCGGCCTACACTATCACAATGGCTGGCGCTTGAGTTCTGGTGGCCAACTGAAGTTGCACATTTTCAGCTGACCTCTTTGGCATTTAAACACGATCATTTTGTTTGTTTACAAACTGCTGGATAACTAATGTTTTCTCATCGGAGAAAACTAAATTCAGCAGTTCACCACTTTCAGCTAAGCGAAGCAACTCTTTAGCTCATTTGTGTCTATTTATACCCTACAACACTATGTGTTGGGGGTATTATAAGTTTGATTGGGCCAAAAATTATGTAACACCTCGAAATATTGATTTCCCACATAGGAAAGTATATATGGATCTTCCTATCTCGCCGAGCTGAGTCGATCTAGCTATATGTGTCCGTCCGTCCGTCTGTCCATGTTAATTTGTAATTATGGTCCGATCCTCACGAAATTGAAAATGGAGGTGGGGTTATAATCAGAATAGAACCCTATTTCTTTTGGAGATGATCGCATAGTATTTAGGGGTTGAAATGGACCAAAACTGAAAAATTTCCTGATTTTGCAGTTGCTCTACAGGTCGCAATTATTGACCAATCGAAGCGGAAGTTAGCATGGAGCTAGAGCTTAGGGCTGGGCAGAAGCCTTCCAATTTGGTGGTCATCGGGTATTTAGTGGGTGAAATAGACCATAACATTTGTGTTAAATGAAAGTCATATTTTCCATCAAACCGCGAAAATATTTAATCTCGACGAAATCACAAACAGATGAACAGGTCAATTCTGACCGTTACGTCGATGCCAATAGTTATTATATCGGATATATATAGCGAAATATATACAATGTGTATATACAAAGGAAGGGGATATTAGCTATAATGCTTATATCTCAAGAATGGCTGGACCGATTTTGACAAATTTTGTCAATTCAGAATGCCCTCTTGGCATAAAAGTATAAAATCTAAAAAAATCGCATAAAAATATGTCAATAATGATGTTAATATAGGTTTTGTAGTATTTTGTGACATTTTTTATATTTTTTCATATATTTTATCACATGCGATTTTTTCAATTTGACTTATAATATTGAAGTGTATATTTTGTAATACTTTTTCACCTTACAACACAGGTTGGGGTTATTATATACAGATTGCAGTTATCGTTCAATCCTCACGAAAATTTTTATAAGTGCAGGGTTAGCCTCAAAAGGGCTAGGCATATTGATTTTGAAGATGTCCGCAATATATTTGGGGGTTGGAATGGACCAACAACTAAAAATGTTCCTGTTTTGCAGCCGTTATAAAGGTCACAAATAGAAACCAAAGGACACGAAATCTCGTTTAGGACAGCGAGTAGAATGGACTACTACTTTTGTGTGAAAAAATACCAGAATTACTTACAGGCGATATCCGAAATACACAAAAGCCGAACTTCTGGCTTTTTTATGCTGATTTCGTTGACGAATATAGCCAAATATCGTAGACAATCAAATCATATAGATGGGTCTAAATTTGGAGGTACAGAGGGGCCTCTTCCTTTTAGAGATGATCGCAAAAAATTTAGGGGTTCAAATGAAACAAAAACAGAAAAAAAAACTTCCTGATAACACAATCACGCCTGAGAAGAGAGTTAAGGACAGGGAATTATTCTAGCGTTTTGGATGAAAAATGGACCACAACAACCAACAGTATGACGGAGTGCTTAAATATTGGGCGAATTTCTCTCATCAATGTCTCGTGATATAATTTCAAAAGCGAAAGCTGGATATAAGGGGTCTTCTAACATATTGTAGTGTTGTAGGGTATTACATGGTCGGCCCTGCACGACTTTAGCCTTTGCTTACTTGTTTCTTTCTGTGGTGGTGTACGTTCCGAGCACATTTTTCAATATTTGCCGAATGGAATATTGCGATATGTTCAGTTCACGAGCCATTTTTCGGCCACTGCGATGCGGGTTTCGATTAAGTCGCTTCTTTACTTTTCAAACCATTTCTGCTGATGTTGCGGTTTTCTTCCGTCCACTTCCTTGACGTCGGGCTACGTTACCAGTATCACGGTAACGAGCGATGGAGTGCTCTAACGATAGCCACTTGTGGTTTTCCAGCCAAATTCCATCAATAATAACTTTTTTCCTGTAAAATTCTCACCAAAATGCTTTTGTACGCTGGTAAACAATATAATGAGCTATCACTGGAATAATTTTAGCGCACTCAGGACGCTGTCGGCAGATGGCTTAGAAATGATAGCTGTCTGAAGGTGGTTGCAGTTTTTATACCCTCCACCATACTAATTTTGTCATTCCGTTTGTAACTCCTCGAAATACTCATGTCAGACCCAACAAAGTATATATATTCATGATCAGCGTAAAATTTCTAAGACATATTAGCCATGTCCGTCTGTCTGTCTGTGTGTCAGTCTGTCCGTCTGTCTGTCTGTCTGTTGTAATCACGCTATCTTTCGAACAAATTAAGATAGAAGGCTAAAATTTTGCACATATGTATATTTTACCAGTAGACAGGTTAAGTTCGTAAATAGGCCATGTAGGTCCAAGTTATCATATAGCCCCCATATAACGGTACCTCCCGATATTCGGTATTCTGATGATTTTAACAACATTATTCACCGGAATTATTTTAAATTTGGCATTTGAAGTTCGTAATAGGTACTACTGCCTAAGGCAGAAAATTAGCTGTGCAGGTCCACGTCTTCATATAGCCCCCATATAACGGTACCCCCCGATATCCGGTATTTTGATGATTTTAGCGGCATTATTTAACGGAATCGTTCTAAATTTGATATTTGAAGTTCGTAATAAATACTACAGCCTAAGACAGAAAATTAGCTGTGCAGGTCCACGTCTTCGTATAGCCCCCATATACCGTACCCCCCGATATTCGGTATTTTGATGATTTTAGCGACATTATTTAACGGAATCGTTCCAAATTTGGTATTTGAAGTTCGTAATAGATACTACAGCCTAAGACAGAAAATTAGCTGTGCAGGTCTACGTCTTCGTACAGCCCCCATATGACGGTAGCCCCCGATATTCGGTATTTTGATGATTTTAGCTACATTATAAACAGATTTTTCTTTAAGTTTCGCATTTAAATATTGTAATAACTTATGACAAAACTTGCCTATGCATGTCCACGTCGTCATATAAGCATTCGGTATTTTTATGATTTTAACAGAATTTTTAACGGATTTTTTTTGGAAATTGCCAAATTTGTACCAAATGGTGGAGGGTACTTACTGCTTTTTTACTTATTTCATCTCACCCTGTATATCCAGGTTTAGTTGAAACTTCCCGAAGATCATATATCTCAATTCTCATCAAATTAAGGAAAGACCCATAGAAGAGTCAAATTAGCAGTGTCATTGTAGAATCTGGCTATTACGATACCGGATATATTATGTTAAACATAAGCACATAAGTTAGTAGATAAACGTGTCTCACATGGTTAAGTTTAGCATATGATTTCATACTTATTACAATTGCCGTTGTATAACAATAATAATTTTTTGGTTTTTATTTTTGGTTAATGACAAAGACTAATATTATCTTCCTGTGACATTTTCATTCTTGTTTTCCTCCATTTGTCTGAGAGTTTATGAAAAAATACATTTGGGAGGCCTTGTTGTTTTTTTTTCGTTTTCATGGGGGGTTCCGCAAATGTTAAGCTCCACATTTCTTAACCTACAACATGTCACATAGGCCGCCATGGTGCAATGTGAAAAATACCTGAAGCATAGAACAACTTTTTTCCGACTGAGATTTGTCCACCCTATTTAGTTGGTTTTATGTAAATGATCCCGGTTTGCCGCTTTGTCGACTTACATAGTTGAGTTATGTGTTTTTTTGTTTTCTTTTGTTGCTGTTATTTGTTGAAGTACTTTTGCTAATGTGTTAAAACAATAAATGACTTGTTTATTATGACGTTTTTAAGTTAGGGCCAGAAAACAACAACAACATGTACTGCTGCATTTCACTGTGGACACTGACAAAGTTCATTCGTGAGATCAAGCCTAAGTGCGCGCGGTGGGTTCATTGTTTGTCTATTTGTTTTGAATAGCTGGTGGCATCGTTTCTGTAATGTTACGAGGTGTGTGTAAAAGGTATTAAGTTATGGGGATTTAAAAATGAGCCACGCGCCTTGAAGATAAGCCAAGCCGAAAGTCGGTAGGGACGATACCCGATATATGGTACCCTATACCACTATGCATATTTAGTAGAGCTTACGTAACAAAACACATTATTTTGACCATACCAACTATGAACCTTATTTGAATGCGCTTAGAGAAGTCTCAATTTGGGAACTATATCCAATTCGAAATCGATTTCAACAAATTTTGATATAAATATAGAAAAAGTTATTCATTGGAGCAATAGATATACCGCACCGAGCTTCATAAAATGGTAAAATTTGGTTGAATATGAAAAAATTTATTCAATTTGAGCTTATATTATAACGGTAAAATCGGATGAAAACTGCGAATCGAAGCTATATAAAACTCCGAACCGATCCCGATAAAATTTGACAGAGGTTTTTGCGATCAGTTTCTAATGCCCGGTATCAAATATCATTGTTGTGGAGTGCATATTACGAATATGAGGGACTTTAAAATCAAAATCGGATGAAACATATATATGGGAGCTATGGCTATATCTGATTTTTACTAAAATTTAAAGCACTTGCTTTTAGGTTCAATTCCGTCGCAAATAGCAAATTTTCAGTTTATTTGGGTTAGTATTAGCCATTTGGTGCACAAAAACCCTGAAATTCTATAAGGATATGTATTGGAGCTATATCCAAATATGAAGCGATCTTGGCAAAATTTTTCTGAGCTGTATAGGATATTTGGCGCAAACGCTTATTGCTGTGGAGTGCATATTACGAATGTGAGGGATTTTAACTATAGCTATAGCTCTATTTGAACCGATTTTCACCAAATTTGATGTACTTGCTTCTAGACCGAATTCGGTCGGATGTCATTTGTTTGTATATTAGCCATTTGGTTTACAACTAACCCAAAATTGATTTAAGGTATATACGGGAGCTATACCCTAATCTGATCCGATTTCGATAAAATTTGACAGAGGCATTTTTGAGCTCCATAAGTTATCTGGTACCAAATATCATTCTTGTGGAGTGCATATTAGGCATAAACTCCCAAATCGGATAAAACATATATATGAGAGCTATAGTCATATCTAAACCGATTTCTACCAAATTTGTAGTACTTGTTTCTGCGATGAATTCAGTTGGAATTGCTTAAATTCAGTCCAGCTGGGCTGATATTGGCTATTTGGTGCACAATTAACCCGAAATCAGTTGAAAATACAGGGTGAGATAAGAAAACCTGCAACAAAGTCAAACGCCATAATTTTTAAATTAAAAAAAAAAATTATTGAATGAAAGCAAAAAATATCGGAAATAGCATCAAATTTTAGAATCAGTTTCGACAATAAGGTCAAACGCCATAATTTTTAAATTTAAAAAATATTAACTGAAAGCGAAAAATGTCGGAAATAGCATCAAATTTTAGAATAAGTTTAGATTTGCTCGAATTGGTCACCTTTGGCACGAATTATGACCTTCAAACGGCCAATGAAACCGTCAGACGTTGCCCGAATGTTGCTCTGCTGTATTTTCGCCAATCCCCGGTGAAGCCCCGGTGATCGACACTTTGGTATTCTTTAGTGCCAACCTTGCTTTTCAAAATACTCCAGACACAATAGTCCAACGGATTGGTATCGGGAGATTTTTGTGGCTTTAATACACCCCTCATAATATTTTCACGATAATATTCGGCATTAATTCTGATGCCACGAGCGGAGAGCGACCATCGGTTCTTATGGCGGCGCACACCATCACCATGGCCGGCGCTTAAGTTCTGGTGGCCAACAGAATGTGCACGTTTTCAGCTGACCTCTTTGGCAAGAAAGCACAAACTGCAGGACAAGGAATGTTTTCTCATCGGAGAAAACCAAATTCGGCCGTTCATCACTTTCGGCCAAGCGAAGTAACTCTTTAGCTCTTTTGAGTCTATTTTCTTTCTGTTGCGGTGTAAGTTCTTGCATTTTTTGGAATTTTAATGGCTTTACCCCGAGCTCATTTTTCAATATTTGCCGAATGGAATATTGCGATATTTTCAGCTCACGAGCCATTTTTCGGCCATTGCGACGCGGGTTTCGATCAAGTCGTTTTAAGACTTTTCGAACCATTTCTGCTGATGTTGCGGTGTTTTTCTTCCGTCCACTTCCTTGACGTCGGGTTACTCTACCAGTATCACGGTAACGAGCGATGTTACGAGACACAAAAGACTCATTTACATTTAAATGCTGGAGTGGTCTAACTATAGCCACTTGTGGTTTTCCAGCCAAATATAAAGAAATCGCACCATCACACTTGAATTCCACCACGAATAACTTTTTTTCTGGAAAATTCTCACCAAAATTCTTTTGTACACTTGTAAACAATATAATGATCTGTCACTGGAATAATTTTAACAGCTATTGGACGTGTGGCTTAGAAATGACAGCAGTCTGAAGTTGGTTGCAGGTTTTCATGGGACCTACACCTAAATTCTCACCAATTTCAAAATGTTTTGTTCTTAGGCCAAACAAATATTGTTTGGAAAATTTCCTGACAATTGGATAACAAAATGCATAAATCGACTCAGAAAGTGGTTCTATGAAGATCTTCAAAAGTAACTATCACGATTCCTTCTCCATATTACAAACAAATGCACAATGTGGTGAAGGGTATAAAAATAATTTTTAAAACTCCACTAATGTAGATGTAAAAGACCATTCGGTATCCACTCAAAATCCACCAAAAATAAGTCTAATTGAAGAAAAAAAAAAAAAAAAAACGCATGCGATAAAAAATATGACAAAAATTGAAAAAATCGACAAAAGTTATTCACTTTTTTGTTGTTATATTTTTCCGCGATTTTCTGCTTTTCTGGCAAAGGACCACTCCGGTTTTTGATTTATAAGCAGAATAAGTAAGATCAATTCTTTTAAATATATATTGTACCTATTTTGCTATATATCCGATTTCTTGGCTATTAGCATCACTGTAATTGTCAGAAGTGATCTTTTAATGTATTTGCGATTTGGCTGGGGTTGAAATTATTCGAGGTTTAGTGGAAATTTTCCTATTTTCTTACATAAAAGTTAGGGTCTATTTTATCCGCTAATTATTGTCCGATGGCCGCCCAAATTGGTAGGTTTCTGCCCACTCCTACACTCTAACTCCATATACGATTGGTGCATAATTGTGTCCTATAGAGCAACTGCAAAATCAGGAAATTTTTATGTTTTTGGTCCATTTCAACCCCTAAATATCGTGCGATCATCTCCAAAAACAATAGGGTTCTATTCTTACCTTAAACCCACCTACATTTTAAATTTCGTGAAGATTGGGCCATAATTGCGACCTGTAGAGTGATTACAAATTAACATGGACAGACGGACAGATGGACGGACGGACATACATAGCTAGATCGACTCAGCTCGGCGAGATAGGAAGATCCATATATACTTTCCTATGTGGGAAATCAATATTTCGTGGTGTTACATAATTTTTGGCCCAATCAAACTTATAATACCCCCAACGTATAGTGCTATAGGATATAAAAATCTGCAATTTTACCTATGGAAGTCAATTTACAATTTTTCTTAAAATATAATCTATTAGAATATAATTTCCTTTTTCATTATTTCTTTTCGAAATAAGAAAAACGTTACTTTTGAAAGTTACCGAATTTTACCCAACTTTACATACGCACCTCATATACACTTGAACGATGACATTGTTGTACTACATCAATTCTGGTTGCATAGGGAATTTCATATGCATAATTTAACATTAAGTTAATACATTTTTTGTTTTTGGTCCCCATTTCCATATTGACATAACCCCCCTCCGAAAAGGCTAGAATAAAGGAAGCAAATAAACCCGCCAACACGGTGGTCTTGCGACACCGTGTGACACCGCTACTCGGCAACCAAAATACATACACACGTCCATACACTCAACAATTGTGATGTGAAAACATATTCCTCGCTGGTGGCCCATATTGTGGCAGATTCGTATTGTCGTTGTCGCAATCATCCTGAACATCATCGTGAACACCGGAAACTAATGTGTTCTCCCATAGAAACCTTCAAAATCAAATATCTATGGATTCCCGGCTCATGGAGATCTTGAAAAAAATCGATCTATGCATTGGTTTCTTGGAAAATTACATTTTTTCCCTTTTACAACAAATGTTCAAAAGTGAAAATACCAAACAATGGGTATATTTCCCAAATAACTGTGAATTACAACTGTCAACCTCTTAATTCAGGTGTAAGTGTGTGTGTGTGTGTGTGTAGTCCTGGCGGTGGGTTTAGAGGATCTTAGCAGGATGATGACACTACAGAAATCAACAGAACAAAAGGGGGACAATTGAATGTTGTTAAAACAAAAACTCAGGAAATGTCATCGTCATTTGTTCGTAACGTTTCTATTAAGACAGTCAACGACAACAAAAGTAATATAAAGGAAAACAGAGAGAAGGTGAGAGAGGGAGAGATTGAGAGAGAGAGAGACGGCACAATGCATGTAAATGACAAAAAGTCATTTATGTATGTACTAGGACACACACCACATCCTACAGCCATTGACTAATTCTCACACATGCCCACAAATGGACAGCAAATATGTTACATTTCATTCATTAATTCAAATACACCATCGCACACACACATTTGGTGTTTTGGTTTTGTATTTTCATTTGTCATTAACTTCCAGTTGTGATCTTAACCAAATAATGTCATTAAAAACGATGTAATGGTTTTTCAAAAGATTAGAATTTACAAGATACGCGGTTGGAAATATATAGTTTAAAGTATTTATTTATTATACCCTCCACCCTCCATGGAGGGTATATTAGTTTTATCATTCCGTTCTTGACTCCTCGAAATATTTATAGACCCTACAAGGAATATATACAGGGTGAGATAAAAAAAACCAACCAACTTCAGACATGATGTCATTTCTAAGCCACTCGTCCGACAGCTATTAACATTGTTCCAGTGACAGCTCATTATATTGTTTATAAGCGTACAAAAGCATTTTGGTGAGAATTTTCCAGAAAAAAAGTTATTCGTGATGGAATTCAAGCGTGGTGGTGTGATTTCTTTATATTTGGCTGGAAAACTACAAGTGGCTATCGTTAGAGCATTCCAGCATTTGAATGTTAAAAAAATATTTTATGTCTCGTACTATCGCTCGTTATCGTGATACGGGTAGTGTAGCCCGAAATCAAGGGAGTGGACGGAAGAAAACAGCAACTTCAGCATAAATGGTTCGAAAAGTAAAGAAGCGACTTGATCGTGTCGGAGTGGCCGAAAAATGGCTCGGCCATTTTTCAATTCGGCGAATATTTAAAAATAAGCTCGGGGCAAAGCTATTGAAATCCCAAAAAGTGCAAATATAGACTCAAAAGACCTAAAGAGTTCGCGTGGCCGAAAGTGGTTACCTACCGAATTTGGTTTTCTACGTTGAGAAAACATTCGTTGCCCAGCAAAATGATCGTGTTTACTTGCACAAAGAGGTCAGCTGAAAATGTGCGCCACTATAACAGCCGCTTGTATTGATCTACCGTGGCATCAGAATAAATGCCGAATATTATCGTGAAAATACTCTGGAGGGTGTATTAAAGCCTTGGGCTTGCAAATATTTTGACCGCAGACCTTGGACATTCCAACAGAACTCCATCGCACAGCACTTTCGCACTCAGCACGCGCCACCAAAGAATGGTTACAAAATGAGGTTCCTCCTTTCATTTCCAGCGCACAATCGCCACCAAAATCTCCGGATACCAATCCGTTGGACTATTCTGTCTGGAGTATTTTGGAAAGCAAGGTTGGCACTAAAAGTATCAAAGTGTGGATCACCTCAAGCAAGCGCATCGCCGTGAATGGTCCAAAATACCACAGAGCAACATTCGGGCAGCGTGTGAAGGTTTCACTGGCCGTTTGAAGGCCATAATTCATGCCAAAGTTGACCAATCCGAACAAATCTAAACTTATTCTAAAAATTGATGCTACTTCCGACATCATTCAATAAAATTTAAAATACGTAAAAATTATGACTTTTGACTTTGTTACAGTTTTTATACCCTACACCATAGTATGGAGGGTATATTAACTTTGCCATTCCGTTTGTAGCTCCTCGAAATACTCATGTCAGACCCAACAAGGTATATATATTCGTGATCAGCGTAAAATTCTAAGTCGATTTAGCCATGTCCTTCTGTCTGTCCGTTTGTTGTAATCACACTGTCTTTCGAACGAATTGAGATAGAAGGCTAAAATGTTGCACACGTTTATTTTTCCAGTAGGTAGTTTAAGTTCGTAACTGGGCCATGTAGGTCCACGTTTTAATATAGCCCCCATATAATGGTACCTCCCTATATTCGGTATTTTGATAATTTTAGCGACATTATTCACCGGAATTGTTTCAAATTTGATATTTGATATTCGTAATGGATACCACAGCCTAAGACAGAAAATTGTCTGTGCAGGTCCATGTCTTCATATAGCTCCCATATAACGGTACCTCCCTATATTCGGTATTTTGAGGATTGTAACGACATTATTCACCGGAATTGTTTCAATTTTAGTATTAGAAGTTCGTAATGGATAATACAGCGTGTGATAGAAAATTGTCTGTGCAGGTCCACGTCTTCATATAGACCTCCGGATATTCGGTTTTTTGATGATTTTGGCGACATTATTCACCGGAATAGTTTCAAATTACGTATTTAGAGTTCGTAATGGGAACTACAGTCTGTGACAGAAAATTGTGTATGCAGGTACAGATCTTCGTATAGGCCCCATATATGAGTACCTCCCTATATTCGATATTTTGACGAGTTTAGGTACAATACCCACCGAAAGTGTATGAGATGTCGTATTTCAAGTTCGTAATGGATGCTACAGCCTGTGACAGAAAATTGTCTATGCTGGTCCAGGTCTTCGCACAGCTCCGATATAACGGTACCTCCCTGTGTACGATATTTTAATGATTTTAGCTACATTATTCACCGTTTATTTCAAGTTTTCAAATTCGAATATGGTAGTGGCTTATGACAAACAACGCCTATGTAAGTCCATGTCGTATAGACCCCAATATAACGGCTATATTCCGTATTTTTAAAAAATTAACAGAATTTTTTAAGGATTTTTTTCTTGAAAATTTCCAAATTCGTTGCAAATGTTGGAGCGTATTCAAAGTTCGGGAGGGCTGCTTTTTAACTTGTTTTATCTCACCCTGTATAACCATGTATCAAGTTTGAACTAAATCGGATACTCACCTTGAGAGTTATGGATAGATGGACACCTCTAGATCAAATTCAAATGTCCTGAAACAGATTTGCGCCAAGATCGTTATTCCGATGAGGCACGTTTTGGCCGTATCAAATCTGGCCACATGGCTGAGTGTATAAAAATTATATTCTCAATTTACAAATCAAATACATTTAATGGAACATTAATCGTCAACGTAATCACATCCACTGTTTTGTAAACAAATACATTGTCTAAAACAAACAAAGAGCATTTTGGAAAAAAGAACCCATTGCCCGACAAACGCAGGGATCAGCAACGAGGTGATGTGAAGTGTAGAAAATCATGTTAGGTTTACTGACATTTGTTTGTTTAACAGATTTTGATCATTTTTTAATGAACTTCATTCATGTTTGTGTGTTTGTATGTATGTACAAAACCGATTAAGTGATGGAGCTAGTAAGTGAGTGTGAGAGTGCATGAGTGTGTCATGTGTTTTTACTGTTCTTCCTCTCTATGCATTCATGTATGTATGTATGTATGTCCGAGTAGCCTGGATACGTACCATGTAGACGGGGTAACATACCTTTATTTTTTTGAATGACTTTGATCCAAGCCGTTGTGTGTGTTTTTCACTTGACTGTTGTTTTCTAGTCTGCTATATTGTATTTGGGTTTTTATTTCTCTTGTTTTTTGACGTACATATATAAAACTGTCAAAAAATTGTTTGGGTAAACAACGTTGAAGTACCTCTCTGTTGCTGTGCGTTGCTATGATTTCTTTAAGAGATTGCACGGGTGAGAATTATGAATGAATGCGGGAACGAACGAGGGAACGAGTTGTTTTAATGTGTTTTAAATTAACGGAAACGAAAGGAAGTTTATTTTGATGTCGAAAATGTAAATAACTGCGCAATAGAGAGTTTCAGCATTAGAATGTGTGTTTCGATAAGAAAGCTTATCTGCATTAAGAACAGAATACAATACAATTGTATCATTGACTGAACTATCAATTGCAAGACACAACGGTTGATTTTTGCACCATGAGAGTGATTGATGATGTGACGGGGTGAGATAAGGTGAGATTTTTGAAAAATTCTAGTGCGGTTCTATTACCAAGCAAATTTGAAATTTTGTGTGTCGCCCCTGATATATGGAATGATTTTAAAATGATGAATGATAGTGTCGATAAGAGCTAGGCATTTGAAATTAAGCCTGATCGTAATTTTTATACCCTACATCACACAGTGGTAATTACTTTTAAGGATCCTCATAGAATAACTTTATGAGTCTATGCATGCATGTCAGTCCGTCCGTCAGTCTGTCTTTGTAATATTGTAAACAAAATATCGGTCGCATTTATTGGCCGATCAAGATGGAACTTTGCACAAATTATTTGCTTGATCCAAGGACAAACCCTGTTGAAAATGGAGATAATCGGTCGAAATTTAGATACAGCTCCCATATATATCGTTATTCGAGTTCGGGCCAATATCAGTCCCCAAGTTACCTGAATTTTGACACATCCGACTGACTTCAGTCTAGAAGCAAGTACATGAAATTTAATGAAAATCGGTTTAGGTATAGTTGTAGCTCCCATAGACAGAGCGAGATAAAAAAAAAAACTGCAACAAAGTCGAATGCCATAATTTTCAATTTTTTTTTTTAAATTTTATTGAATGAAGACAAAAAAATGTCGGAAATAGCATCAAATTTTAGAATAAGTTTAGATTTGTTCGAATTGGTCACGTTTGGCACAAACTATGGTCTTGAAACCGTCACACGCCAATGAAACCGTCACACGCTGCCCGAATGTTGCTCTGCGATATTTTCGCCATTCCCGGCGAAGCGCTTGCTTGAGGTGATCCACACTTTGGTATTTTTTTAGTTTCAATACTCCAGACACAATCGTCCAACGGATTGGTATTCGGAGATTTTGTTGCCCACTGTGCGCTGAAAATTAAGCGGGGAACCTCATTTTGTAACCATTATTGGGTGGAGCGTGCTGAGTGCGATGGTGCTAAGTCCTATTGGAATGTAGAAGGTCTGCGGCAAAAATGTTTGCGTGCCCAAGGCTTTAATACATCCTCCAGAATATTTTCGCGATAATATTCGGCATTTATTCTGATGCCACGATCGATAAATACCAGATCTGCAGAAACTTGACCACAAATTGTAGTGTATCAAATGGTCGGCCCGCCCGGCTATGGGTTGAAAACTAAAATTCAATTGGTATCTACGGTAAAGTTAATGGCTATGGCGATATGCTATGTCACCAATAATCAGTGATACCCTATAAGTTTGGTTTCAACAGCTGCTTTATGTGACTATCTATATTCTACAAATTTGTTTGCTCTCCTTATATATCCTACAAACTATTGTGGAGGGTATGAAAATACAACGATTAATTTTTTATACCCTCCACCATAGTATGGAGGGTATATTAATTTTGTCATTCTGGTTGTAACACCTCGAAATATACATCTTAGACCCCACAAAGTATATATATTCTTGATCAGCATAAAATTCTATGTCGATTTATCAATGTACGTCCGTCTGTCCATCTATCCGTCTGTGAAAATCACTCTAGCTTCCGAACAAAATGAAGTAGGTTGATAAAATTTTACTCAAATATTTACTATGTCTGCATTACTTTTGGTATTGAAAATGGGCCATGCACCCATATAACGGTACCTCCCGATATTCGGTATTTCGATGATTTTAGCAACATTATTTACCGGAATTGTTTCAAATTTAGTATTTGAAGTTTGTAATAGATACTACAGCATAAAACAGAAAATGGGACATGTAGGTCCACGTTTTCGTATAGCCCCCATGTAACGGTACCCCCGGTATTCGGTATTTTGATGATTTTAGCGACATTATTTACCGGAATTGTTTTAAATTTCGCATTTGAAGGTCGTAATGGATATTACAGCCTATGACAGAAAATTGTCTGTGCAGATCCATGTTTTAAAACCACCATGGTGCCTCCCTATATGACGTATTTTAATGATTTTAGCTGCATTATACACAGATAGATATACCCTAATATACAGGGTTGCCCATATTCGACGGACCCATCTGGCAACGCCATAACTTTTGACAGAGATGTCACATCGCTTAATGACATACCGCGGACGATCGGCGATCGGCCGAGAATATCGCTGCCGTACGAACCAGTGTTGAGAGGTCCCCAAGAACATCCCAAAAACGCCGTTCTGAGCAGTTGGGCATGGCTCGGTCCACTTTACAACGGATTATTCGCATTGATTTGCATTTGTTCCCGTACAAAATTCAATTGACGCAAAGAATGTTGCCTGCGGACAAGCCTCGTCGATTGGAATGGGTCATGGGTCCGTGGAATATGGGCAACCCTGTAATAGCTACATTCGGTATTTTTAAGATTCTAACAGAAGTTTTAACGGATTTTATTGTTTTTGAGAATTGCCAAATTCATTCCAAATGGGGTATTCAAAGTTCGGCCCGGCCGAACTTTCAGATTTTTCACTTGTTTTTATCTGTTAGCAAAAATATACAATAAATATAGATTTTTCTTGTCTTTGGTTTGAAAATTCAGGATTGAAGAGTTTACTGGACGCAATTGAATGAAGCGAAAAATCGACTTTTGAACTCAACTTGAAGAAATTTTAAGGGCGAACAAATAGCTGTAATTTCGAAACATGTGAAAGTGAAACTAAATTTTGATCAATGTTGGTTTTTCAACTTCAACTGGCGTAATGGTAGGAGGATTTTGAAAATATCCCAATAAATTTGAAAATTTTTTGAAATATCATTATTCGTATATTATTAAGTAGAATAGAGTATATTTTTCACAGATTTACCATATGGTCGTCTTCCTCTGAGTGAAATTATATTCCAGGAAACCAGCCACCTCTAGAGACTCATATGCAATATTTCTAGTGACAATATCAGGCATTGATTTTGCGAAGGACACTTTTGTAAGGTTAGCATTTTCTATGCTCAGTGTGCTATTTAAAATCCATAAAAATAATTCTAAAAATTCCCTTTCATCCCCAATGCACACGCCATATGGTCAGGCAGTTAATCAGTCAAATTCCGCAGACACTTGTTGCATATTTACTTTCCCCTGATTGGCGAATCGACCAAAATCAACAAAGTATCAAATATTATTTGGGGCCATCATCATGAAACATGCAACACTTAACCAAAATATCAAATTTCTTGGCCAGTTTTTTTCCGACACTGGCTAACCTGTCAAGAATTATGAGAACTATAAAACGTTAACGGTGGTGATGGTGTCGTGGTGGTGGTTGGTGGTGATTGTGGCGATGGCGTGTGCAACAACCGCAAATTTGCCAACCTGTCAACTGTGCAGCAAAAACACACATCACCACCAGGACAAAGAAATGTTGATTAAAACATGGTCGAAAATAAGTGTGGATGATATTAAATGTCAGCGCAGACAGTTAAAGTCACATCATAAAAACCAACGCACACTCACTTCGGCCAAGAATTGTTGAAAGAACCCTTTCAGATAAAATTTAAAAATGGCGGCAGCATAAAAGTGAAGCCTTGTTCTTTTACTGTTCCACCATCCATAAGGCCTCGTGTCCGTCCACAGATGGTTAGAGGGAAATGACAAGTCTTTATTAACTATCGCCCTTTATTTGGGGGTCTTGTTGGTATTTTATTTCAGTTTCACACAAACCCTTTGATGTCCATAAAAATGTTATTTTTATTTCGAGACTGGCAATCTTATGAGAATCATCTCTTTTTTGTTTTATTTGAGTGGAGTTTCTGGGTTTTAGAGGCTAATAATATTTTTTCGCTTTTTATAATAATCAAACTTATCTTAGGAAAACATCATGTCTGTCCCACCCGTACTTTAATATTTTGTGATAATCGGTGGGTGATAAGAGAAATAATCCTGCTGCTGTACAGGTGACAGTTTAATGAAAAGGGAACGATAGAAGAAAAGTTACCCAGCACAGTTTTTGGTAGACATATGTGCCACTTTCAGCATTACTAGTAATGACAACTACATTCTCATTCATTCAAAAATGTTTCTATACAACTAATCTGATCTGATTTTTTAGAGTAGCTTCATAGCGAGTTAAAAATAATGTAAACTTAAAATAGGGAAGATTGGTTCCATATAAAGGTACCCTCCGTTTGAATGTAATTTGAAGATTTTAGGCATATTTTGTAATTGAAATGGACTGATGGACCTGATGTTCTTGAAAATGATGTTAATATGGGACCACGATTTGATATAGCTCCCACAGCAACCAAACCCCTATTTTACTTCGTTGAAGGGTTTTTACCATATATTTCCAATCGATTTTGCTGAAATTTAACATTCTTATTTGAGATAGGGTAACAAATTGATGTGTCATAAATCTTCAACATTGCACAAGTTTTTGATATAGCTCCCATACCAAAAGCTCCCTACCCAAAATTTGAGGAATTTTTCAAGATCTTGGAAAAAAAGTTTAACATATGTAATTTGGATTTTGCATAAATTATACAGGGTGAGATGAAAAAACTACAACCAACTTCAGACTGCTGTCTGAAAACCAATCGTCCGACAGCTGTTAAAATTATTCCAGTGACAGCTCATTGTTTACAAGCCTACAAAAGCATTTGGGTGAGAATTTTGCAGAAAAAACAGTTATTCGTGATGGAATTCAAGCGTGATAGTGTGATTTCTATATATTTGCCTGGAAAACCACAAGTGTCTATCCTACGAGCACTCCAGCATTTAAATGTGAATAAATCTTTTGTGTCTCGTAACATCGCTCGTTACCGTGTCACTGGTAGCGTAGCCCGACGTCAAAGAAGTGGACGGAAGAAAACAGCAACACCAGCAGAAATGGTTAGAAAAGTCAAGAAGCTACTTTATCGAAACCCGCGTCGCAGTGGCCGACGAGCTGAAATGCCTCGTGAGCTGGACATATCACAATATTCCATTCGGCAAAAATATTTTTAAAAATGAGCTCGCGGTAAAGCCATTGAAATTCCAAAAAGTGCCAGAACTTACACCGCAACAGAAAGAAAATGGACTCAAAAGAGCTAAAGAGTGGCTTCGCTTGGCCGAAAGTGGTTTTCTCCGCTCCGATGAGAAAACATTCGTTGTCCAGCACTTTGTAAACAAACAAAATGATAGTGTTTGATTGCCAATGGGGGTAGCTGAAAATGTGCACCTTTGGTTGGCCCCCAGAACTCAAGGCCGGCCATGGTGATGTCGTGGGGCGGCCATAACAGCCGATGGTCGCTGTCCGCTCGTATTAATCGTCCGTGGCATCAGAATAAATGCCGGACACGCAAACATTTTGGCCGCAGACCTTGGACATTCCAACAGGACTCAGCACAACACACTCAGCACGCGCCACCCAAGAATGGTTACAAATTAAGGTTTCTCGCTTCATTTCCGGCTCACAATGACCACCAAAATCCCCGGATACCAATCTGTTGGACTATTGTGTCTCGAGTATTGTGGAAACATATACCAAAGTGTCGATTACCTCAAGCAAGCGCTTCGCCGGTAAAGGGCCAAAATACCACAGAGCAACATTCGGGCAGCGTGCAACGGTTTCATTGGCCGTTTGAAGGCCATAATTCATGCCAAAGGTGACCAATTCGAACAAATCTAAATTTATTCTAAAATTTGATGCTATTTCCGACATTTTTTGCTTTCATTTAATAAAATTAAAAAAATCATGGCGTTTGACTTTGTTGCAGTTTTTTATCTCACCCTGTATGGGAGCTATATCTATATCTGAACCTAAATTCTGTCTTAATTGCCGAAATTCAGTCCATTTGGGCCAGCTTTCGAAAATAAACAGTATGGTACTGTACCGTAGTGTTCTGTACCGTTCCGAGGTGGAGTGGTACACTAAGATAATGTACCGTACCGGAGCACAACCTTTATAAAATATTTTAGTGATACTGTACCGGAACACAACGAAAATCGTACTGTACTGCAGTCGGAGCACTACAAAATCGCTCCGACTGCGGTACACTACGATCATCGTTGTGTTCCGGTATCACTAAAATATTTTTAGTGGTAGTGTACCGGTACACTACAGCTAAAATTTTTTTAGTGACACTGTACCGGCACGGTACACTATGTTTGTGTACTGTTTATTTTCGAACGCTGATTTGGGCTGATATTATCCATTTGATGCACAATAAACCTGATATCGGAAAAATATATATGGGAGCTATATCCTAATCTGAACCGATCTCGAAAATTTGACAGATGTGTATTTGAGCAGTATCTGATGGGTGGTACCAAATATCATTCTTTTGGGGTGCATATTACGCATGTGAGGGACTTAAAACCCCAAATCGGATGAAACATATACATGGGAGCTATATCTGAACCGAATCCAATTTTGATTAACTTGCTGCTGGATTGAATTTGGTGGGATGTACCGAAACACAGGCCAATTGGACTTATATTGGCCATTTGGTGCACAATTAACCCGAAATTATTGAAGATATATGGGAGCTATAAATTTTATATTAATCGGATAATAATTGCGATCCGCATTTTGTTCACCAGACGGACTGACATCATAGATCGACTCAAAAAGTAGTTCTATGAAGATCCTCAAAACTGACTACGGATTTATCTCGCTTCCTTCTTCATGTTGCAAACAAATGCCGAAAGACATAATACCCTTACCACTATGTGGGTATAAAAAGGCTTAGAGCTATGGAGAAGTCTTCTAATTTTGATTGATATTATTATATAGTGGGTGAAATAGACCATAACATTTGTTATAAATAAATTTTTCTCAAGGCTGGGATTAGGCTCAGAGGGTCTAGGCCTATTGTTTTCAAAGATGTCCGCAATATATTTAGGGGTTGAAATGGACAAACAACCAGCCATTATAAAGGTCACAAAAAGATACCAAAGGACACAAAATCGTGCTTGAAGTTCGAGCATAGGACAGCGGGTTGAATGGACCACTACTTTTGTGTGAAAAATACCAACATTTCCATTCTACCGAAACGCTGAAAATAACTTACAGACGATATCCAAAATACACATAAAGGCGAAATTCTGGCTTTTTATGCTGGTTTCGTTGACGAATATAGCCAAATATCGTAGACAATCAAATCATATAGATGAGTCTAAATTTAGACATTCAATGGGCCCTCTTGGATGTGATCGCAAAATATTTAGGGATTCAAATGAACCAAAAACAGAAAAAATTTCCTTGTCACACAAATGACGCCAATCGATACGCCTGGGAAGAGAGTTTAGGGCAGGAAAGAATTGTAGAATTTTGGCTGACTATTCGATTATATTTAGCTGTAAAATGGACAACAACAACAGTAACAGCATGATGAGTGCGTAAATATTGGGCAAATATCCCTTGTCAATATGCTAAGGGTGGTAATATCCGGACAGTGCCCCGTGACATAATTTCAAAGGAGAAATCTTCCAATATCGATTTGGACATAAGTGGTCTTCTAACATATTGTAGTGTTGTAGGGTAATATATGGTTGGCCCGCACGCAGCCTTTGCATACTTGTTTAAATTATGAATATTAAAATAAATCCCTTTTATATTTCATAAACATAGTAAATCTCGGAAATTTTAAAAAAAGGAAAAAGAACCAATAATAGTACACCATACAACAAAAGGGAAAACGAATAATAAAGAGCACCCAACAATGAAGGCAATAATCACAAGAGAAAAAAAACGCACGCCCTCTTATCTGCGTAATGATCTGTAGAAACAAAATTGTCATTATATTAACCGGGCTAACAAGGCTAACCAACCGAAAAAAACCAAGACACAATGTAACCCACAAAAATTCAAACGGGCGCGATGTGATTATATGCATCATCTTCATCTGGATGAAAAGGAGTCACAGTAAAATATTTTATCATTTTTTGTTTCTGGTATTGTGTCGGCGGTCGTAATGTAGTGGTGGCACTTAATATGCAACTGATGCAACACATAACCCACCAACAAAAAAAAAAGAGGCTATATAAAAAAGATTCCACAGAGATGATTATCGCTGGGACACACCACCAAACCAAAAAACAAAAAAAAAAACCATAGCATACCGCATACAACTATGACAAATCGTAGCCAAAGATACGTTGCCCAGTTAACAGAACAAAGATCATCTTGGCCATTGATAAAAAAGACGACACAACAAAGTACGGCATTTTACGGGGCGGATAAGCTAAAAAAAAACGGAAAATCTGTGTTTCTTTTTCCAACCATGTCCACCTTCCATTTTTTTTCTCGTTTTGGCTTCTACTTCTGTTGCTTGCTGTCTGACATTTAACAAGTCTTTCTTTTTCTTATTTTCGGTTAGATGGATGTAGTTTATCTAACTGCGTACGTGTGTTTATAATGATTTTATTTGTAGTATTTAAGGTGCCACACGTACGCATGCGCAACAAACATGTATGAATGTCAGCCAGCCTGCACTAGATCTATTGTTGTTGTTGCTGTTGCTTGACGTTTGATAATGTTGTAACCAATTTTTTAAATGTTTTTTGTTTATGTCATTTTATTATCAGTTTCCTTTGCCTTTGTTGTCGTAGTTTCCTTTATTATGGACCTAGTTATTATTTTGGATTCCATAATTGGAGAAGTACCATAAAACGATATAATCTCTGCCATGAAAGGAATGTATATTCTTATATATATGTATATTCGAATTATATGAAAACTATGGAAAATTATATTTTTAAGTCATGACAATTTTACAAAATAATTAATAAAACGGCGCTAGGTTCGCCCGGAACGAACTTCGAATACCTTTCAATTCTAAGGAAAAGGAAGCCTTGGAATATAAAAATAAAAGAGTCAAAGAGTCAATTGGAAATAACAGTAAAATGATGGAATATATTAAATTCGGTTAAAGCCTTTAAGGTGCACACAAGTAGCTGGTGCCGTTATGTAGCGGATAAACAAAAATGGAATTTCACTTCCAGATTTTTGCATGGATATTGTCTAAATTGTAATTTCAAATTACAGACATTTCGAAATTTCATTTTGAAACGTTCAGAATACCAAATACCAGGCGATATCGTTTGCACTTACTTTCTGATGGATAGGTACCTATTAAGAACTAAAATACCAAATTGAAAACAATTCTGGGGGAAAGCGTGAAAGAAGTCGCCAAAATGCCAAATATAAGGATGTCCATTAATAAGGCGGTTTTCAGAATTAAATTGTCATAGCTGCTTGTCGGCACCGATTTTTTATTTTCATGGGGATCTTGATAATAAACATATCAAAACCAGTAAAGAAAGATTAAAAGTCGGGCGGCGCCGACTTTATGATACCCTACACCACTTTGCTAATGTAGTAGAGCTCCACATAACAATTATAAGTTTATATGGGCGAATTCAATCATACACGCTATGATTATAATTATAATCTAAAGTTCAAAAGACTAAATATGCCGAAGCATTTGTATCTTTTAAATTCGGACTTGTATTGCCCATTTGATATATATGGGAGCTATATCCAAATCTTAACCGATCTTGATAAAATTTGGCAAAGATATTTCTGAGCTGTATTTGATATATTTCCCTGAATATCGTTGTTACATAGTGCATATTACGGCTGCGGAGGACAAAAATAACAAATCGGATGAAACATATATATGGGAGGTATAGCTATATCTGAACCGATTTCGATCAAATTTGGCATACTTATTTTCAGGCCGAATCTGGTTGTATGTGCATATCGATATTATTCGGGCTGATATTACACGTTTGGTGCACAATAAAAGGCAAATCGAACGAAGATGTATATGGGAGCTATATCTAAATTTTTAACGATTATCTCCAATTTCAATAGGGTTCGCCCTTGGGCCAAACAAATGATTTGTGCAAAATTTCATCTAGATCGGGTAATATATGCGAACTGTACTCTGTTCACAAAAATACATGGACAGACTGACGGACAGACGGACGGACATGCATAAATCGACTCAGAATGTGATTCTATGCAGATCATCAAAAGGAACTATGGGTCTATCTCGTTTCCTTTTGTCTGTTACAAACAAACGCACAAAGACATAATATCCGTATTACCTTGTGGTGTAGGGTAAAAAAATAAGGATTCCAAAATGGCGGGTCAAAATATTTCGAAAATATGAGATGTGTTGTGGCCCTAAAAATGAAAAATGTTCTCTTTCGAACAATAAATAAACAATTTTTTTGGAGAAAGAACAGCCGTATAATATCCTCTACCATACGATGGTGGGTCCTTTTAGATTGTCATTTCGTTTGAAACTGCTCGAAATATCCAGTTGAGACGAAACAAGATAGCCTTGGCCGGGTTTCTGTCTCTCCGTCCATGGAAAAGATGTATTTTAGTCAGTAGAATTTGTAGGTATTGCAAATATAATAACTTTCCAACCGAAGTTGCTGGTTATAGGCAGTTGTAGGTTCTGAGTATGTAAAAAGTATTCTTGCAAAGAACTATCAATATAGGTCCAATTATGATATAGTCCTCATATATTTATGCATTTTCGTACATTGTTTAACAAAATTACATCAATGTTTAAATTTGGGCCCAGGGTAGATACCTTCTACGCTGCGAAAAATCATCAAAAAGGTGTAGTTGCTGTTATTATTACTGCTCTTTTTAAGAATCACCTTTGGCACGAATTATGGCCTTAAAACGGCCAATGAAACCGCCACACCCGTTTGCCCGTATGTTGCTCTGCGGTATTTTGGCCCATTTCCGGCGAAGTGCTTGCTTGAGGTGAATGACACTTTGGTATTTTTAGTGCCAACGTTGCTTTTCAAAATACTCCAGACATAATAGTCCAACGGATTGGTATCCGGAGATTTTGGTGGCTATTGTGCGCTGGAAATGAAGCGAGGAACCTCATTTTGTAACCATTCTTTGGTGGCGCGTGGTAAGTGTGCTGAGTCCCGTTGAAATGTCCAAGGTATGCGGCAAAAATGTTTGCGTGCCCAAGGTGCACATTTCCAGCTGATCTCTTTGGCAAGTAAACACGATCATTTTGTTTGTTGGACAACGAATGTTTTCTCATCGGAGTAAACCAAATTCGGCAATTCACCACTTTCGTCCAAGAGAAGCAACTCTGTAGCTCTTTTGAGTCTATTTTCATTCTGTTGCGGTATAAGTTCTTTCACTATTTGAAATTTCAATGGCTTTACCCCGATCTCATTTGTCATTATTTGCCAAATGGAATATTGCTATGTGTTCAGCTCTCGAGCCATTTTTCGGCTACTACGACGCGACGGGTTTCGATCAAGTCGCTTCTTTACTTGTCGAACTATTTCTGCTGATATTGCTGTTTTCTTCCGTCCACTTCCTTGACGTCGGGCTACGCTAATAGTATTACGGTAACAAGCGATGGTACGAGACACAAAAGATTTATTAACATTTAAATGCTGGAGTGCTCTAACGATAGCCACTTGTAGTTTTCCATCCAAATATAAAGAAATCAAACAAAGAATAACTCTTTTTTTCTGTAAAATTCTCACCAAAATGCCTTTGTTCGCTTGTAAACAATGTAACGATCTGTCACAGAAAAAATTTTAACAAATATCGGACGAGTGGCCAGGAAATGACAGCTGTCTGAAATTGGTTGCAGTTTTTTCATCTCACCCTGTAATGTTCAATTCAATATTGTAAGTCAATTTGAAAAAATCTCATGCGATAAAAATATGACAAAATATGAAAATGAAAATATGAAAAAGCAAGTAAAAAATTTGTCATTTCAACCGGACCGAACTTTCAATACCTTTTACTATTCGCAACGAATTTGGAAATTTTCAAAAACAAGAATTTAGCCGTTACATTAAAGTCTAGCAAAAAATCGGTGAATTGTTTCAAATTTGACATTTGAAGTTCATAATGGATACTACAGCCTATGACAGAAAATTGTTTGTACAGGTTCACGTTACCAAAACGTGAACCTGTACATACAATTTTCTGTCATAGGCTGTAGTATCCATTGAATTGAATTGAATTTGTTTTTATTAAATTGGCAAAATTTGCAATTTTACTAAAATAGTAGTTTTTTGCCAGTAGTCGGCCCCATTTTCCAATGCTCGGCATGTCTATTTGCCAGTAGTCGGCATATGGTATTTCAGTAAAAAAAATATTATTTTATATGTTTTTTTATTTCAAATGGTATAAAACAATGCTATATTTAATCCAGAATTTTTAATTAATTTCGATTTTAAATAGTGTTTTATTTAACTACCATTACCTTCAGTAACGTGTGATTTTTCAATTAAAATAAAAATGAGATTAAATAAAAAAAGAAAAAAGTACCATTCTTATATTTGGAATTGGTGAATTGTTTTTTTTTTTTCCTCTAGATAGCCAACATTTTTTTTTTTCAAAAATTTCTCAGCTGTCTCATAAGTCAAATAGCTAATTTAAAAAACTTACTTAATTTAGAGAAGTTGGTCAAAAAGCACAAATAAAAGCAATTGCCGACTAAAACCTATTTTTTATTTGAGTAGTTTTTGGATTATTTTTGAATACTTTTCTCAAGTTTTGGTGAAATTGGTCAAAAATGATATTTTTCTAGTAGTCGGCACCTCCAGCCGACTACTGGCAAAACTCATTTTTTCTGTTCCTAATGTCGGCATTAAATAATATAACAGAAAAATGCTTGATTTGTATATTTTTAAGTTATAAAATGATCTTTAGACTGTTATTTACTACTATAGAATATTTCTGATTCCTAAAGTATTAAATTTAATTTACTTAAATCGATTACTAAGTTGACGCCACCACTATTTTTTTCTTTTCTTTTTCACTCACTGACAAAAACCGTTATTCTCTCGTAATAAATGACCGGAGCTCATTGTTTTTTACAGAAAGAGAGCAGAGAACACTGTTGAGGTTTTTTTTGCAATTATTTAATTATTTGGTCAATTCTATTCTTAGTGATTTTAGTTTTAATTTCAAAACTGCCGACTAGTGGGACATGCCGAACTTAGGCACACTTACATCCCTACATCCCAAAATTTCACGTCAACAGTTAAAGGTTGACAAGAACACCTTCTTGCTCAACGTTGATTTAAATATAGATTGGCAAGCCTACAATATTTTGATTTTTCCTTGTAAACTTGATATCATTTTGAAGACCTGCTATTGAATTCTTCCCGTAGATGATGAAAATTACCTCATGTCATTTGTATTTTTTTTTTAATTAAAATTTAATTAAAAAAAATTAAATTTTTAATTTTTTTCCACAATTACAATATTTTTTAAGGCTGGTTAATGATTGATCAAATATGCTATGAATTGAATACACTCTTAATAATGCAGTACTTGTTCGGGTCTCAAATAAAACATAACCAATTATTATTAAATATTTTCTCTAGGGTGGCGCTCAATGAACCCATCCACTTTTGTTTGGTCTTGTTTCAATGAGGATTTTGTCACATACAAAATGGAATGTACAAACGCGAGTGTACCCATACAAGAGAGAAAAATAACCTTTTTTCGGGGGCAGGGTAACAACACGAAGTGACATGTACAACATTGTCATGTTCTTTCGTGTTGGTTGGTTCGGTTTTTTTTGTGTTAGCTGATTTTTATCTAAATGTTTTATTACGTTTGTTTTTTCATTAGCTACAAATACGTGATTACATTTGCCAAAGAAATGCCCATAAAAATTGGTAACATGTCTAGGCCAATTTCGTAAGGAATGTTCGAAAGAATGAAGACTGCATTGAATTGGTTCCCAAAAGGTTAACCAACCATTTATTGTTTGGTATATTTATTAAATATGTTTTTTTTTAAATTTCATTTTGTTCTTGATATTTTGAATTATGATTTCCGTTTGTTGTTGATATGATTTTCCTGATAAGGAGACACCAAAACATGTTTTGTTTTTAAGTTTTCTGGGTACATATATTAAATCTGGAGTGAAGGGAAAGACACATAAAAATTATAATGTGATATTGATCGATTTTTTGTTGTTTTATTTTAAGAATCATAAATATTTCCTTAGTTTTACACTCCGTCTCATAATTGAATATCCTAAAGTCATTAATAGTTTGTTTTTATACCCTCCACCAGAGTGTGGAGGGCATATAAAGTTTGTCATTCCACTTGTAACACCTCGAAATATACATTTTAGACCCCACAAAGTAAATATATTCTTGATCAACATAAAATTCGATTTAGCGATGTCCTTCCGTCTTTGGATATCACTCTAGGAGGTTGATAAAATTTTAGCCAAATGTATATTATGTCTGCAGGAATTTTGGTATTGAAAATGGGCCATGTAGGTCCACGTCTTCGTATAGCCCCTATATAACGGTACCTCCCTATATTAGGTACTTTGATGATTTTAGCGACATTATTAACGGGAATTGTTTCAAATTTGGTATTTGAAGTTTAAAATGGATACTACAGCCTAAGACAGAAAATTGTTTGTGCAGGTCCACGCCTTCATATAGCCCCCATATAACGGTCCCTTCCGATATTCGGTATTTTGATGATTTTATCGACATTACTCACCGGAATTGTTTCGAATTCTGTATTTTGAAGGCAGGGTCTGTGCCGGTCCACGTTTTCGCATAGCCCCCATATAACGGTACCTCCTGATATTCGGCATTTTGGAGATTTTTTTTTCAGTTTCGCATTTGAATATTGTAATGACTTATGACAAAAGTTTCCTATGCAGGTCCATATCGTCATATAGACCCAAAGATAACGGCTACATTTGGTATTTTTAAGATTTTAAAAAAATTTTAACGGATTTTATTTATTTGCCAAATTAGTTTCAAATGTTGAAGGGTATTCAAAGTTAGCCCTAGCCGAACTTACAGCTTCTTTCTTTGTTTATTTATTTATTTATTTTTTTTTTTTTTTTTTTGGCGGAACACTTTCGACCTTCCTGGTCTTATAAAATATTAAGAATTCCCGATTTTTTATCTGGAAGATTTATAAAAAATATTTTCAAAGAATCTACAATTTTTGTCGAGAAAGGTCTTAAAATTATTTTAAAAAGTCCACAATTTCTGTAGGGGATAATCCTACAATTCTCGGAAATCCACTATTCTTGGCCCAATAAGTAATACCAAGAATTTCAAAAAAAAAATTTTGGCCATGATCCTATTCAAATTTTTTTTTTCCAAGAGGAGTATAAGGCAGATGTATCCCATCTTTACAAAAACCAGTAAGGAGGAGTCAAAAGTCGGCGGGATCGACTGTATGATACCCTACACTAGTATGTGTATTTAGTGGAGCTCCCACAAGAAATTAAATTATTTGAAATTTTATTACAATTTGGTTCCGATATAAGAGGCATAACCAATTCTGAATTGATTTTCACTAATTTAGATGGAAGTATTTTATTTGTTTATACCAAATAACATTGCTATAAAGTACATGGTATCATTTCGAGAAGGATTATATTAAATGATGTTTCGCCACACGAACTAAGACCCGTTATGACCTACAAATACCAATTTTTAGACAAATCAGATGCTGATTATGAATATATATACTTTATGGGATCTACGACGAATATTTAAGGAAGTTACAAACGGAATGACATTGTTCATTTACCCTCCTTTCCAAGGTGGAGGGTATAAAAATATGTAAAGGAGCCGAGTTCCACAAAATGGAAACATACGTCCCGAAATTCACTCCATGTGGACTGATATTAGCCAAATAGTGGCACCATAAACTTGAACTCGAATAAAGAATATATATGGAAGCTATATCCAAATCTGAGCTCCGTAAGCTATCTGGTACCAAACATCATTGTTGTCGAATGCATATTTCAAATCAAAGGGACTTAAACCCCAAATCGGATGAAACCTATATGTGGGAGCTATAGCTATATCTGAAACGATTTTCACCAAATTTGATTCTAGACTGAATTCGGTTGGATGTGCCAAAATTCGGACGTATATTGGCACTTTGGTGACCAATGAACCCGAAATCGGCAGAAGATATATTGGAGCTATATCTAAATCTGATCCGATTATCACCAATTTCAGTAGGGTTCGTCCTTGGACAAAACAAATATTGTTTCCAAAATTTCATCTCATTCGGATAATAAATGCGACCTGCATTTGGTTCACAAAAATACATGGACGGACCGACATGCTTAAATCGACCCAGAAAGTGTTTCTATGAAGACCTTCAAAATTAACTATGGGTCAATCTCGCTCCCTCTTCATGTTACAAACAAATGCGCGAAGACATAATACCCTTGCCACTATGTGGTGTAGGGTATAAAATTTTTTATGCCCTAAACCATTTCGAAAGAAGTTGCAAAACGTTCCTCTCCATGGCGAACTGCAAATACCAAATTTTATGCAATTCCGTTAAAAATTTCGACATAAATCATGAAACTACCGAATATTTGGGGACTATACCGAAACTAAGTTCTATATAGACAGTTATATGAAAGGATGTTTCCTATGTGTTGTCCTATGACAAACTGACAATTTACAGCAAATTCGGTCTAGAATTGTGACGACAAGACCTTAACTCTAACACTATGTGGTGTAGACTATAAATATTGGGATTATGGAAAATCACGTCGCATATGGAGTGTAGTAGAATATTGCAGATGCCATAGTGGATCATAACTTGTAAATGCTCTACAATGTTTTGGAATCGTTTTAGTGAAGAAAATTCTGAGTTATATGTCGATATTTCGACATGGCCGGGTGTAGTTCTGATTCATTAAATTTTGATTTGCACTCAAAGGAATAATGAATTATTCGAAGTATTCCAAGTTTAAACGCCATTTGAATAAATGTTGTAGTTCCTGATTTCAGGAACACGCCATACCTTTAAATTTTTAAACTATTTTTACTGCGGAATCCCATTGGCCATCCATCATGGCCAATCCAAATAGCAAATGATTGTATTTCATTGAATAGTTTCAATCTAGCATATCCAGCTTTGAGTCGTTTATCGACTCAAAACCTAAATCTTTGAAAAATCTTCCACAGCAATTGTGTGTGTGTGTTTATTGCGCATTAGATCGCTTGCCACAAGACTAGCTTTTTAAAAGCCCATATCAAGTTCGTTCATTATTGTCACCTACCCATTAAGCTTCTGGTATTTTGAAATCTAAAATAAACAAAACATTTATTTTCGAGATTTCAACACCACAAGAGTGGCCAATGTGACACTTTTAAAGATTTAAAAAAAAAAAAAATAATGATTGAAATCTCACAAGATCAGCATAAAACCATTGCCAAATCCCTGAGAGTGGGAATTATTTCTCAGTGGCTACATTAAATGCGCGGTGATCTGTTCTTTGTTTGTTGAAATTTGCTGACTATATCTTTTCACAGCGTTTATTGCGAAGAACATTTGTAAATTTCAGTAGAATTTATTTGCTACAATTCAAAAAAGCATTGCAAAATTCGGACGACAATATATTTTTATTTACATGGAGCTAATGGAATATGGGTCAATGAAAAAAGTCAAGATTTGTTTCTCAATGTCACTTTGAGGAGTTGTTTGATATTCTCCTATATATGTTTGTAAAATGAAGAGAAAGTTATGATAGATGTAATGTTACATTATGTGGTTTTCTACTTTTTATCCATGTCTATTTATCCCTCTGCTGGGTCTAAAAATGGTGACATACCTACGTAGCTCAAAAAAAAAAAAAAACAAGTAAGCAAAGACTATAGACGTGCGAGGCCGACCATGTGATACCCTACAACATGTTCGAAGGCTCCTTATATCCAAATCCATTTTGGTAGATTTCGATTTTGAAATAATGTCAAAAAGGATCGGACGGTAATTTCGATATGCATATAATACCCTCAAAGCGTAGTGTTGAAGAGTGTAAAAATTTAGAAAATTTTCAATTCAAAATTGTAAGTCAAAATGAAAAAATCATATGCTATATAAAAAATTGACAAAAATTGAAAAAAATCGACAAAAGATATTCACTTTACTATTGATATATTTTTCCACGATTTTCTAAGATTTTATACTTTTCTGGCCAGAGACCATCCAGAATTGAGGGGAATTGGGTATGTTAAGTTTGTCATTCCGTTTGTAACACTTTGAAATGTACATTTTAGACCACACAAAGTATACATATTCTTGATCAGAATAAAATTCTATGTCGATTTAGCGTTGTCCGTTCGTCTGTGGAAATCACTTTAGCTTCCGAACGAAATAAAGTAGCTTGATAAAATTTTACTCAAATGTATATTATGTCTGCGGGACTTTTGGTACTGAAAATGGGCTATGTAGGTCCACGTTTTGGTATAGTCTCCATATAACTGTACCTTCCGATATTCGGTATTTTGATGATTTTAGCGACATTATTCAACGAGTTTCGCATTTAAATATTGTAATGGCTTATGACAATAGTTGCCTATGCAGGTCCACTTCTTTATATAGAACCTGATATAACGGCTACTGAGCCGATTTATGCATGACAGCCTGTCTGTCCGTCCGTCCATCTGTTACGTCTATTGGACAAGATTCGTTCTTATATTGGAGAATTTTGCCCTAAGATATCCGGGCAAAAAAAATATATATATACATAAATAAAACAGAGCTTCAAGGATTTCCGGCCCAAGACCTGTGGTTATATTCATAAAACTTTTTCACGGAATTCCGGACCCAGAATCGAATATCTTTTTATGAAAGTATTTCAAGGAACTCCGGGCTTAGAATTGTGGTTCTCTGTAGAAATATTTTAAAGAAAACCGCATCAAGAGTCGTGACTACTTTCAAGGATTCAAAGTCTTTGAAAAACATTTTCATGGACTGCTGGGCCTAGAAGCGGCCTTCTTTTCAAAACTGTGATGCAAAGACTTGTGGGACAAGAATCGTGTTTTTTCCATTAACTTTTATATTTCAAGGACTTTCGGGTCAAGAAATATTAATACTATATAAACTCATGGAGAAGGAAATGAGATATACCCATAGTTATTTTGAGGAGCTTTATGAGTCGATTTATGCATGTCAGTCCGTCTGTCCATGTATTTTTGTGAACAAAATGCAGGTCGTATTTATTATCCGATTGAGATGAAATTTTACAAACAATATTTGTTTGGCCCTATATCCCTGCTCTCACCTATATCTTTAACCGATTTCGGTTCAGTCTAAGATTAAGATCAATTCAAGTTGGATATAGCTCTCATATATCTATATCCGATTTTTCGTACGCCAAATGGCTAATATCAGCCCAAATGGACTGAATTGTGGCACTTCCTACGGAGTTCCGCCCAGAAACAAGTACTTAAGATATTGGTGAAAATCAGTTCAGATATGCCTATAGCTCTGATGTATATGTTTCATATGATTTGGTGTTAAAGTGCTTCACATGCATAATATGCACTCCACCACAATGATCATGACATCGGATACAGTTATATTTTATATATTATATTTTTTTAATATAATCCTTATCGAAGTCATATCATGCTGTATAAAGCATTGTTAGTTGATTCATAGTTGGTATGATCTACTTCAAATAAATTCCCAAATATGCATAGTGGTGTAGGATATCATATAGTCGGTCCCACCCGACTTTTGACCTTTAGATACTGTTTTTTTTTTCAATTACGATTTTTTTACCAATTTGTTTTCTAAAAAAATCCATGAATTTTCATTAGACATCTCTGATATTTTTTTTCAATATCAACGATTTCATATTGTTGGCAATATCATGGATTTGGAAAGACAATTTGTTTGGGGACCTCCAACGTAACTTCAGCCTGCGAAGAAAATTTTTCCATATCGTAACTCACATACCTATATAAACTCTCATAGACTGGCTGCTTTTATATATTTATCGATAAATCAAATTATATCTTCAAAACTTGTATTTTCGCATTTCAATGAATATTGAGTATTTGTAGTTAGGGTAGTTAATTCATGAATTCATTTATTTAATTATTGTGGAAGATAGAAAAATGGATCTTATTTTCGATAAAATATCGCTCTGTCCTAGCTAGATAATCAAATAATTTAGTAAAATTTAACTATTTGCCATTCGCCCAGCCAACAACCCTTTGTTACTGCACTTTAACTAAATATTAGACAATTTCTATTTCCTTGGCTAGGAGAGAGAAAGTTATTTGCTCTTAACATTGTTACGTTAAGTGTGATCACTTTTTTCTTCTTTTTTTGATATTTGATTGCCGAAGAATGCAATGCAACACAATTCGTCTGTCAACATGACCATAACCTAATAAGGCGGTGAGCCAAAGTCCTTTGAGACGCATTCAAGCACAACCAACATTGTTTTGCTGTTGTTGGTATTGTTACCCTTTCGTGTGTCTGTTGCATTCGACATTCATATTTACCCATAGCATTTTTGATGTGTGAAAAAGGGTCATTAACGTAGACAAACGAGGAAATGCGTCTCCGCGTTTTTAGATAGGGTTAAAGTTGGCTGAAAGGGGTTTTACAACACAAACACCAACCAAGAACCATGCCTACGTACATACATACATACCCGTACACACATCATTTGGCTAATGCTCAATCGGAATTAATAAATATTGACCGACAACTTGTTAAGGCGTAAAGATATTTGTCCAAGTAATGAAATGAATCGGTCTGGAGAAAAAGTAATGCGCCCGCTCACACACAAATCAAAACAAACAGACAAACAAAGAGACAGACAAACGGACAAACATATTAGGGAACACACATGGACAAAAAGAGTTTTTTCTTGTTTTCCTTTGCGTTGTGTTTGCAGAGTGTGATAAGAATGGCCAGTGTTTGAGAAACTGGGAGAAATGCCCGGGCACACTGCTTGGGCAAATAAATGCTGCCCTCCAGTTAAGTAAGGTGGGTCAATGGAGGAACCAACAGTTCATATGCAAATGTTGACAGTTAACTCACACACACACGCACATGGATGAACGTATGCCCGTTCATACACACATCTATGATAGACGTGATTGAAATGGAATTTTATCTACATACAAAGGGTGTAGTTTCGAAGTGTAGTTCCCAACAACTTTTTATCGATTTAAAACTATATTTCATACACATCTCAGATTAGAATTTATACAATTGTTCTATTGTGAAGCCTTTGGCAATATGTGGATCTACCAAAAAATCTATCTACAACTACAAAATCAAATAAAATTGGTAGAAGAATGAATACAACAAGGTAGATAAAATCTGGCGTTACCTTTTTTATGCGAAGCTATGTTTAGGCAAGGTACAGGGACCGACCATTGGATATCCTACATCACTATAGTTTATGGTAAAGTTTCTGTGAATCTGAAACCATTGAAATAGTAATGAACGAATCCCACAAGATATTGGGATACATAATAGGACTACTATCAGTCGTGGTTCTTTCGGGTTTACAAATAGTGTCATTATTAAATTACGCCGTTCGAACATGACCAGAGCCACAAGATAATGCCTGTCCTGTCCTAAACTTTCCAAAAATATGTTTCGATCAGTTTGTAATGTTGACCTATAGACCGACAGCAGAATCATAAAAAAAAACAAGTAAAAAAGTTTTAAGAGAGGCCAGGTCGAACTTTTCACACTCCATTATTAGGTTTTATATTAAAGAATTTGAGTTGAAGCATGTTCCACTTAAGTTACATACTACCAGTGAGGCCGTTTGAATAATGCAGTTAAACTTTTCAAAAAACCATAAAATGAGTTGATGCCATACCAAATACCGACTATCGGTGGGTACCGTTGTATGTGCGCTATAGGAAAACAATGACCTAGATATTCAATGTTTTGCCACCGGAGCGAGAATCCATTGAGAGCTACAGATAACCATTTTTAGACAAATCCGTGGAAAAATGTGACAAAAGTCATTAAAATTTCAAATTTAGTGAGGTACAGTTACATGCAATGTTCCGCCACAGCACCTAGAACCCATTACGAATAATACGTGGAAAAATGTGACAAACACGGACTATCGTGAGGTACTTTTATACGGGGGCTATACCAAAACATAGACCTACAGGAGCCACAGGAGCTAGAACCCATTATGACCTAAAAATTCCAATTTTTAAACAAATTCGTGGAAAAATGTAGCAAAAATCATCAAAACACCGAATATGGGGGGTATACGAAAACGTGGACTTATACATTTTATTTTCAATACCAACTATCCTGGACACAATAAAAATTGTTGTGCCAAATGTTGAAGCTTTACATCATATAATATTGGCTATATTGTGATTTCGACAGACGGACGTCGTTAAGTCGACTTAGAATATTATGCTGATCATGACAGGGTCGTAAATAAAAATAAAACTCTGCAATTTGGCGTAGAGTTTCTGCAGCTATGAAACCCTCTCGACTAGAATGACGATACACCTAAGAAACATTCAATACATAAATATAATCCAATGGTCATCCAAAATGCTAGACTTTTTTCCTGTCCTTAACTCTCTTCTCAAGCAAAATTCCGTGTCGATTGGTCACAATTGTGTGATCAGGAAAAATTTCCTGCGATCATTTCCAAATGCAAGAAGCCCCTCTGTTTCTCCAAATTTAGATTCATCTTATGATTTGCTTGTCTACGATATTTTGCTTTATTTGTCAACGAAATAAAATGGAAATGTAGGATTTTTTTCACACAAAAGTAGTATTCCATTCTACTCGCTGTCCTAAACTCTAACTTTATGCGAGATTTTGTGTCCTTTGCTTTCTATTTGTGACCCTTATAACGGCTCAAAATCAGGAACATTTTTAGTTGTTGGTCCATTTCAACACCTAAATACATTGCGGACATCTTTGAAAACAATAGGTCTAGCCCTTCTGAGCCTAATCCTAACCTTATGAAAATTTTCGTGAGGATCGGACGATAATTGCAATCTGCATATAATAACCCCAATCTGTGTTGTAAGGTGAAAAAATATTACAAAATATACACTTCAATATTATAAGTCAAATTGAAAAAATCGCATGCGATAAAAAAAAATATGAAAAAAAAAAAAAACAAAATATATTAACGTCATTTTCGGCATTTTTTATGCGATTTCTTTATATTTTATTCTTTTATGCCAAGAGGGCAATCTGAATTGACAAATTTTGTAAAAATCGGCCCAGCCATTTTTGAGATATAAGCATTCTAGCTGACATCCCTTTCCTTTGTATATACACATTGTATATTTTTCGCTATATATATCCGATATATTTACTATCGACATCTAGGCAACGGTCAGAATTGACCTGTTCGCCTATTTGTGATTCACCGTTATTAAAAATATTCGCGGATTAATATAAAATTTGATTTTTATTTAACAGAAATGTTATGGTCTATTTCACCCACTAAAGATAACCCGATGGCCATCCAAATTGGAAGACTTCTGCCCAGCCCTAAACTCTAGCCACATGCTAACTTCCTCTGCGATTGGTCTATAAGTGCGACCTGTGGAGCAACTGCAAAATCAGGAAATTTGGCAGTTTTTTGGTCCATTTCAACAACTTAATATTATGCAATCATCTTCAAAAGTAATAGGCTTCTATTCTGACCATAACTCCACCTCCATGCAATTTCGTGAGAATCGGGCATAACGTAGACCTGTAGAGTGATTACAAATTAACATGAACAGACGGACGGTCGACATACATAGCAAGATCGCCCCAGCTCGGCGAGATAGGAAGATCCATATTTACTTTCCTCTTTGGGAAACCAATATTTCGTGGTGTTACATAATTTTTGGCCCAATCAAACTTATAATACCCCCAACACATAGTGTTGTAGGGTATAGATATACACTTCAAATCAATTTTCAACAACATAAATTCAGTAGAAGTTGCATATTCTCTATTCAAAATAATTTCTGTTAGAAATCGAAATCGAAAATGTGACAAATCACGAATAACGGTGAGTGTGTTTTTCTTGGTAATTTGAACAAAATATGTTCCCTTAAAGTGATTACCAATAAATATTGGCCAATAATTCATGTTCTACACGGCGGCGCAACATCAAACGTGTAACAAAAAAGGACTGAGTGTCCATCCCAGTAAAACTCTCCCTTTTGTTTCAAATTTTTTTTTATTTCATTTTCTGTCCGTCTGTCTCAATTGACAAAAATCCCCTCAGACAATTGACAATTGTCACAGAAAAAAAATAACAAAAACACAAAATCGAAATTAAATTGAAATGAAACGAATTCAATTGTCCGCAATGTGAATTTGATTTGTTGGCATTTTAGTCATACACAGCACGTACCTCGTTTTATGGCAGATGATCGTGTACTCCGATAGCATTGATGGGTACAACATTACCTACCAAATTTATCCTCATCAGACTCACACTCACGCACTCGCATTCAATGCACTAAACTGCAATAATGCCCACCAATAACAACAACAACAACAATAACAATGCAATATTTAATTGTCAATGAATATATATGTGTGTAGGTACAATGTGTCGATGTGTATGTATAGTTGTGGGCCGCTTCGATGGCTGGTCGAATGGATAGATGAATGTGTGAAACGTTGTGGAACAATGTCAACCAGGACATAGATTTATAACGCTCATTAGACGCTCAATAGGATAACAATGAGTGGATGTGAGAGGCATTTACAAGGAGGCACTTCAAAATAAACCTTATTCCACAGAGGTAGCAGCAGCAGCGTTTTTAAGTGGCGCCTGTGTGGTCAACGTGTCAAAGGTGAACAATTGACAATGACAATTGTCCAATAGGTCAGTACAAATGTTTTCTTTTGTTGTCGTGATTTTTGTGAGGCCTGCACTAAAATTTACAGCTGAAAATTATTTCATTCGATTCGTAAGCCAAAAATTATGAAATATGTTATTCAACAATGGATGACGTATTTTTTGCAGCTGTAATTTCGCTGTCTATAGGGCCAATTAATCGAGACTGTTTTTAGCCATATTTAACTCGTGGGCAATATGGCATCTGCTAGAATAACCAGAAGATAAAGGCTAAATTCGGGCGGGGCCGACTTTATGATTTACGAATTTACAAATGATTTAATTCCAACTATGATCGTTTTGGAATGCGTATTATGGTTTTAAAGCACTCATAACTTAAAACTGAACGAAACTAACATATATGGGAGATATATCCTCCTCTGAATCGATTGGTAATAAAAATGACGGAGGCATTTGTGTCTGAAGCAATAATAATCAAAATCCATTCCATTTGAACTGATATTACACTTTTTAGGCACAGTAAACATGAAATCGGATGAAGATATATATAGGAGCTATATCCAAATCTGAATAGATCTCTATAAAATTAAGCAGAGATATTTCTATCCTGAATCTGATAGATGGTACCAAATATTGTTGTTGTGGAGGGCATTTTAGTGCAAGTGTGTGGTACATAAATGCCAAATCGGATGAAATATAAAAATATGGGACATATACTCGACTCCAGTTGACCTATATTGACTTCTTGAACTCCACCTAGCCTGTGTAGACTCCCTAGATTCTAGTTGGCCTATATAGATTTCTGGAACTACTCATAACCTATATAAACTCCCCAGCCCAGATTAGATTACCTGGATTGCAGTTGGTCTATATAGACTCACTGGACTCCAGCTGGCTAGTATAGGCTCCCGGACTCTATATAACCTGTATAGACTTCCTGGACTCCAACTTGGTTAAATAGAAACCTTGGACTTCAGCTGGTCTATACAACAATGGCCCGATCCTCACGAAATTTTTCCATATAGTTGGTGTTATGGTCAGAATAGAAACCCATAGTATTTAGGGGTGAAAATGGGTCTTAAGAAAAAATTTTCGTAATGTTACAGACTCGGAATTTAGCATGGGTTTAGGGCTGGGAAGAATCCTACCAATTTTGATAACCATCGAATATGTATGGGAGCTATACCCAAACATCAACCGATTTCAATATAATTTGGCAAATGTATTTTATAAAAAATCCCGTCACTCATTCCAAATTTCATTAAAAACGAACATACATCTGAACCGATTTTATTATTATCTGACAAATTTATTTTTGTACCAAATTTAGTCACTTATGCCGGATTTCATTGGAATCGGATATACGTAACGTGTTGGGTGCATCAAATATGTAAATCGGCCGAAAATATATATGAAAGCTATATCCAAATCTGTACTGATTACAATATAATTTGGCAGATATATTTTCTGATCAAATCCCGCCACTCATTCCAAATTTGGAGACTGTATCTGCAATCGATTAATTGCAAAATATAAAATCTAAATTTTTGGGAGGTACCTTCAATTCTGATGCTATATTTCCAGTTCCAAGTGGAATTTCAAAAATGAATATAGCATACGTTACTTTCAGGCGATGTAGTAGTATATTTGGAAATTTTCAAGGAAATCTGTGCGGCGGTTTTCGAGCGACATTATTCAACGGAATTGTTTTAAGTTTGTATTTGAAGGTCCTAATGCATGCTACAGCCGAAATCACAATTGAATTCCATCACGAATCATTCAGTGGAATAATTTTAACAGCTGTCGGACGAGTAGCTTAGCAAAAACAGCAGTCTATCTTTCGAACGAATAGATATAGAAGGCTAAAATTTTGCACACATGTCTATTTTGCCAGTAGGCAGGTTAAGTTCGTAAATGGGTCATGTAGGTCCACGTTATCATATAGCCCCCATATAACGGTACCTCCCGATATTCGGTATTTTGATGATTTTAGCGACAATTTTCATCGGAATAGCTTCATATTTGGCATTTGAAGTTCGAAATGGATACTACAGCCTCAGGCAGAATATTGTCTGTGCAAGTCCACGTCTTCGTATAGCCCCCATATAACGGTACCTCCCTATATTCAGTATTTTAATGATTTTAGCGACATTATTCACCGGAAATGTTTCAAATTTGGTGTTTGAAGTTCGAAATGGATACTAAAGCCTGAGACTGAAAATTGTCTGTAAGTCCACGTCTTCGTATAGCCCCCATATATCAGTACCTCCCCATTCTCGGTATTTTGACGATTTTAGGTACAATACTCACCGAAATTGTTTGAGATGTCGTATTTGAAGTTCGTAATGGATGCTACAGCCTGTGACAGAAAATTTTCTATGCTGATTCAGGACTTCGCACAGCTCCGTATAACGGTACATCCCTATATACGATATTTTAATGATTTTAGCTACATTTTTCACCGTTTATTTCAAGTTTCAGTTTTAATATTGTAATGGCTTATGGCAAACAATGTCTATGTAGGTCCACGTCGTATAGAACTCAATATAACGTGTATATTCGGTATTTTTAAGATTTTAACAGAATTTTTTAAGGATTTAATTTTTTTTAAATTTCCAAATTCGTTCCAAATGGTGGAGGGTATCCAAAGTTCGGCCCGGCCGAAATTACTGCTTTTTAACTTGTTTGTGTTATTTTTTACAATTTCAAGTTCTATCGGGCTTAAAAACACCCTTTATTAGATACAATCATTTCAGAAAGAAATAAAACAACAATAGTTTTTTGTCTTTTCTGTCTTCAGCATTTGCAATTTATTTTTTGTATTTAATTTTATTTTACATACTATGAGGCAAAATGTGTAAAAGAATATATATTTATAAAAAAATGCTACAATTTATAATAATAATAATAATGAATACTAACTATATCACAGTAGCTGTTAAATAAATAATTAATACAGGGTGATAATAATAAATATGGGCATGCATACAGTTGATAAAAAGGCGAACTAAAAAATAGCGAATAAAATCAATAACCAAAGAATTCGACTTTGTGATTGAATAAATAATTAATTTAAAATCCAAATGGAATATAATATAAACAGAAATTGATAATTATGTTTGTAATTCAAAATGAAATTGATGAATTCAATAACCTAAGGCGAAAGTTTTCATAAAAAATTGATGTCATGGAATTATTAGGTTTTGTAAAATAGAGAGGTTTTTTCTTTTCAAAAAATATATTCGTTTTGAAGCCTAAATCGGGTGATAGACTCATTCGAGTTAAGCTGCCTTGTGGGCGGTGGTGGGTGGTTGGGTTTCGGTTGTTTTTTTTTATTTCGAAACTTTTCATAATCTTATACTCTTTATTGTTTCCTTTGCTGCCTTCTCTGATTTTTTCTACCATTTCCGGCTTGTTTTCGGCCACTCTGATTTGCAGTGGAGCCTTGTGACATTTTCGACGTTTGATTCTTTGGCACACTCATTCGATTCGTTGTTCGGCGTAATAACTTAATGAATTTTCTTAAATAGGTTAAATAACGAGATTTAACAAATTTCAAATCTATTGGACTAATATGTTTCAAATTGTTGTCATTAATGTCTGCGTTTTTGTTCCATCTCAGCGGTGAAACCTTTTTAATGTCAGTGTCGAATTGCAGTAGCTTTTCCATTCTTCGCCGTGATATTAGCAGCGAATTAATGGTCCGGGCTGCTTTGGATTTCGATGTTGTATTGTTGACAGCATGCTCAATATTGCAGAGAATCGAACGGGCATTGTTACGCAATGTCAGAAGTTCACGTGAGGTTTGACTCTGCTGCATACCTTTGTTGTAGTCCCAATCAAGTTGGGCCCGATGCAAGTAGTCGAAGGCAGCAACATAGGTTTGCATTTGACGATGGCAGCGACGGAGAGATATCTGCAAGTAACAAAGTAAAGGACATTGTTTTAATATTAGAATATTTTTTAAAAAATATAAATTATTACAAAAAACGAAGAGGAAAAATTAAAAGTCGGGCTGAGCCGACTGTATGATACCCTACACCACTATACATATTTAGTAGAGTTGCCGTAAAAAAAGAATTTATTTGAAGTAGATCATACCACCTATCAACATTTAGCATTAGAGCAGTTTGAATTTGGCTTTAGAGGAAGTAATACATGGGGCAGCCGAGTTCCACCAAATGGAAACATACGTCCCAAAATTCACTCTATTTGGGCTGATATTGGCCATTATTTGCACAATAAACTTGAATTCGGATTAAGAAATATATATTGAAGCTATATCCAACTCTTGTCCGATCTCGATAAATTTTGACAAAGGTATTTCCGAGCTCTATGAGATATCTAGTACCAAATATCATTGTTATTAGCTACATATTACGAATGTGAGGGATTTAAACACCAAATCGAATAAAACATATATATGGGGGCTACAGCTATATCTGAACCGATTTTTACCAATTTGAACGTACTAGACTGAATTTCGCCGGAAGTGCCAAGAATAAGTCCATTTGGGCTGATATTGTTCATTTGGAGCACAAAAAAACCTCCAATCAGATAAAGATATATATGAAAATTTTTTTTGTTGTTGTATTCTTCGATATATATGAGAGATATATCCAAAACTCAACCGATCTTGAGAAAATTTTATAGATTTATTTTTGCGCTGAATCTGATATCTGGCACCAAAGATTATTCCTGTGGTCATGCATGTGAGAGACTTAAACACCAAATCGGATGAAACATTTATACGGGAGCTACAGCTATATCTGAACCGATTATCACCAAATTTAACAAAAAATTTTAAAATGCAGTCCATTTGACCTGATATTAGCCATTTGGTGCACAAAAAAAAAAAAAAAACATGAAATCGGATACATATGTGAGAGCTATATCCAAATCTCATCCGATCTTGACAAAATTTTATACACTTATTTCTGGGCAGAATCTGATATCTGGTACCGAAGATTATTGTTGTGTATAAAACCGATTTTCATCAAATTTGAAGTGCTGGCTTCTAGGACAATTTTCATCGGAGGTGCCAAAATTGAGTTAATTTGTGCTGATATTGGTCATTTCGGGTTCAAAAAACCTGAAATCGGATAAAGATATACAGGGTGATGAAAAAACTGCAACCAAATTCAGACTGCTGTCATTTCTAAGCTACTCGTCCGACAGCTGTTAAAATTATTCCAGTGACAGCTCATTATATTGTTTACAAGCGTACAAAAGCATTTTGGTTAGAATTTTCCAGAAAATAAGTGATTCGTAATGCAATTCAAGCGTGTTGGTGTGCTTTCTTTATATTTGGCTGGAAAACCACCAGCGGCTATTATTAGAGCACACCAGCATTTAAATGTGAATAAATCTTTTGTGACTCGTTGCCGTGATACTGGTAGCGTAGCCCGACTTCAAAGAAGTGAACAGAAGGGAAGATAACAGCAACATCAGCAGAAATGGTTCGAAAAGTAAAGAAGCGACTTGATCGAGCCCCGCGTCGCAGTGGCCGAAAAATTGCTCGTAAGCTGCTGAACATATCGCAATATTTCATTCGGCAAATATTGAAAAATGAGTTCGGGATAAAGTCGTTGAAATTCCAAAAAAGTGCAAGAACTTACACAGCAACCGAAAGAAAATAGACTCAAAAGGCCTAAAGAGTTGCTTCGCTTGGCCGAAAGTGGTGAACTGCCGTATTTGGGTTTCTCCGATAAGAAAACATTCGTTGTCCAGCAGTTTGTAACCAAACAAAATGATAGTATTTATTTGCCAAAGAGGTCAGCTGAAAATGTGCACCTTCGGTTGACCACCAGAACTCAAGCGCCGTCCAAGGTAATGGTGTGGGCCGCCATTACGGCCGATGGTCGCTCTCCGCTCGTATTAATCGACCGTGGCATCAGAATAAATGCTGAATATTATCGCTAAAATATTCTGTATGGTATATTAAGGCCTTGGGCTCGCAAACATGTTGGCCGCAGACCTTGGCATTCCAACAGGATTTCCCACCATCGCACTCAGCACGCGCCACCCAAGAATGGTTAAAAAACAAGGTTCCACGCTCCATTTCCAGCGCACAATGGCCACCAAAATCTCCGGATACCAATCCGTTGGACTATTGTGTCTGGAGTATTTTTGAAAGCAAGGTTGGCACTAAAAAATACCAAAGTGCCGATCACCTCAAGCAAATGCTTCGCCGGAAATGGACCGAAATACCGTAGAAAAACATTCGGGCTGCATATAACGGTTTCAAGTGCCGCTTGATGGGCATTTTTTGTGCCAAAGGTGACCAATTCGAACAAATCTAAACTTATTCTAAAATTTGATGCTATTTCCGACATTTTTTGCTTTCATTCAATAGAAAGAAATAAATTGTAAAAATTATGGCCTGATTGGTGAGCAATAACCGTAAAATCAGATGAAAATGTGTATCGAACTAAATCTGAACCGATCGCAATAAATTTGGCAGAGGTATTTTCGAGTTGTATTTTATGTGCGGCCCAACTATCATTGTTGTCGAGAGCATATTTAGCATTTGAGGGACTTTCACACCAAATCGAATGAAACTGAATGAAACTCGGGGGCTATAGCTATATCTGACCATATTTAATGTAGTTGCTTCTGGTCTGAATTTGGATATGCCAAACTTCAGGTCATTTCAGATCATTTGGTGCACAATTAATTCGAAATCGGTAGAAGATATATATGGGAGCTATATCTAAATTTTGAACCGATTCTCATCAATTTAAATAGGGTTCGTCTTTAGGCCAAACAAATATTGTTTGGAGAATTTCATCTCAATCGGATAATTAATGCGACCTGCATTTTGTTCACAAAAGTTCATGGGTAGATGGACAGACGGACGTACTGGACAAGGACATAATACCCTTACCACTATGTGGTGCAGGGTATAATCATATTTGTGTATTCTATGGTTCAAAATAAAAACAAAATATACAATTCCGTAATATTTTTCAATTAATTTCCGCTAGACATTGCGAATTGCCACACAAACACACACCGTTCACGATTTCAATGCGGCGGCACAGTTCAATGAACTTCTATTATTTGATCAATCATTTCGAATGACAATTCGAGTGCACACTCGGCTTACACCACACACTCATCTGGTGAATGATGTGTGCCAACACTGAATTCATTGATGGCATTAAAACAATTACAAAAAAAAAAAACTATTAATAATTCATTGAAAACAAATAAATAGCTATAGCTTTGAATAGATTCTAAATACATTGAGAGAAAAAGTATTTAAAAACTAATAAATCAATACGATTCGATATGCAATAGCTTGTGGACACCGCATTGTACAATACGATCATTCATGCCGCATTTGATAAACCCAACACGAATGTTCGAATGTTTTTATTTGAGCAAAGGCTCAAAAATTAGATAATAACGTCCTTATGGGGGCACTGCAAAAAATTTAATCTACAGTCTAGAATTTGTGTGGCAGTCATATCAGTTGTCACAGCCATTCATATAGGGCATACGCCAGTCACGTGCATATGTACCTGTAGGAAAAAATCAATTCTTGAGTCGATTTTTTAATCAGTTGGGGTTTTTTTATTCGATTGCAGTATTCATCATCACAAAACTTCAAAACACTCAAAATTCAAAGGAATTGTTATGTGAGACGATAATGTATAAATATTGAAAACCTTTGGCAGATGAGATTTTAGTCATGAAGAACAATAAATATCAAATTAGATTAGATTAGAAGAAGTTGGTCTTTAAATTAGGCTCCGTTATATAAGGACCGAAACGTTGACTTTAATTGATCAATATAACTTTTTTTAACAAATTTCAAGGTCCTATATTTCGTATTGTGTTCTCTATTTTGATTCCAAGATACAGATCAAAAATGTGTGGGGTCTCAGGCAAATATTTCGAGGTTTTGTAATGGGAATGTCTGTATTATGGAGAAGAATATAACAATTATTCAATAAACTATCCGAATAATTGTTTAATAAGTAAGTGTTGAATACCTCAACACCTCATTGTAGATAAACAACAAGTTTCGTATTAGCCGCAAATAAAGTAAAAAAAGTAATGATAATAAATAGCAACAACACCGCATTTCATTTAATCGCAAAATAAGCTAATTAAAAAAAATGGAGACTGGTAATGACAAGAGCTGGATACTGAATTTAAATATAAACAGGTAAACAGGGCTGAAGTTTTAATACCATCTACCATTTTGAAAGAAATTGAAAATTTTCAAAAAACCAAAAAGAAAAAAAAAAAACAGTAAAAAAAAGTCTTATAGTCGGGCGGGGCCGACTTTATGATACCCTTCACCACCTTGCTAATTTAGTAGATCTCCACATAACAATTAAAAGTTTTTATGGGAGAATTCAATCATACACGCTATGATTATAATTATAATTTAAAGTTCAAAAGATTAAATATGCCGAAGCATTTGTATCTTTTAAATTCGGACTTGTATTGCCTATTTGCTGCACAATTAATTTGAAATCGGATAAAGATATATATGGGAACTATATCCAAATCGGAACCGATCTCGATAAAATTTGGCAAAGATATTTCTGAGCTGTATTTGATATATTTCCCTGAATATCATTATTACGGAGTGCATATTATGGTTGTGGGTAATAAATATAGCAAATCGGATGAACAATATATATCGAAGCTATAGCTATATCTGAACCGATTTTCACCAAATTTATACTAGCTTTTAGACTCAATTCGGTCGTAAGTGCCAAATTCCATCCCATTTGGACAAATATTAGACGTTTGGTGCACAATAAAAGGTAAATGGGACGAAGTTATATATGGGAGCTATATCCAAATCTGAACCGATCTCGATAAAATTTAGCAAGTGGATTTCTGAGATGTATTTGCTATATTGTTTCCAAATATTGTTGTTACAAAGTGCATATTGCGGCTGCGGAGGACAAAAATAACAAATCGGATGCACAATATATATGGGAGCTATAGCTCTTTCTAACCGATTATGATCAAATTTGGGATACTTATTTTCAGGCCTAATTTGATTGTATGTGCAAAATTCCATACTATTCGGGCTTATATTACACGTTTGGTGCACAATAAAAGGCAAATCGGACGAAGATATATATGTGAGCTATATCTAAATGTTACCGATTATCTCCAATTTCAATAGGGTTCGTCCTTGGGCCAAACAGATGATCTGTGCAATCATCTGGATAGGGCAATAAATGCGAACTGTACTTTGTTTACAAAAATACATGGACAGACGGACGGACAGACAGACGGACGGAAATGCATAAATCGACTCAGAATGTGATTCTATGCAGATCATCAAAAGGAACTGTGGGTCAATCTCGTTTCCTTTTACCTGTTACAAACAAATGCACAAAGACATAATACCCTGACCACCTTGTGGTGTAGGGTATAAAAAAACTGATCCGTAGAAAAATACCTCACAAATGAAACCCCATACATGAGAGCTATACGAATAACTAAGTAAGTATTTTTTTGTCATAGGAAATTAGGAAATTTGAAACAATTCTGGTAAAAAAATGTCGCTAAAATCATCACAATGCCAAATATCGGAAGGTATCGTTATATGGGGGGTATACGAAGACTTGGACCTGCATACGCAATTTTTTGCACCTATTCCGAATTTTAAATACGAACTTTTAAATAATTGCGGAAAAAATACCGCTAAAATCATCAAAATACCGAATATTGGTAAGTACCGTTATATGGGGGCTATACGAAGACGTGGATCTACATGGCCCATGCCTACTGGTAAAATACACATGTATGCAGACTTTTAGCCTTCTATCTCCATTCGTTTGATTACAACAGATAGACGGACATCGCTAATCGACTTATAATTTGACCCTGATCAAAAATATATATGCTCTGTATGTACAAGGTTAATATACGCTCTATAAATTTGATAACATTTTACTCAGATATGTGTTTGGTCTGCAGGACTTTTGGCATTGAAAACGAGCTATATAGTTCCACGTTTTGGTATTGCCACCACATAACGCTACCTCACTACATTCGTTAGTGTAATGATTTTTGCGACATTATTCACCGGAATTGTCTCAATATTTGCAGCTTGTAATGGGTCCTACAACCTGTGACAGAAATTTGTTTATGCTAGTCCACGTTCTCATATAGCCCCCATATAACTTTATCTCCCTGTATTCGGTATATTGTTGATTTTAGCGACATTATTCACCGGAATTGTTTCTAGTTGGATGAAAATGTTTCAAATTTCGTATTTGAAGTTCGGACGCGTTACTGCAGCCTATGACAAATAATTATTTATGCAGGACCACGTTTTCGTATAGCCTCCAGATTTCAATTGAGTGGTATTTTCGACGGAAATTTTTGGAATTTTTGAAATTTCTTTTAAATGGTGGAGGATATTTAAAGTTCAGCCTGGCCGCTAGATGGTATATAAGGTTTGTCATTCCGTTTGTGTCTCATCGAAATAATAATTCTAGACCCTAAAAAGTATATATACAGTGTGAGATAAAAAAAACTGCGAATGCCATAATTTTCAAATTTTATTGAATGAAAGCAAAAAATGTCGGAAATGGCATCAAATTTTGGAATAAGTTTAGATTTTTTCCAATTGGTCACCTTTGGCACGAATTATGGCCTTCAAACGGCCAATGAAACCGTTAAACTCTGCCGAAAATTGTTCGGCGGCATTTTGGACCATTCCCGGAGAAGCTCTTGGTTGCGGTGATCGACAATTTGGTGTTTTTCTAGTGCCGGCCTTGCTTTCCAAAATACTCCAGACACAATAGTACAACGGATTGGTATCCGAAGATTTTGGTGGCCATTGTGTGCTGAAAATGAAGCAAGGAACCTCATTTTGTAACCATTTTTAGGTGGCGCGTGCTGAGTGCGATGGTGCTGAGTCCTGTTGGAATGTCCAAGTTCTGCGGCCAAAATGTTTGCTTGTCCAAGGCTTTAATGCACCCTCCCTTTTCGCGATTTCGGCATTTATTCTGATGCCTCAGTCGATTAATACGAGCGGAGAGCGACTATCGGCTGTTATGGCGGCCCTCACCATGGCCGGCTTGAGTTCTGGTGGCCAACCGAAGGTGCATATTTCCAGCTGAACTCTGCAATATTTTACCATCGGAGATACCCAGTTCACTACTTTCGGCCAAGCGAAGCAACTTTTTAGCTCCTTTGAGTCTATTTTCTTTCCGTTGCGGTGTAAGTTCTTGCACTTTTTGGAATTTCAATGGTTTTACCCCGAGCTCATTTTTCAATATTTGCAGAATGGCATATTGCGATATGTTCAGCTCACGAACCATTTTTCGGCCACTATGGCGCGGGTTTCGATCAGGTCGCTTCTTTACTTTTCGTACCATTTCTGCTGATGTTGCTGTTTTCTTGCGTCCCATTCCTTGACGTCGGGCTACGTTACCAGTATCACGGTAACAAGCGATGGTACGAGACACAAAAGATTTATTCACATTTAAATGCTGAAGTGCTCTAACGATGGCCACTTGTGGTTTTCCAGCCAAATATAAAGAAATCAACACTATCACGTATGACTTCCATCACGAATACCTTTTTTTCTGGAAAATTCTCACCCTAAATGCCTTTGTACGCTTGTAAACAATGTAATGAGCTGTCACTGGAATAATTTCAACAGCTGTCGTACGAGTGGCTTAGAAATAACAGCAGTCTGAAGTTGGTTGCAGTTTTTTCATCTCACCCTGTATTTTTCAAATTGACCATTTTCTATGGATGTCTCACAAAACATATAAAGAAAATATAACAAAAAAGAACGTTCTCTATTTTTTTTTCTGTACCTTACTACTTTTTGACTTGTTAACATTTCAATAGCGCTTAATACATCAGCCTATATTTGTAAATAATATATTTGAATTTTGGAATGCAAATATTTATGGCAAGCAAAAAAAAATATTGAGAGCACTCCACGCATCTTGTCAATTCTAGGTCTTCTAAAATAATGAAAAAAATTATTGAGTAAGCTACAAAATGCTTGCCCCCAACACACAAACACACCCTTCCACCCCCCATCCCATACAAAATAAAACAAAACAAAAACACAAACAAAAAACGATTGGGGATTCCGCTGAAACCAAAACAACAGCAACACCAACAATAACAATACCAACAACCGGCAAATTTATGTGATACAATTGAATGGTGATGATGATTCATTGGCAATTCTATGGCAACTCAATATCTCAATTATTGACGTTAAATAGTTTGTGGTGTGCGCTTTGCTTTATGTATGGAAGCATTGTTTTGACTTATGGCATATCAAAAGCAGACATATGTACTTACATATGCATGTATGTTATGGTGGGGAGTGGGGGGGAGGACAATCATGCTTCCATAAAATTATTGTATGTATTGATTTCCACGCAAAAAAAAAACCACTTTCGAACCCTTCAATATATATTTTTTTTTATATGGCTGTAAAAATTTACCACGTCTGTGACGTCAATGGGTGTCGTAGTTATTGGAATTTCTTAAAATTCTGGTAATTTTTAATGACAACATCATGACTAGGTTAAGTACGGTAAATGCTTGTGTGAATATTGTGAATATCGTCACCACCGACGTACCACATTATTTGATTTAGTTTTTTTTTTTTTTTCATTATATTTACTGTCGTTCAATGTTCCCAGAATTTATTTCGAGATATTTTAGAATTAACATTTTGTAGCTGGTACTTACATTGGATGGTATCTCAATTTGTGGCAAAAATTTATATTTCTCATCGTATTTGTTCCACATGCTCATATTTCGAATATCTATGGCAGCCAATTGTCGGACATTCAGAGAATTATATTCGATGACTGTGGCATTTTGAAGCTTTCGTAATGTCTGAAACAGAAGAGAAAAAACCAAATACAAAGGATTATTAATGGGAAAATGTCAGGGCAAAAGTTCAAGAGGTTCGGAGCGAGTTAGACGGATTAGCAGACAGCTGCATTTTCTCACCCTACGACCATGTACGTATAAAAAAGCAGCAAGTTCGGACGAGCCGAAATTTAAAACCTTCCACCATTTTAAAGGTCCTTGAAAAGTTTCTAAAAAATTCTGTTGAAAAATACCGCTCAAAGTAAAACCTTTATATGGGGGCTATACGAAGGCGTGGTTCTGCATAAGAATTTTTTTGTCCTCGGCTGTAGTATACATTACGAACTTTAAATACGAAATTTGAAAAAAATCTGGTAAATAATATCCCTAAATTCAACAAAATTACGAATACAAGGAGGTACCTTGTATAGGCGCTATATGATAGCGTGAACCTATCTAGACAATTCTCTTGCAGGGGGTTAGGTATTCAGAAGGTTCTCCTTGTGTGGATTTTCGGACAAAACCACCGAAAAATGTGGCTAAATTCATTAAAATCTCGAATATCCGGTGATATACGATGTAGTGGACATATATAGACAAATACCTTCCAGGGGGTAAACTACTCAGAAGGAACTCCTTTTATGGATTTTCAGACAATTCCATTGAAAATGTGCCTAACATCTTGAAAAGAGCGAATATCGGGGTAACCGTAATGTGGTTACCCCATATTCAAACCTGACTTGCCTCCATACAAAAGACTGATCTTTGCAAAATTGTAGCCTCCAATCTTTATTCGTTTATTAGCCTGATTACAACAGACGGACGGACAGAAAGGGCTAAAAAATCTGCTAAAATCATAAAAAAAAACCGAATATAGGGAATTACCGTTATGTGAGACCTACATTGACAGTTCAATGAAAGGAAGTTTCTTGGCTCGACGTCATGGAAGTGGACGGAAGAAAACAGCAACATCAGCAAAAATGGTTCGAAATGTAAAGAAGCGACTTGATCGAAACCCGCGTCGCAGTGACCGAAAATTGCTCGTGAGCTGAACATATCGCAATATTCCATTCGGAAACAATTAGCTTGGGTAAAGCCATTGAAATTCCAAAAAGTGCAACAACTTACACCGCAACAGAAAGAAAATAGACTAAAAAGAGCTAAAGAGTTGCTTCGCTCGGCCGAAAGTGGTGAAATGCCGAATTTGGTTTTCTCCGATGAGAAAACATTCGTTGTCCAGCAGTTTGTAAACAAACAACATGATCGTGTTTACTTGCCAAGGAGGTCAGCTGAAAATGTGCACCTTCGGTTGGCCACCAGAACTCGAGCACCGGCCATGGTGATAGTGTGGACCAACATGACAGCCGATGGTCGCTCTCCGCACGTATTAATCGACCGTGGCATCAGAATAAATGTCGAATATTATCGCATATTATCAAATATTCTGGAGGGTGTATTAAAGCCTTGGGCACGCAAACATTCCAAACCAAACATTCAAACAGGACTCAGCACAAATGCACTCAGCACGCCCCACCCAAAAATTGTTACAAAATGAGGTTCCTCGCCACCAAAATCTCCGGACTTTTGTCTGGAGTATTTTGGAAAGCAAGGTTGACACTAAAAAAATACCAAAGTGTCGATTACCTCAAGCAAGCGTTTCGCCGGGGATGGGCCAAAATACCGCAGAACAACATTCGGGCAGCGTAGGACGGTTTCATTGGCCGTGTGTACCAATTCGAACAAATCTAAACTTATTCTAAAATTTGATGCTTTTCCGATATTTTCGATTTAACGATGTCCGTCTGTATGTCTGTCTGTTTGTGGAAATCACGATACAGGCTAACATTATTTGACGTAGAACTTCAAAATTTGGCAGAGCAATTTGTATTATGTCTAGGATGGTTGGTATTGAAAATCAGATATATCGGTCCACGTTTTTGTATAGCAGCCATATGACGGTACCTCCCGATATTCGGTATTTCGATGATTTTATCGACATTATTCACCGGAATTGTTTCAAAATTTGGTATTTGAAATTCGTAACGGATACTACAGCCTGTGACAGAAAATTGTCAGTGCAGGTGAATGTCCTAATATAGCCCACTTATATTATGGTACCTCCCCATATTCGGTATTTTGATGATTTTAGCGGCATTATTCACCGGAATTGCTTCAAATCAGTTCGTAACGGATGCTACAGCCTGTGACAGAAAATTGTCAGTGCAGGTCAACGTTTTAGTATAGCCCCCATATAATAGTACCTCCCGATATTCGGTATTTTCAGGATTTTAGCTACATTATTCACCGATTTTTTCAAGTCTCGCTTTTGAATATTGTAATTGCTCACAACAAAAATTGCCTTTGCAAGTCTTATAGACCCTAATATAACTGCTACATTCGGAATTTTTAAGATTTAAACAGAATTTTTAACGGTTTTTATTTTTATTTTATTTTTATTTTTTTGAAAATTGCCAAATTTGTACCAAATGGTGTAGGGTATGCAAAGTTCGGCTTGGCCGAACTAAAAGCTTTTTTACTTGTTTTTATTTGTTTATTTATTTATTATTATTATTATTTTTTTTTTTTTGAAAAATGCCAATTTCGTTCCTAATGGTGGAGGGTTTTCAAAGTTCCGCCCGGCCGAACTTACAGCTTTTTTACTTGTTTTTTTTTTAGGTAATAACCCATTACCGGTAATCCCGAAGGTGGTTGGCTTACATTGCCTTGTAATGGGTTTTTTCGGCTCATATGGCAGCCAAGTTCTGGGAGGTTTTCGAAAAAAAAATCATTTATTTTGCTTCATTACTGAAGCCTACAAAAATATTCATGGGCCCGCCCTCAACATTTAATGTAAAATTATTATTCCCCAAATTATTCCCCATATTCACAGCTTCTACTTACCTTTTTCATTGGCGACTTCTTTTTGGCTGTTTTGCTGTCATTTATATTCACATAATGTCCACCGCAGGGATTATACCAGACAATATCATTCGAGTTCATGGTTTGGTCATACAAATCATGCCAACTTGTATGACGTTTGTGTATTAATCTCTCTTCACTTGCAATATCAGTCTCCGATTGGTGTTCGTAATGATGATGATTAGCGTTATTATGATGATTATTATTAATATTGTTGTTGTTGTTGTGGTTATTGTTATTAGTATTGTCCAATAACAAATTTAACTGAGCTTCAGGATGTTGCAAATGGCCATGTTGCATTCGTGTTAAAGGGGCCAAGGAATGGAGGTGCTTTGTGTGGTGTTGTAGTAAATTATGTTGTTGCACCGGAACAGATGCTAAAACCGATAGATCTTGGGCAGCTTGTGATGGTGCTGATGCTGGTGGGGCGGACGACGACGACGATGACGACGTCGACACCGAGGCTCGAACTGGAACTGCCATGGCAAATGCCGCATTTGATTGCTGTACACTTAATACTGTTAATAACATGGTAATCACGGCAAATAGTTGTTTGTAACTGTCTATAGTTAAGGAGGTAATTTTGTAGATTTTATGCGTGCCTAGAGTTAACATCCACCAAAACTGGCAACTACAGCAGCGGCCACCACCTAGGCAATGATGTCGTTGCTGGCAGTTACAATTATGACAACTAGTGATGCTGTTGTTGTTGTTGTCGTCGTTGTTGGTAAGTTGTAATTGGCGATGTTGTGGCTGGCTTTGATCTACAACCACTGCAGCGAGTCGTTGCTGTTGAGTCTTATCTTCGATGTGACGAGAGCTGTAATAAGCCGCCGACGACGACGATTGTTGTCGTTGTTGCTGCTGCTGCCTGTGTAACCGTTGTTGATGCCAGTTGTGTGCTTGTCGCCTTACATTGGCTGACTCAGGCAACGGCACACTTTGTGGAAAATTGAGTTGTTTTGGGTTAGCCGTTTTGTTGCTATCTCTCTGGTGGTTGCCTTATATTAGCAACCAACACCTGTTGTAAACCAAAAAATGGAAAAAAAGAAGAAAAAACAAATAAATTTAAAAAAAAAAATCAAAACACAACAAAATAACCGAATATTAGCTACCCAGTAAACAATTTTTTCCGACTGCTCTGATTTTAGATTTTTTTCCGAAATTTCTGACGTTTTTTTCAGAAATTTCTGATAGAAATTGGTCCGATTTTCTAAACGTTTTTTTTTAGAATTTCTGCACATTTTCCTATGTTTTTAAGCGAAAAAAACTCGAAAAATGTACAAACGGAGAGAGTAGATTGTCTATTGCTCTGGCATATTCTCTCCCACATGTAAACGGATGGTGGTGGTTTGACACATTCTCTCCCATTGTAGTTGTTGTTGTGATCATTCATTTCAAGATCTCAACAACAACAAAGCGCAAAGCAAAAATGCTATTTGTTATTGTTATTGTGAACTGTTAGATTTTCCGTTGTAAAAATGTGCGTTTTGTTGATGTGAATCAGCCTCTTTCTCTTTCGTTCCCAAAAAAATATGATGGAAAAAAATTGCAAAAACAACTACATACCGGTTTTCTGTGTGCACTGCTTTTTATTTTTAGTTCTTGTTTAGCAGTTGAAACAGAAACGTGCTACTGTATGTTATGTTCCTAATAAAAATAATATTTATAATGTAAATGTATTATAGATGTAATATTTAAACTACATTTTTACGAAACCCGAAATAAATTGTTTGTTTTTGAAATAAATATGTGTTTTTTTTTTTTCATTTTTAAGTGGTGTGACGATTTTTTTCGATATTTCTTCCGAATTCTGAACGATTTCTTTCAGAAAATCGGAACTTTCTCCCGAATTCTGAGCGTTTTTTTTCAGAAAATCTGAATTTTATTCCGAATTTTCTTTCGAATTCTGACCGATTTCTTTTAGAAAATCTGAATATTCCGCCGAATTTCCAGACGAATTCTGCCCGATTTCTTTCAGAAATTCGGAGTTGTCCTCCGAATCTTTTCCGAAAATCTAATTTTTTCTCCTATTTTTTCAAGAATTTTCACCGAATTCGGACCGAATTCGTCCAGAAAATCTAATATTTTTTCAGATTTTTTTCAGAAAATCTTTCCGAATTCGGTGACCACGTCCATACAACTTTCGTACCGAAATCGGAAGGAATTCGGAATCAGAATCGGACATTTTTTCAGAGATTCTGACAGAAATCGGACCGAATTCGGCAAAAATTGTTTACTGGGTATGAATTATTGTCATTTTTGTTGTCGTCGTCGTGTGTTGTTGGCAATGGTTGATTAGTTACTATTTGTTTGTTGCTTGTCTTACAAATATTTACAAATTATTGTTATTAAGTCTATGGCAAGCTTTGTCATGTTAATTGTTGGCTGGCTGACACACCACTCAAAAACTTTTCCCTTAAGGAAAAATTTTTATGAGATTTTTGTTTTCGTTTCGGTAAGTTATTGGCTGGTGGTCGGTCTCATTAACGATTGTATCTACTGTGCAAAGCTAGTTGACGTTTTTTTCCTGTGCCGCTGCTGCGGCTTGTTATTGATTTGTGGTGGCGATGGCGAGAGTCAAGTCAAGTTATAGCCGTATTGGAAAAAAACTTATTTTCGTATAAAAATCCCCATAAATTGGGATTTTCCAAATTTCGTTTGTTCGTTTCTATTTGAAAATTTATGCATGACGAAAAGGTATTTTTTTCGTGTATCTTGGTGGTGGTGGTGTGTGTGCGATTTTTTTTTCACTTGACGCAAATAGTTTTGCCACATTATTATTGTGTTGTGATGAATTCAAATGTCAAATATGTAGATATATTTTAGAAAGGTAAGTTTTTGAAGTAAAAACCTCGTCGATCATCTGTATAGACGTACCTCGGTAAATTGCATTAACTCAAATTATAATATTTGTTGCATTATCGCCACAATTTCATTAAGTGGGTTTAATTTTGTACACACAATTAAAATGATTTAATCTTAATTAGAGGGAATTAAAATTACAAACAAGTAAATAAGGTGTGATGATCGGAGAGGCCGAATTTTGCATACATTTCATCAAAAAAGAAGGAAAATACTTGAAAAACCAGTAAAGAAAGTCTTACAGTCGGGCGGGGTCGACTTTATGATACCCCACACCACTTTGCTAATTTAGTAGAACTCCACATAACAATTAAAAGTTTTTTTATGGGAGAATTCATCATACACGCTATGATTATAATTATAATTTAAAGTTCAAAGGACTAAGTATGTCGAAGCATTTGTATCTTTTAAATTCGGACTTGTATTGCCCATTTGATATATATAGGAGCTATATCTAAATCTGAACCGAACTTGACAAAATTTGGCAAAGATATTTCTGAGCTGTATTTGATATATTTCCCTGAATATCGTTGTTACGGAGTGCATATTTCGGCTGTGGGTAACAAATATAACAAATCGGATGAACAATATATATGGGAGCTATAGCTAAATCTGAACCGATCTTCACCAAATTTGACATACTAGCTTCTAGACTTAATTCGGTGCCAAATTTCATCCCATTTGGACAAATATTAGACGTTTGGTGCACAATAAAATTTAAATCGGACGAAGTTATACATAGGAGATATATTCAAATCCGAGCCGATCTCGATAAAAATTTAGTGAAGGTATTTCTGAGCTGTATTTCATACATTTCCCTGAATATCGTTGTTACAGAGTGCATATTACGGCTGTGGTTAACAAATACAACAAATCGGATGAAAAATATATATGGGAGCTATGGCAAAATCCGAACAGATCTTCACCAAATTTGACATATTATATTCTAGACTCAATTCGGTCGTAAGTGTCAAATTTCATCCCATTTGGACAAATATTAGACGTTTGGTGCACAAAAAATATTAAATCGGACGAAGTTATATATGGGAGATATATCCAAATCTGAACCGATCTCGATTAAATTTTCGCAGAGGTATTTCTGAGCTGTATTTGATATATTTCCCCAAATATTGTTTTCACAGAGTGCATATTACGGCTGCAGAGGACTAAAGTAACAAATCGAATGAACAGTATATATTGGAGCTATAGCTATATCTGAACCGATTTCGATCAAATTTGGCATACTTATTTTCAGGCCTAATTTGGTTGTATGTGCAAAATTCCATAATATTCGGGCTGATATTACACTTTTGGTGCACAATAAAAAGCAAATCGGACGAAGATATATATGGGAGCTATATCTAAATGTTTATCGATTATCCCCAATTTCGATAGGGTTCGTCCTTGGGCCAAACAAATGACTTGTGCAGAATTTCATCTGGATCGGGTAATAAATGCGAACTGTACTTTGCTCACAAAAACACATGGACAGACGGACGGACGGACAGACGGACATGCATAAATCGACTCAGAATGTGATTCTATGCAGATCATCAAAAGGAACTATGGGTCTATCTCGTTTCCTTTTGCCTGTTACAAACAAATGCACAAAGACATAATACCCTAACAAATATTCCAATAGGGTATAACAAGTAAACAAAGGCTATAGACGTGCGGGGCCGACCATGTGATACCCTACAACACCGCAATATGTAAGAAGCCCCCTTATGTCCCAATCCAATTTGGAAGATTTCGCCCACTGGTTTCTATTTGTGACCTTTATAACGAATGGAAAATCAGGAATGCTTTTAGTTGTTGATCCATTTTAACCCCAAATAGCCCTTCTGAGCCTAACCCTACCCTTGTGAAAATTTTCGTGAGGATCGGACGATAATTGCAATCTGTATAGAATAACCCCAAAATGTGTTGCAAATTCGAAACAAATAATTATTTATAAATTATGCCACATATATCCATTACTTTGTCTGCGAAGTTTGTTTTACCTTAATTATTTTGCCATACCTCGTTAGCATGACTAGAGTTAACAAATATTCCAATCGGCAATGATTTCTTCACTTATATTTTTTTCGCTTCCCACAAAAATTTGCCAAATCATTCAGGCTGACAAAAAAAAAAACACACCAGAGGGAGGTAAGAACGAAAAATGATTCATGCCCTACCTCATTTAAAACATTGGTACCGACCTTAATCAGAGAGCAACAATAACAAAAAATCATTAAAAAAATTGAGTGACACCAACAGCAATTATTTTATTTCAATTCTCAGGTTTCTCTCTGAGCGATATATGAGTGTTTCACGTTATCAACAGCACGTTCGATAACAAGCAGGTTATTGGCAGCATTTAAATTTTATTGGTTCTTGCGTTTAGTATGTCATTATGTTGTATGTAATTTATACCCTAAATGGTGCAAAATGATTTTAAACAACACGTAATCAGAGGTTGTAGTCGTGCGGGGTCGACCATGTGCTACCCTACAAAACTAAAATATAGTAGAAGTCCCCTTATGTCCAAATCTATTTTGGAAGATTTCGCTTTTGAAATTATGTCATTGAGAACTGCCCAGATATTACCCTTAGTTTTTTGACAAGGGACATTTATTAATATGTACGCACTTCGTCATGCTGTTAGTTACAGCTAAATATAAACCAATGATCATCTGAAATGCTAGATTTCTTCTCTCTTTTTAACTCTCTTCTCATACAAAATTCCGTGTCGATTGGTATCAATTGTGTGATCAGGAATCGGGATCAGAGGCCCCTCTGTATTTACAAATTTAGACTCATCTATATGATTAGCTGGTCTACGAGATTTGGCTATATTCGTCAACGAAATCAGCCCAAAAAAACCTCCATTTGTGTATTTTAAATCTCGCCTTTACAGGATGATACAAAAAAACTGCAACAAAGTCAAACGTCAAAATTTTTACATTTTTTTTTTTTTAAATTTTATTGAAAGAAATCAAAAAATGTCGGAAGTAGCACCAAATGTTGGTATAAGTTTAGATCTGTTCGAATTGGTCGCCATTGGCACGACTTATAGCCTTCAAACGGCCATAAAACCGTCATACGCAGTCCGAATGTTGCTCTGCGGTATTTTGGTCCATTCCCGGCGAAGCGCTTGCTTGCGGTGATCGACACTTTGGTATTTTTTAGTGCCAATCTTCCTGTTGAAAATACTCCAGACACAATAGTGCAACGGATTGGTATCCGGAGATTTTGGTGGCCATTGTCCGCTGGAAATGAAGCGAGGAACCTCATTTCATAACCATTCTTGGGTGGCGCGTGCTGTGTCCTGTTGGAATGTCCAAGGTCTGCGGCCAAAATGTTTGCGTGCCCAAGGCTTTAATACACCCTCCAGAATACTTTCGCGATAATATTCGGCATTTGTTTTTATGCCACGGTCGATTAATTGGAGCGGCTATCGGCTGTTATGGCGGCCCACACCATCACCGTGGCTGGCGTTTGAGTTCTGGTGGCCAACCGAATACATTTTCAGTTGACCTCTTTGGCAAGTAAACACTATCATTTTGTTTGTTTACAAACTGCTGGACAACAAATGTTTTCTCATCAGAGAAAACCAAATTCGGCAGTTCACCACTTTCGGCCAAAGGAAGCAACTCTTTAGCTCTTTTGAGTCTATTTTCTTTCTGTTGAGGTGTAAGTTCTTGCACTTTTTGGAATTTCAATGGCTTTACCCCGAGCTCATTTTACAGTATTTGCCGAATGGAATATTGCGACATGTTCAGCTCACGAGCGATTTTTCGACCACTGCGACGCGGGTCACTTCTATCAAGTCGCCTCTTTACTTTTCGAACCATTTCTGCTGATGTTGCTGTTTTTTTCCGTCCACTTCCTTGACGTCGGTCTATGCTTCCAGTATCACGGTAACGAGCGAAGGTACAAGACACCAAAGATTTATTCACATTTAAATGCTGGAGTGCTCTAACGATAGCCGCTTGTAGTTTTCCAGCCAAATATAAAGAAATCACACTATCACGCTTGAATTCCATCACAAATAACTTTTTTTTCTGGAAAATTCTCACCAAAATGCTTGTAAACAGCTGTCGGACGAGTGGCTTAGAAATGACAGCAATTTGATGTTGGTTGCATTTTTCATCTCACCCTGTATATACTTTTTGGGGTCTAAAACATATATTTCAGGGTGTTACAAACGGAATGACAAACTAAATATACCCTCCATACTATATAATAATATGATCAGTAATATAATAATAAAATAATAAATATATGGCCTATTTCCGCCAGGAGTGAATAATGCCTTGAGACAATTTCCAATATTTAAACCGTTTCGACTTTTACTTGGGCCAAACTCTCCCTCCCTCTCACTCTCATTTGCTATAATGACTACCTCCGCTTTGTTGACATAATAAATGTTTGTCAAATAAGATTAGCTCACTAATCAAAGCTGTATAAATTACAATTATTCTTATTAGCTTTAGCTGTTTAAAAATAACGAAAACAAATACAAAAAATCCCCGCCAAGTTAATGTTAGACATTCAGACGACTACCTGCCTTTTTTATTGTCTGTTATGAATGACGATAAGAATTTTAAGTAGCTCTACACTCAGAGAAAGAAGTCTTCACATAAGGAAAATATATAAAATGAGAGTGGCTCCTAAAGTTTCAAGATTTTATTAATGTTTAAAAGAAACACATTATATATCACTTTATAACCATAATTTTAATTATATCAACAATTTTTTCAGAGAAAAAAAATGTTCACATAAGGAAAAAATGAGAGTGGCTGCTAAAAATTTCAAGATTTTATTAATGTTTTTTTTTTTTTAATAAAAGAAATACACTATATATCATTTTAAAACTATAAATTCAATTATACCCACAATTTTCTTCGAGTGTACAACAAAAGTGTTTAAGAGCCAGTAAATTGGCATTAAAAGCACAAGATACATCGCCGTCAGGTGAAATTTTATATTTTTTTAGTCATCTGGAATATTTTTTTTTTTTTTTTCAGTTTTTTCGAAACCTTGTGATTTTTTGTTTCTCATCGCTAATCGTAACATATATTTTTTGTGTTTGGGTTTTTTAATCGCTCATTCTCTCAGCCTCTGTTGTTAACTCCATGTTGGTGTGTGTGTGCGATGAGATCTACCTCAACAGCCTACAGTCGTCATAAAATAGCTGAAGATGCGTTAACGCTATCATGACGTCTATAACACTTCGCTTTCATTCATCCGAGATTATAAATAAACATTAACACGCAAAGATGACTGAATGTTCTCATGACCACGTTCACATGGAGCCGGGGCCATAAACCGTTAATAGAAATATTAACAATTATACAACCTCTAATGATATTGGCTCTATTTCGGAAAATTTATCGAATACTCGATCGATGAAACTTAAACGCAATTTTTTCATTTACTTCAAAACTGAACTGGGCTTTATTTTTTTATTTTATTTATTTATTTTTATTTTATTTTATTTTATTTTATTTTATTTTATTTTTTTTTTTGAACTAACAACTCCAATATTTTTTTACGGAACCAGTACTCCGTCCGCCAGGCCAAGTATTTTTGTAAAACAAACTCAGGTCGCATTTTTTATCCGATTGAGATGAAACCATATTTTTTTGGCCCAAGGAAGAAACCTATTAAAATTGGAGAGAATCGGTTCAAATAGGGATAAAGCTTCCATATACAGGACAAGGTGAAAAAAAACTGCAATCAAATTTAGACTGCTGTCATTTCTAAGCCAACTCGTCCGACAGCTGTTAAAATTATTTCAGTGACAGCTCATTATATTGTTTACAAGGCAACAACAGCATTTTTGTGGGAATTTTCCAGAAAAGAAGTTATTGGTGATGGAATTCAAGCGTGATAGTGTGATTTCTTTATATTTGGCTGGAAAACCACAAGCGGCAATCGTTAGAGCACTCCAGCATTTAAATGTGAATACATCTTTTGTGTCTCGTACCATCGCCCGTTACCGTGCTACTGGTAGCGTAGGAAGTGGACAGAAGAAAACAGCAAAATCAGCAGAAATGGTTCGAAAAGTAAGGAAGCGACTTGATCGAAACCTGCGTCGCACTGGCCGAAAAATGGCACGAGAGCTGAACATATCGAAATATTCCATGTGGCAAATATTGAAAAATGAGCTCGGGGTAAAGCCATTGAAATTCCAAAAAGTACAAGAACTTACACGGCAATAGAAAGAAAAAAGACTCAAAAGTACTAAAGATTCGCTTGGCGAAAAGTGGTGAACTGCCGAATTTGGTTTCCTCCGATGAGAAAACATTCCTTGTCCAGCAGTTTGTAAACAAACAAAATGATCGTGTTGCAACTTCGGTTGGGCACCAGAACTCAAGCGCCGGCCATGGCGATGGTGCGGGCCGCCATAACAGCCGGTCGCTCTCCGCTCGTATTAATCGACCGTGACATCAGAATAAATGCCGAATATTATGGCGAAAATATTCTGGAGGGTGTATTAAAACCTTGGACACGCAAACATTTTGGCCGCAGACCTTGGACATTCTAACAGGACTCAGCACAATCGCATCCAGCACGCGCCACCCAATAATGGTCACGAAATGACGTTCCTCGCTTCATTTCCAGCTCACTATGGCCACCGAAATCTCCGGATACCAATCCGTTTTTTTTAGAAAGCAAGGTTGGCACTAAAAAATACCAAAGTGTCGATCAGCTCAAGCAAGTGCTTCGCCAGGAATGGGCCAGAATACCGCAGAGCAACATTCCTACAGGCTGTGACAGTTTCATTGGCCGTTCGAAGGCCATAATTCGTGCCAAAGGTGACCAATTCGAACAAATCTAAACTTATTCTAAAATTTGATACTATTTCCGACATCATTCAATAAAATTTAAAATAAAGCAAAAATTATGGCGTTTGACTTTGTTGCAGTTTTTTTTCTGATCTCACCCTGTATATCGGAGCTATAGGTATATCTAAACCGATTTTTACCAATATTTGGGTAGGCATTTGGTGCACAATATACCCAATATTGGATATTGGGGGGCTATATCATAATCTAATCCGATCTCTTTAAATTTTGACAGAGCTATGTTTGAGCTCCATAAGTTCTTTGATACCAAATATCATTCTTGTGGAGAGCATATTGCGCTTGTGAGGAACTTAAAAACTCCAAATCGGATGAAATATGTATATATATGGGAGCTATAGCTATATCTGAACTGATTTTTTATTTCAGGTCATTTCAGCTGATATTGGCCATTTGGTGCACAATTGACCCGAAAGCGGTTGAAGATATATATAGGAGATATATATATCTAAATTTTCAACCTATTTTCACCAATTTCAATATTGTTCGTCCTTGGGCCAAACAAATGCGATCTGCATTTTGTTCACAAAAATGCATGGACAGACGGACCTCCATCCGTCCGGCAGACATACATAAATCGACTCAGAAAGTGATTCTATGAAGATCCTCAAACGTAACTATGGGTCTATCTCGCTTCCTTCTCCATGTTCATCAAAATGTTCGAATTTTAACTTTCTCAAGGATAACAAATTCTTAGCCTTGCCTACACGTGGTGTCCGGTACAAAAAGTTCCGTATTGAGTCATTTGCACTTGTTGTTTAATGTTTTCGACCCGACATAATGTGTGTCACACTTGTTTATGTGTGGGGTATGACGACGTTATTTTCAAAAATTATTTTTAGATAAGATTAAATATGACAATTGTTTATACAAATAAAAATGATAACTAAATTTAACTTTTTTGGCCAAAAATATTTTTTTTATCACATGTCTACCCATGGAGCTTTTCTTCCTATTCGAAAGCAATTTCGGAAGGGCATTTGTGTGTGTGCGTTTTGTTTTTTTTTTTTTTTTGTCATAAGAAAACTAATAACACACGTTAATGCAAATTAGGTTCACACGCCCTGGATAAAATGAAGACGTTTATTTGTGACATAGCCTAGAAGTTTAATTTTCAATTCTCAATTATCACGCCAATTCGTTTCAACACACATAGCCAAGTCAAATTTGATTTAGTTTGGCTTGCTCTCATTGCAAGTAGTTTGAGCCAGTTAATTTTGAGCGTTTATAGGTGTTAATAGGCTCTTTTTGTTGGCACTCATTTTTGTTTACCTCAATCGATGATGTTGGCTTGAATGATAAAAAAACACACCTTTAGGTTTACACGCTTGCAATGACGTCAAATTGTTGTGATTTTTTGGGAATTAATTGCTTTGAGAGTGCGTGTGTTGCTGAGTTCCGTAAATTGTTACCAAGCGCGTTTTATGGATTTACAAGATCGTGTGTTGAGTCTGTGATTCAAATTCAGGTTAGATTGTATTTCAGAATAAAGGCAGTTTAAGCCAGTTGGTGTTGGGATCAAAATATTTTGCATTGGTTTTTATACCCTACACCGCATAGTGGTAAGGGTATTACGACTTTGGGCATTTGTTTCTAACCGGGAGAAGGAAGCGAGAAAGACCCTTAGTTACTTTGGAGGATCTTCATAGAATCACTTTGTGAGTCGATTTATGCATGTCTGTCAGTCCGTCAATGTATTCTTGTGGACGAACCCTTTAGGTGATAATCGGTTTAGATTTAGATATAGCTCCCTTATATCTCCAACCGATTTCTGGTAAATTGTGCACCAAATGGCCAATATGAGTCCTAGTGACCTGAATTTTGGTACATCCCACCGAATTCAGTATAGAAGAAAATACATAAAATTATAGCTATAGCTCCCATACAATGTTCCGTCCGTCCACTCCACATGAATGGTACTTGGTACCGGACATCAGATACTGCTCGAAAATACCTTTGTCAAATTTTATCGAAATCGGTTCAGATCAGAATATAGCGCCACATATATATCTTTATCCGATATCAGTTATATTGTACACCAAATGGATAATATCAGCCCAAATGGACTGAATTTTGGCAATTACGAGATCAGCACTTCAAATTTGGTGAAATGCGGCTCAGATATAGCTATAGCTCCCATATATATGATTTATCCGATTTGGAATTCAAAGTCCCTCACACGCGTAATATGCATTTCACAACAATTATCTTTGGTGTCAAATATCAGATACAGCTCTGAAGTAGGTGTATCAAATTTTGTCGAGATCGGTTCAGATTTGGTTATAGCTTCCATATATATTTTCAACCGATTTTGGGTTAATTGTGCACCAAATGGTCAATACCAGTCCAAATGACCTACATTTTGGCACATTCGACCGAATTTAGTCTAGAAGCAGGTACATCAAATTTGATGAAAATCGGATCAAATATAGCTATAGCTCCCATATATAAGTTTTATCCGATATGGTTGTTAATTCCCCCACATTCGTAATATGCATTGATATTTGGTACCAGATATCAAATGACCTACATTTTGGCACATTCGATCGAATTTAGTCTAGAAGCAGGTACATCAAATTTGATGAAAATCGGATCAGATATAGCTATAGCTTCCATATATAAGTTTTATCCGATATGGTTGTTAATTCCCCCACATTTGTAATATGCATTGATATTTGGTACCAGATATCATGTAGACCTCGGAATTACCTCTGCCAAATTTTATCGAGAACGGCTAAGATTTGGATAGCAGCCATACATATCTTTAATCCGATTTCAGATTTATTGTGCATTTGCAATGGCTAATGTCAAGTGGAGTGATTTTTGTGGAACTCGGCTCCGATATATATTTTTTAATGTAATCCTTCTCGAAGTGATATCATGCCCTCTATAGCAATAATATTTGTTTTAAGAGATTACAATGTCACCATAAAATTTAGAAAATCGATTCAGAATTGGATATATTAGTTCCCTTCGAAATCAAACTATAATTGCTCTAAAGCCAAATGTTGATAGGTGGTATGATCGACTTCAAACAAATTCTTTTGTTACGGGAGCTCTACTAAATATGCATAGTGGTGTAGGGTATCATATAGTCGGCTCCGTCCGACTTTAGACTTTTCCTTATTTTTTTTTTCTTCTTTTAAATATGTATGTATTAAATACAAGAGTTTGATTGAAATTTTCAACTTATGAATGGGAAAAATCCGGATTCATAGCATAAATGTTTTACCCAAAAAAATGTAAATCTTCTGGATTTCTTCACAAAATAACCAATTTCTATACTTGTAAAAAATATGTGACGAAACTTTTTCAAAATCAAAGTTCTACACTTTTCTTTTTGCGAGGGCACTTTAAAATAGGCTTTTAATTTGTAAATAAAATGATAGGTTTAAAAAAAAGCGGGTTGACTTTTATGTCTGCAATGACGTTAGTTTATTTTTCGTGTTTTCTTATGTGTTAATATTTGTTAGAATGTGTAATTTTCGTAGGGTCCATGAACTGTTGCTGTTGTAGGAAAATATCAATTGGAGCTATAGCTATACCTGAACCGATTTTCACCAAATTTGATATTTGTGATCCTTGATTGTATTAGGTTGGATGTGCCGAAATTCAGGTCATTTGGAATTATACTGGACATTTGGTGCACGAAAACGGTTGAAGAGATATATGAGAACTATATCTTAATCTGATCCGATTTCCACAAATTTCAATAGGGTTCGTCTTTGGGCCAAACAAATGTAGTTTGGAAAATTTCATCTCAATCGGTTAATAAATGCGACCTGCATTTTGTTCACAAAAATACATATAACGTTACCTCCTGATATTAGGCATTTGTATGATTTTAGCAGCATTTTTCACCCGAATTGTTATAAAATTCGTATTTGAAGTTCGTATTGGGTACGGCAAACTATGACAAAAAAAAATTTCGATGCAGATTCACATTTCATACAACGGTACCTCCAGATATTCGGTATTTTCATGATTTTAGCGGCATTTTTCAAAGGAATTGTTGTATTTGAAATTTGTAATGGATACCACAACATGTGACTGAAAGTTGCCTATGCAGACCAATTTGATGTTCGGAATCGGTACTACAGCCTATGACGAATTATTACTTATCTTCGTATTGGCCCCATATAAGGGGTTTCATTTTCCATCGGATTTTTTTTTTTTTTTTGAAAATTTTCAAATTCCTTCAAATTGTTGGAGGTTATTAAATGTTCGGCCCGTCCGAACATAGCTTTTTTTACTTGTTATACCCTCAGCCATATGGATTGAGAGGGTGAATATCATTTGATATGGCCAAAACGTGCGTCATCGAAATAACGGTTTAAGACGCTAGATCTCCTTGGACCAAATCCCTTTCAGGACATTTGGAGTCGATCTAGCGATAGTTTTATTAACCCAAGGTCTAGTGCTTAGATGGAATATATCGGTTCCCTGCTTTTGGTACTTCCCCCACAAAGGGTCGAAATTTTGAGTATTCATTAAGTTCATAAATCGCGAAAAAAACATCTGATTTCACATAGACTTGGCACATCTGAATATTTTTATCAACTTTTCTTTCTGTTTTTTTTTTTATCAACGCAGGATCTGTTATAAAGGCGGTAGAGATCGGACCACTCTATCTGGTACCTCCCAAACACAAAGAAAAAAATTTGCTGCACAGAAAGAAAACGGATAACCCAATTTCGCTTCAACTTTGCGAATTCCAATACTTGCATCAGTGCTAGGCCAGGTGCGAAAATGGACAATATCGGTCCACTCCGTCAAGTACCTCCCCTACAAAGTGTCAAAAATTTCAATAATTATAAAAAAAGTCCGATTGTCTTAAATTACACACCTCACAATACTTTTATTTACACCAGGTCTGGTGTAAAGATGAATATGGTATCCACATCCTCCCCCACAAAGGGTTTACAATTTTGAATATGCATGGAGCTCATATAACGCGAAATTAACAGTTCAACTCAAACTTGGTACATTGCAATATATCTATCAATACTAGATCAGCTCTGAGTATGGAATATATCGGTCCATTCTTTCTGCTACCACCCCCACAAAGGGTCAAAGTTTTAAACAACAAAAGCGATAATTAAATCCGAAAAAAGTTCCAGGTTCTCTTCATATTTTATACATCCCTTTATTTCTACTATCGCCACATCTGTTGTGAGTATGGAATATATCGGTCCATTCTTTCTGGTACCACCCCCACAAAGGGTCAAAATTTTAAATAACAAAAGCGATAATAAAATCTGAAAAAAGTTCCAGGTTCTCTTCATATTTTACACATCCCTTTATTTCTACTAACGCCACATCTGCTCCTTCTCCTTCTGTTAGATAAAAATGTTGTATATCCACGAAGCTCGTAAAACTCAAAATTGATATCCGATTCCATTCAGACTTGGTACATCTCAATATTTCCATAAACCCAAGATCTGTTATAGAAATAGCAGAGATCCGGCCATTTCTTCTGGCACCTCCCTTACATAGGGTTCAAGATTTTGAAAAATGAAAACGCTCAGATTAATCGAAAAAGCATTCAACTCTCTCTCTCTCTCACTCTCTCTTCAAATTTCACACATACAAACATTTTTGCTTATCAAAGATCTGTTGTGAAAATTATAGATATTTGCCAACCCCTTCTGGTACCTCTCCCACAAACGGTCGCAATTTGATTTAAGACCGATACAAAATGGGCAATATTGGCCGTTCCATCGGAACCTATCATAACAGAGGGTCACCAATCATAACACAAGTCAAAATATATTGAAATAACCGAGCACTGGCTGAGGGTATACATCTTCCGAAATCTGAGAAAAACCGACTGATTCTTCTTAACTTGTTTTCGTTTTTTTTTTACTATTTTTTTTTTTTTTGCAATGGTAAATCGATAATACCACCTCCAATTACACTTGTTTTCTGCAGTTTCAAATCATTTGGAAACTGTGATCATTTTCCCCAAATACAGTTCTGACATCATAGTTCAAGTTAAAAAACAAAACAAATCCAGCAGAATTTTTGAGAATCTTGCACCATACTGCACACTCATCTATAAAGCATTTCAAATTTGATAAATAAACATGCCCTTTGTTAATCGAAATTGTCCTCCCTCTGTCTATCAGCCCATATGAAAGATAAGAAAGAATAAGACAAACTTGCTTTAGGCAGCTGCTGATAAAAAACTGATAATAAAAAAGAAGGGTAGGTCATACCCGAAGATAGAAACGTCACATAAGAAATGTGGTATGTGTTCCTTTTTGCCAATTTTTGCAGATTTAACTACCGTTTGGACTCTGACCCAACACTTCGGATGAAATTGATCGAAACAATAGTAATTATTGGCTGTTATCGCATATGTATGTGTGTGAGTGCGTGTGTGTGTTCATAACTATGTTGTTAGCAAATTGATAATTGAAGTCTCTCTCAGCCAAGAGGAAAATAAAAAATTGGAAGAGATGGAGTGTGGAGTGCATTTTGAAGTTGGTAATTTAATGTTATCTTTTGTCAGGTGGTCTTAGGCAGTTATCTAAAATTAGGACCTTGCCTCATTAAAAAGTGATTTATGAAATAATATTCGTTGCAATGCTTCGCCTACACATCTAATCTAATCAGCTATTGCTTTTAATAAGAAAATTGATAATTAATATTAAGTCAAAATTATCTGTCACCAGAGAAATGTATGGGTCTCTTAAATATTCTAAGATTTGTTATATATTTTGCTGACATTTTGACAGGTTAGTATTCAATATTCGATTACAACAAGAGTTGTTATTTCTATAATTTTGTTCGCATGGTTTTTTAATACGATAATAGCTTTAGTTCAGCAGAGAAGCAAGTGCGTAGGTTCCGAAAGAATGGACCAATATTGTCCATTTCGTATCGGACCTAAAAAAAATATGATATAGACATTGCGACCTCTCAGGTTTGGACTATATTCGCTTTATATGAGTTATGTGATAATTTGTAGAAAATGTTGAAATGTGCGTGAGATATAGTAGATCGAAGTATATACAGGGTGAGATGAAAAACTGCAACCAACTTCAGGCAGCTGTCATTTCTAAGCCACTCGTCTGACAGCTGTTAAAATAATTCCAGCTCATTATATTGTTTACAATATTACTAAAGCATTATGGTGAGAATTTTCTAGAAAAAAAGTTATTCGTGATGGAATTCGAGCGTGATAGTGTGACTTCTTTATATTTCGCTGGAAAACCACAAGTGGCTATCGTTAGAGCACTACAGTATATAAATGTGAATACATATTTTGTGTCTCGTACCATTGCTCATTGTGCACCTTTGGTTGGCCACCAGAACTCAAGCGCCGGCCATGGTGATGGTGTGGGCCGCCATAACAGCCGATGGTCGCTCTCCACTCGTATTAATCGAGTAAATGCCGAATGTTATGGCGAAAATATTCTGTAGTAAAGCCTTGGACACGAAAACATTGTGGCCGCATACCTTGGACATTCCAACAGGACTCAGCACCATCGCACTCAGCACGGTTCCTCACGGTCTGGAGTATTTTGAAAAGCAAAGTGGGCACTAACAAATAACAACGTGTCGATCACCGCAAGCAAGCGTTTCGCCGGAATGGGCCAAAATACAGCAACATTCGGTTTCACTGGCCGTTTAAAGGCCATAATTCGTCCCAAAGGTGACCAATTCGAACAGATCTAAAATAATTCTAAAATGTGATGCTATTTCCGGCATTTTTTGCTTTCATTTAATAAAATTGAAAAAAAAAAAAGTAAAAATTATGGCGTTTGAATTTGTCGCAGTTTTTTTATCTCACCCTGTATATCTTCAACGGATTTCGGGTTAATTGTGCGCCAAATGGCCAATATCAGCCCAAATGACTTAAATTTTGGCACATCCAACCAAATTCAGTGAAGAAGAAGGTACATCACATTTGGTGAAAATCGGTTCAGATATAGCTATAGCTCCCATATATATATATATATATATATATATATATATATATATATATATATATATATATATATATATATATATATATATATATATATATATATATATATATATATATATATATATATATATATAAACTAGCTGAACCCGGTGCGCTTCGCTACCCCTTTTGATTTTATATGCATTCAAAATTTTATTTACGAATATATGTTGGTTAAAAAAAAACAAATTTTATAATTAAAAAAAAAAATTATTGCACTACTTTAATGCGTAAATATACAAAACCATTAGAAAAACGGTAACATGACATACATACACGAAGGGTTTGTCCTTCGGATTTATTTATTTCATAGCAAATACCAAGCGTGCAGTAAACTGCAATCTTTTGAAGTTGAGTGGTATTTCTGTTGCAATTAATGAATTCAAGATAGCAACATACTTCGCCGTAATAAGCGTATTTCAAATTAATTGTTGTGTTGTTTTTTAGTGTTAGCCTAAGGCGTTGTGGGTCAATGGTTCTTATTAAAATCATATCCCAATCTGATCCGATTTAAATATAATTTTAAAAAAAATACTTTTACACCAAATTCCGCCACACCTTTCATATTTCATTGAAATTGGTGCGTCAAATACGTGAAATCGGCCGAGAATATATATATGGGAGCTATATCCAAATCTTAACTAATTTCCAATTAATTTGTCACATTTATTATTGTAACCACACATATGTTAGCTATACCCAAACCTCAACTGATTTCAATAAAATTTGGCAATTTTTTCTGGTGCCAGATTTCGTCTTTCTCGCTTTGGGTGCATCAAATATGTGAAATCGGCTGAGTATATATGTGGGAGCTATAATTAAATCCGAGCGTATTTCTATATCTATAAAAGAGGAAAATGTTTGTACGTTTGTTTGTTTGTTTGTTTGTTTGTAATTTATGGACTCGAAAACTGCTGAATAGATTTTTCTGAAAATTTCCATATATACTGCAACATCGCCTGAAAGTTACATAGGCTATATACATTTTTGAATTTCCACTTGGAACTGGAGATATAGCATCAGAATCGGAGGTACCTCCCAAAAATTTAGATTTTATATGCACATATCTATTGATCGGTTAAAGATACAGTCTACAAATTTGGAATGTGTAACGGAATTTGGAACAAAAATAAGTTTGCTAAATTATATTGTAATCGGTTCAGATTTGGATATAGCTCCCATATATATTTTCGACCGATTTCGTTCATTTGAAGCCTCAAACACAATATGAATGTTCGATTCCAATGAAATTTGGAATATGTGACGGGATTTGATCCGAAAATAAATTTGTCAAATTATATTGAAATCGGTTCAGATTTGGATATAGCTCCCATATATATTTTCGGCCGATTTCAAGCATTTGATGCACCAAACACGCTATGTATCCCCAATTTCAATGAAATTTGAAACGTGTGATAGATTTTATCTAAAAAAATTTATTTCCCAAATTATATTGAAATCGGTTCAGATTTGGATATAGCTCCCATATATATTTTCGGCCGATTTCATGTATTTGGTGGACCAAATAAGATATGTATGTCCAAATTTAATGAAATTTAAAATAAGTAACGGAATCGGGAGCAAAAATGAATTTTTCAAATTATATTAAAATCGGTTCAGATTTGGATATAGCTCCCATATATATTTTCCGCCGATTTCACATATTTGATGCACAAAACACGATACGTATTTCCAAATCCAATGAAATTCGGCATGAGTGGCTAAACTTGGTACAAAAATAAATTTGACAAATTATATTCAAATACGCTCGGATTTAATTATAGCTCCCACATATATACTCAGCCGATTTCACATATTTGATGCACCCAAAGCGAGAAAGACGAAATCTGGCACCAGAAAAAATTGCCAAATTTTATTGAAATCAGTTGAGGTTTGGGTATAGCTAACATATGTGTGGTTACAATAATAAATGTGACAAATTAATTGGAAATTAGTTAAGATTTGGATATAGCTCCCATATATATATTCTCGGCCGATTTCACGTATTTGACGCACCAATTTCAATGAAATATGAAAGGTGTGGCGGAATTTGGTGTAAAAGTATTTTTTTTAAAATTATATTTAAATCGGATCAGATTGGGATATGATTTTAATAAGAACCATTGACCCACAACGCCTTAGGCTAACACTAAAAAACAACACAACAATTAATTTGAAATACGCTTATTACGGGGAAGTATGTTGCTATCTTGAATTCATTAATTGCAACAGAAATACCACTCAACTTCAAAAGATTGCAGTTTACTGCACGCTTGGTATTTGCTATGAAATAAATAAATCCGAAGGACAAACCCTTCGTGTATGTATGTCATGTTACCGTTTTTCTAATGGTTTTGTATATTTACGCATTAAAGTAGTGCAATAATTTTTTTTTTAATTATAAAATTTGTTTTTTTTTAACCAACATATATTCGTAAATAAAATTTTGAATGCATATAAAATCAAAAGGGGTAGCGAAGCGCACCGGGTTCAGCTAGTTTGAATATAATTTGTCAAATTTATTTTTGTACCAAGTTTAGCCACTCATGCCGAATTTCATTGGAATCGGAAATACGTATCGTGTTTTGTGCATCAAATATGTGAAATCGGCGGAAAATATATATGGGAGCTATATCCAAATCTGAACCGATTTTAATATAATTTGACTAATTCATTTTCTAATCAAAATCCCGTTACATATTCCAAATTTCTTTGGAATCGAACATACATATCGTGCATGGTGCATAAAATACATGAAATCGGTCGAAAATATATATGAGAGCTATATCCAAATCTGAACCGATTTTACTATAATTTGACAAATGTATATTCGTTTTAATTTCCCCTACAGATTCCAAATTTCATTGAAATTAGAGATACATAGCGTGTTTGGTGCATCAAATACATGAAATCGGTCGAAAATATATATGGGAGCTATATCCAAATCTGAACCGATTTCAATATAATTTGACAAATTTATTTTCGGATCAAATCCAGTCACATATTCCAAATTTCATTGCAATCATAGCAAATACCAAGCGTGCAGTAAACTGCAATCTTTTGAAGTTGAGTGGCATTTCTGTTGCAATTAATGAATTCGAGATAGCAACATACTTCGCCGTAATAAGCGTATTTCAAATTAATTGTTGTGTTGTTTTTTAGTGTTAGCCTAAGGCGTTGTGGGTCAATGGTTCTTATTAAAATCATATCCCAATCTGATACGATTTAAATATAATTTTAAAAAAATTACTTTTACACCAAATTCCGCCACACCTTTCATATTTCATTGAAATTAGTGCGTCAAATACGTGAAATCGGCCGAGAATATATATATGGGAGCTGTATCCAAATCTTAACTAATTTCCAATTAATTTGTCACATTTATTATTGTAACCACACATATGTTAGCTATACCCAAACCTCAACTGATTTCAATAAAATTTGGAAATTTTTTCTGGTGCCAGATTTCGTCTTTCTCGCTTTGGGTGCATCAAATATGTGAAATCGGCTGAGTATATATATGGGAGCTATAATTAAATCTGAGCGTATTTGAATATAATTTGTCAAATTTATTTTTGTACCAAATTTAGCCACTCATGCCGAATTTCATTGGAATCGGAAATACGTATCGTGTTTTGTGCATCAAATATGTGAAATCGGCGGAAAATATATATGGGAGCTATATCCAAATCTGAACCGATTTCAATATAATTTGAAAAATTCATTTTTGCTCCCGATTCCGTTACTTATTTTAAATTTCATTAAATTTGGACATACATATCTTATTTGGTCCACCAAATACATGAAATCGGCCGAAAATATATATGGGAGCTATATCCAAATCTGAACCGATTTCAATATAATTTGACAAATTTATTTTCGGATCAAATCCCGTCACATATTCCAAATTTCATTGGAATCGAACATTCATATTGTGTTTGAGGCTTCAAATGAACGAAATCGGTCGAAAATATATATGGGAGCTATATCCAAATCTGAACCGATTACAATATAATTTAGCAAACTTATTTTTGTTCCAAATTCCGTTACACATTCCAAATTTGTAGACTGTATCTTTAACCGATCAATAGATATGTGCATATAAAATCTAAATTTTTGGGAGGTACCTCCGATTCTGATGCTATATCTCCAGTTCCAAGTGGAAATTCAAAAATGTATATAGCCTATGTTACTTTCAGGCGATGTTGCAGTATATATGGAAATTTTCAGAAAATCTATTCAGCAGTTTTCGAGTCCATAAATTACAAACAAACAAACAAACAAACAAACAAACAAACAAACGTACAAACATTTTCCTCTTTTATAGATATAGATATATATATATGTATATATATATATATATATATATATATATATATATATATAGATATATATATATATATATATATATACATATATATATGTATATGTATATATATATATATATATATATATATATATATATATATATATATATATATATATATATATATATCGGGTGAATTGTGCACCAAATGGCCAATATCAGTCCTAATTGCTTGAATTTTTGGTACATCCGACCGATCCGAACAAATTTGGAGAATATCGGTTCAGATATAGCTATATATTCCCAAACGAGAACGGATATAGCTCCCATATCGGGATAAAATATGACAGGGCATTTCTGGCATGTATCTGATATCTGGTACCAGAGTGCATATTACACATGCGATGGAACCAAAAACCCCTAATCGGATATATATAGGAGCTATGGCTATATCTGAACTATTAAAAACTCTTCGATTTTTTTCGAAATTTTTCCCAGTGGTAGGTATTTTTACCCTCATTCGCGGAAACTATTTTTTTCTTGGGGGTTTTTTGACCCAAAATCCGGGTTCAGAACCCGGCGTGGACACGGACCCTATTACCCGATATAGACAATAAAGATATCGTTGGAAAGCTTATGAAAATACCTAGCATTTTTGGAAAGGTGAAAGTACCAGCTATAAATTGCCATCAATTTTGTTGACCCCCATAATGGCCTAATTTTTAACTATTTGGGGGTTTTATAAAAAATCCGGGTCCGATAATTTGACTATAACTTCCGAACCGTGACCACTTACCCCATCACTTGTTGGATAGGTATTTTCATAAGCTTTGCAACGATATTGTCTACATCGGGTAATTGGATCCGGGTCTAATCGGGGTCTTAAACCTGGACTTTGGGGTCAAAAGTCTGGGGTCCCGGGTCCGTCCCCTAAGAGAAAATAGTTTCCCGGGATCATGTTAAAAGTACCTACCACTGGAAAAAATTTAAGAGTTTTTACTAAACTAGAGTTAAGCCATGCACAAAGACATAATTCCCTTACCACTATGGGATGTAGGGTATAAAAATTAACCTTTATTAGTCTCAACCGAATTCTAATTTCAACAGTTCTTTACCCGCAATACACAATCTCTCGTTGGTGATGTGGTTAACTTCACATAAACGTGCATTTGTTACATATAGAACCAATATATTTGCATTTAATAGGCAGCACTTTTCTACAAAAAAAAAGTAACTAAAACACTTTAAAACTTAAGAAATAAATTATAACTCAATAAACTGTGGAGAGAACACTCTCACAGAAATTCTTCAATGTGAGTCATTTTAACTGTTTCATTTGTCTTGCAAGGTTATTGACGAAAAGGGTGATTACCTTAATAAATTTATATAGATTTTTTGCGATTAAGAAGTTCGAGAGGACACCCAACTACGAGAATAAAAACCATAAATGATCAATTATGCTGATATCATTACACACACAGCCGTCCTTCACATTCAGGTGCACATATCTAAGTAAACTGATAATGCATTTTTCAAACTGTTATTGTTTATTTAAATGTAGTTTGCAACATTTGACACACACCTGCGTCGCGTGGTGGGTAAATACCCACATAAACACACACTTAAGAATTTCATCACCCAAACTCTTATTGAAAGAAACAGACGGCAGCGAAGATGTGTAACTTCAGAAATGAATTTCACAATTTTTTTCTGATATTAAAAAAAATTTTATTATTGAATTATCAAAGAAAAACAATTATACTTACCATTAAAAAGAAGAAAATAAAATTCAAATTCATAAAAGAATTGAAAGGAGTTTAGAATTCCGTGGAAAAGTTTTTATCTACCATTTGGGGAGAACCGATTCAAATCACTTCATAAAAAACAAAACAATTTTTTTTTTCAATTTCACTTTCAGTTATTAATTAATTTATTTATTTTTATTTTCGCAATACCATGCAGAGGGTTTAGGAATTTATAAGTTGTTACCACTTTTATACGTTGTTACCACTTCCGATACGTTTGCAATACTAACTTATTTCGCAAGTATTAAATTCAAAAAATACTCTGGTTGGCTGGTTTTTGCTGAGAAAAACTGTTGTCCGTGTGGTCGTCGATGGCACTGAATAAACATTGCGCGTGTGTTTGTGCAAAAAAAAAAATAGAAACATACTGGACAACACAAGTTACCGTATAATAACAACAACGATAACATAAAGAGTCATCAAACAGGAGCACAGTCACAGTTATGAAGAGCAACAGAGAAAGAGGCTTTTGATTCAACGGTGATTTGAGCACAATTTTAACCCAACACTAAATAAACGCCAAATCAAACAAAACGACATTAGGTGTGTCTGGTTATCCTAAAATTTGTAACAATTGTTACAAATTGTTAGTGGAACTCGTATTTTCAACACGAAAGTTCTGCAAAAGAGAGCGGTTGGAGAGAGAGAGAGAAATATTGACAGTTCTTTCAGTGAGAGTTAGCAAATTCTTTCTGGACAAATTTCTCCTTATCTTCTTCTCATTCATCGACATTCAATCAAATGTTTTCCATTGTTTGTTTATTTCTTCCACCTCCACCATAGTACGGGGTAGCTCCCGCTACTCAGTATTTTGATGATTCTAGTTACATTATTAAGCGGAATTGTTTCAAATTTGGTATTTGAAGTTCGAAATGGATACTACAGCCTAAGACAGAAAATTGTCTGTGCAGGTCCACGTCTTCGTATATCCCACCTATAACGGTACTTCCCTATATTCGGTATTTTGATGATTGTTGCAACATTATTAACCGGAATTGTTTCAAATTTCGTATTTGAAGTTCGAAATGGATACTACAGCCTAAGACAGAAAATTGTCTGTGCAGGTCCACGTCTTCGTATAGCCCACCTATAACGGTACTTCCCTATATTCGGTATTTTGATGATTGTTGCGACATTATTAACCGGAATTGTTTCAAATTTCGTATTTGAAGTTCGAAATGGATACTACAGCCTAAGACAGAAAATTGTCTGTGCAGGTCCACGTCTTCGTATAGCCCACCTATAACGGTACTTCCCTATATTCGGTATTTTGATGATTGTTGCGACATTATTAACCGGAATTGTTTCAAATTTCGTATTTGAAGTTCGAAATGGATACTACAGCCTAGGACAGAAAATTGTCTGTGCAGGTCCACGTCTTCGTATAGCACCCACATAACGTACCTCCATGTATTTTCACCGGAGTAGTTTCAAATTATATATTTAGTTTTCATAATGGGAACTACAGTCTGCGACAGAAAATTGTCTATGCAGGTCCAGGTCTTCGTATAGGCCTCATATAACGGCACCTCCCGATATTCGGTATTTTGACGATTTTCGGTACAATAATCACCGAAATTGTTTAAGATGTCGTATTTGAAGTTCGTAATGGATACTACAGCCTGTGACAGAAAATTGTTTGTGCAGGTTAGGTCTTCGTATAGCGCCGATAAAACTGTACATTTCAAGTTTCGAATTTGAATATGGTAAGGCTTATGACAGACCATGCCTGTGTAGGCCCACGTCGTATAGACCCCAATATAACGTCTATATTCGGTGGTTTTAAGATTTTAACAGAATTTGTAACGGATTTTATTTTTTGAAAATTTCCAAAGTCGTTCCAAATGGAGTTGGGTATTTAAAGATCGGCCCGGCGAACTAACTATTTTTAAATTGTTATTTTACTGCTAATTTCCCTTTTAATTTATAAAACTTGTAAAATTGGTGGTGGTGCTTCCTTCCTTTTAATTCTTTTAATGGGAGACAATTTGGTTTATTTTTTGATTTGATTTTTTGATTAGTTGCAAGCTTCTGCAGGAATACCGTTTGTTTACATTTCGCATTTTCCTTTATCTCTCAGAAATATGTTTCTGGACAATTCCAGCAGTAAAAGTAACCAGACACACCTATTGTATCGGCTTTCTCACGACGAGCGTGGCGAAAGAAAGAAAGAGAGAGAAAGAGAGTGGCCTTTTGTATTAGTATTTGGGAGGCATATTTTCATGGTCTCTTAGCTGCCTTTTGTTCTCTGTTGTTATGTTCAAGTGGGTTTTCCATTTTCCATCCGTCGAGCCACTTTCAGCGATGTCTCCTACATCATAACAATACTCTTTTCTTTTTGTGTTCTTGTTTGGTTGGAACGAAAGGTGTTATCCGATGATGATACAATAATAAAAAAGCCGGCAAAATAAAACGATGACGTTATGCGAAAACAGCTGTCTGGCTAGCTTGTTGCCTTTGCCACACAGATCGTTTGTGTTGATAATCTCATTTAAAATGTATTAGTTACTTTATGTGTAAGAGAGTAAATATTCTGATTGAAAATGAGCATTCGCAGAGAAAGTAAATTGCTTTATTCTCAAATATGGAAAAAGAGTAAGTAATTTACACATTTAGGGATATTTTTAACGTTACATTGACATATTTTTACATTTTCACATTAAGTTCAAGTGTTCAAAATTTCCATTAATGGTAGGATTCCGTATGGAATATTTAAAAACTGTAGGTAATGTGAACAAACTAACTTCTGCCTTATCAGTAGGCTGTAAATAATGAGAAATTCCTCACAAAAATTTGCGAAATGAGATGGAAAAGATTACTAAAAATTATTTTAAACAATTAAAAAACACCTAAGTTCGTGCGAGCCAAATTTTTTAAACGCACTAATACAGCTAATATATGCATATATTATCAGATAATTTGCTTTGAATTATAGGGGCAGAAACCTTAAAATTACTGAAAATCGGGAAGAACCGATGGGGTCTATACCAGGGGTGCTCAAGAAGAAATATCTGTTTTCAGTCAAATTTCTCTTTGCTTATTTAAATCAAGAACAAAACAGTGTTAAGTCATTATTTATACAAATATTTTTTATCCATTTGCTTTATAAACTATTTTGGCAAACATTCGTGTTTAAAAACAATTACATAGAACAGTAAAATATAAAGAAAAACAGAATTTTAATTTTCTCTTAAATAATCTCTTTTTTCTCTTCATGTTCTAGAACACGGTTTTGAGCACCCCTGGTCTATACCTACATGAATCGAACAGGTTTTGCAACTAGGGAACGGACCTAAAAAGAACCTTAAATGTCAAGTTTCAGCTAATTTGGTGGGAAATTTTGGCAGAAATCTTGAAAATACCGAAAATCGGTTATATGGGGGTTATGCCTAAACGTGAGCCCATATAGCCCATTTTCAATTCCAATCAACCTGGACATTTGGATTTCAATAGATGGATAAAGCATATATACAGGTAGAAATGAAAAAAACTGCAATCAACTTCAGACTACTGGCATTTCGAAGCCACTCGTCCGACAGTTGTTAAAATTATTCCAGTGACTGCTCATTATATTGTTCGTGAGCTGAAGATAGCGCAATATTCCATTCGGCAAATATTGAAACATGAGCTCGGGATCAAGCCATTGAAATTCCAAAAAGAGCAAGATCTTACACCGCAACAGAAAGAAAATGGACTTAAAAGAGCTAAAGAGTTGCTTCGCTTGGCCGAAAGTGGTGAACTGCTGAATTTGGTTTTCTCCAGTGAGAAAACATTCGTTGTCCAGCAGTTTGTAAACAAACAAAATGATCATGTTTACTTGCCAAAGAGGTCAGCTGAAATTGTGCACCTTCGGTTGGCCACTAGAACTCAAGTGCCGGTCATGGTGATGTTGGGGGCCGCCATTAAAGCCGATGGTCACTCTCCGCTCGTATTAATCAACCGTAGCATCGGAATAAATTCCGAATATAATCGCGAAAATATCCTGGAGGGTATATTTAAGCCTTGGGCACTCAGCACCATCGCACTCAGCACGCGCCACCCAAGAATGGTTACAAAATGAGATTCTTCGCTTAATTTCAAGCGCACAATGACCACCAAAATCTCCGGATACCAATTCGTTGGACTATTGTGTCTGGAGTATTTTGGAAAGCAAGGTTGGCACTAAAAAATACCAAAGTGTCGATCACCTCAAGCAAGCGCTTCGTTGGGAATGGGCCAAAATACCGCAGAGCAACATTCGGGCAGCGTGTAACGGTTTCATTAACCGTTTGCAGGTCATAATTCGTGCCAAAGGTGATTAATTCGAGCAAATCTAAACTTATTCTAATATTTGATGCTATTTCCGACATTTCAGGATTATCGTGCACCAAATGGCTAATATCGGCTCAAAACGGACTGAATTTTGGCAGATCCGACAGAATCCAGCCACGAAAAAAATTACCTCAAATTTTAGAGAAAGTCGGTTTAGATAAAGCTATAGCTCCCATAAATATGTTTATCGGATTTGGGGTTTAAAGTCCCTCACAGGCGTAATATGCACTCCAGAATAATGATCTTTGTTACCAGATATCAGATGCGTTTGTAACATGCCACTGTCAGCATGAAATTCTAAGTCGATTTTGGTGTAGAGCCTCCGAATTTGGCACAACAATCTGTATTTTGTCTAGGATGGTTGGTATTGAAAATGAAACATATCGGTCTACGTTTTGGTATAGCCGCCATATAACGCCATATTTTCTCACGGATTTGTCTAAAGATTGATATTTGTAGTTTCTGAATTGGTTCTTGCTCCGGTGGCAAATTAGTAAATATCTGGATGGAGGATATTAAAATGTTTTGTTTTTTATTTGTGTCTTTAATGATTTTATACCCTCCACCCCAGTATGGAGGGTACATTAAGTTTGTCATTCCATTTGTAATACCTCGAAATATTCTTGATCTTTATAAAGATCCATGTAGATATACGTCCGTCTGTGGAAAGATTGATTTCCTTTCGAATGAATGAAATAGGTTGATAAAATTTTACTCGAATTGTTCTTAGGTCTGCTGTAATTTTGGTATTGAAAATGGGCTATATATAGGTTCACGTTTAGGTATAATCACCATATAACTGTTCCTTCCATTATTCGTTATTTTGATGATTTTAGCGACATTGTTAACCGGGATGGTTTCAAACTTCGTAATAAAAGTTCGTAATGGGTACTACAGCCTGTGATATCAAATTGGCTATGTAGATCTAGGTCTTCATATATCCCCCATATTACGGCTCGTCCCTATATTCGGCATTTTGCTGATTTTATCGACATTAATTACTGGAATTTTTTCAATATTCGTATTTGTAGTTCACAATATGTGCTACAGCCTGTGCCCGAAAATTGTCTATGCAGTAACTGTTCCTCCATTATTCGGTATTTTGATAATTTTAGCGAGATTCTTAACCGGAATGGAAGTTCGTAATGGATACTACAGCCTGTGACAACAAATTGGCTGTGCAGATCTAGGTCTTCATATATCCCCCACATTACGGCACCTCCTTATATTCGGCATTTTGCTGATTTCAGTGTCATTATTCACCGGAATTGTTTCAAATCTCGTATATTAAGTCCTTAATGGGTGCTACAGCCTATGACAGAAAATTGTCTATTTAGATTCAGGTCTTGCCGAATTCAGTCACTAATTTCATTTCATTGATTTTTTCTAAGTCCAGAAAATTTAGATTCAGGTCTTCGTACAGACCCATAATACGGCACCTTCTTATATAAGGCATTTTTCTGATTTTACGGATTATTATTATTCAGCTACATTATTCATCAGAATTACTTCAAATTTCACATTTAAAGTCCTCAATGGGTGCTACAGCCTATGACAGAAAATTGTCTATTCAGGTTCAGGTCTTCGTATGGTCTCGATTTAACGGTACCTCCCCATATTCGGTATTTTGATTATTTCAGCGACACTATTCACTGGAATTGTTTCAAATTTCGTATTTGAAATTTCTAATAGCTTCTACAGCATGTGACAGAAAATTTTCTATGTAGACCCAGGTCTTCGTATAGCCACATATTATGGTACCTCCCAATATTCGGCATTTTGCTGATTTCAGCGACTGATTTCAGGGATTGTTGTTATTATTCAATGATCGGAATTGTTTCAAATTTCGTATTTGAGCAGGTTCAGGTCTTTGTATAGCCCCCATATTTCGGTAACTCTTCATACTGGGTGTTTTGATGTTTTTGCGACATTAATCACCGAAATTGTTTCGTGTTAGAATGTGGTGAAGGCCCGTGACAAAAATTGCCTATGCAGGTCCATGTCTTCTTATAGACCCCAATACAAACGGTAACTCCCTATATTTATATATTTTAGCTAATTATGTTTTTATATTTTTATTTCCTTATTTTATTATTATTTATTCTTTTTTTTTTTTTTTTTTTTTTTGAAAAAAAATCCATTTTCATTGTAAATGGTGGAGGGTATTCAAAGTTCGGCTCGGCTTTTTTACTTGTTGTTTTTTGGTTTAATTCGGCTAAGTCCCAAAATTTAATAACATATATATGCGAATTGAATTGTAATACTACACCATACAATAGTTTATTTGCCTTTTAGTCATAGAGATAGTGGAAAATACCATTATACATAGTGCAACAAACCCACCGTCCAACCAGACGTCTCAACATTATGCCCCACACACAGCGTGTTTTTTTTTTTTTTTTTTTTTGATTGGCAAAAACATTCTTGTAATTTCCGTTGAATTTCACCAGAAATTCAGATTACTCATACGTTGAGACGTACGCTTGGGCATAACGTCTAGACGCCAATGCTTGCCATTTGGCACCGAAAATCTGAAAAAAACATGTTACAGCGGCCAATGAAAGAGTGAATGAGAGAGAAAGAGAGTAAGGGATCCCTCTCATAAATAAAACAAGCACACACTTTAATTTACTCAAATTTTATTTACTACTCTTGTCCAGTCTCTTAGTATTGTTGGACTCTCTGTATTTTATCTTTTGGGGGAGGTCGAACGCACACATACACGCTAACACTTGTTGCTGACATAAACAAAGCAAAACAAAACAAATAAATAAATAGAAGAAATTCATTCATAAAATAAATGAAGACCGCAACAACAATAACAAGACGACAACTTGCAAAACGACCACCGCAAAGAGAAAATAAAGAAAAATGAACGCGAAATGGTTCTGTTTGTTGTTGTTATTATTTTTCTATCTGTCTGATGTGTCTCGTTTTGATTTTTTTTTGCTATAATACGTTTGTATGTGGGTATGTGTTCTGGAAATGTAGGCCATTAATGGGAGTTAAAATATCCAGTCAAATGTTCCATGATTGCTAATGAGTCACACACGTTAGTTTGCAAGAAACAAAATAACACAACAACAACAGCAATATCACAACCAGACAACAATAATAACACGTTGTTGTTGTTGCTGACCGCCGCTGGAGGGGGAAAGTACAAAGGTTGTGTGAAAAGAAATCAAAAGCCAACAGCAGCTCTCTTGACTTTTTCAACAGTTTGACTTTGACATGTTGGCGAGCGGGCAAAGTTGACGAACCTCAAACCTTTTCACTATAAATTAAGTTTTTATTTTTTTTTTTTGCTTGCTTCTCTAACAAATTACCTTCTAATTAGCCGCGTTGTGTGTGTGTGGAAAATTTCGTAACATTGTTTAATGATGACTGTTTTGCCTCTGACCAGACGCGGAATTTTAAATATTTGCTCGTGGGTGTTTTACTGACGTATTCGAAATGGGTACCTATTCGAATTTCTAAGATGCTTGTCATCTTTTGGATTTTCAAATGAGAAAAATACAAACAAAAAACAAAATATTAATTTGTTTGACAATATTTACAGCTGCAAAGTGAATTCTTGTTGAATAAGTCAGCAGAGGGTTAGAATAGCATGTGATTTGGTTGAAGTTTTTGTAAAGCAAATATCAGTACCTTAGAGTCGATCGTATTTTTTGAAAAATATATATAAATTAAAGTGAAATGCCAAAAATACAAGACAAATTTGTCCTCCCTCTTCAGGAGTACTGAGGGTATGAATTATTTGATCTTTGGCCACCATGTAAATGGTGACTTAAAAACTACAGGAAAGTTAAAAAAATTAATGTGAATAAATCGTTAGTGCCTCGTTCCATCGCTCGTTTCAAACTGGGTATTTGAAGTTCGAAATGGATACTACAGCCTAAGATAGAAAATTGTATATGCCGGTCCACGTCTTCGTATAGTTCCCATATTACGGTACCTAACTATATTCTGTAGTTGGATGATTTTAGTGTCATTATTCACCGGAATTATTTCAAAATTGGTATTTGAAGTTCGTAATGGATACTACAGACTAAGACAAAAAATTGTCTGTGCAGGTCCACGTCTCCGTATATCCGCCATATAACGGTACCTCCCTATATTCTGTAGTTGGATGATTTTAGTGTCATTACTCACCGGAATTCTTTCAAATTTGGTATTTGAAGTTCGAAATGGATACTACAGCCTAAGACAGAAAATTGTTTATGCAGGTCCAGGTTCTCGTATAGGCACCATATATGACACAAAATTGTCTATGCTGGTCCAGTTCTTCGCACAGCTCCGATATAACGTTACCTCCCTATATACGATATTTTGATGATTTTAGCTACATTATTCAACGTTTATTTCAAGTTGCGAATTTGAATATGGTAATGGCTAATGACAAACAATGCCTATGTAGGTCCACGTCGTACAGGCCCCAATATAACGGCTATATTTGGTATATTTAAGATGTTAACAGAATTTTTGGCGAATGTTATCTTTTTCGAAAATTTCCAAACTCGTTCCAAATGGTGGAGGGTATTCAAAGTTCGGCCCGGCCGAACTTACTGCTTTTTTACTTGTTTTTATTAATGTGAAATTTGTGGCCGTTCGCTCACAATTTATTATATCTGTCCAGGTATAACGTAATGTGAAAATATAATTTATCGAAAAATCTATCTCGAACGTTTAAAAATTTAAAAATTACATCTTACTTATTACTTGATAGTAACAAAAAAAGTTATTTTTCTTTGTCACTTTTAGGACAGAACCCAGTTTTACCAGTTGCAGATATCAGTTTTTGTTTATTTAAAACAATGTTAAAAAAACAATTGTTGTTATTCCCCAATTTGAGAGTTCGAAAATGGTGGTTTTTAAATAATTTTTGCCTCTTTTTTTTCACCTCTCTGTCAAGTGCGTGAAATAGAGATAAGGTGGTACATTGTTTGGAGTTATTCTGGACTGCTCTATTTTGTATTTGCGAGACGGATCGATGTATACCTATGATTAGTAAATTATAAACTTCACAACCACCTGCATTGTGACCATAAATAGCTAGACTCTGAGTATGAAAAAAAAAAAAAAAAAAAAAACACACACAAATAAGACAAAATAAAAATTCAAACCAAAGCAAATGCAAGAGACCTCGGTGACGTCTGGCAATATTTATTAGCTGTCGCGACATTAAAGAACAATAAAATAAAATGTAAGTATTTCCGATTTCTGTGAATTGTTATTCCAAAAGATAGATTTTTTATACAAATATGTGTTATAAAATTATGTTTTCGGAATGTGTTATGTATGCAGTTCTATTGCTTAAAATTCGAAATAATATATGGAAGTTCTATTTGAATTTGTACTAATTAGCACGGACGGACATGCATAAATTAACTCAATATGAGATTCTTTGAAGATCATCAAAGAGAACTATGGGTCTATCTGCCACAATTTTCAAGAAACTCCGGCCAAAAATCTCAAAGGGCGGATTCTCTTTGAAAATATTTTTTTTTGACGTCTTTTGGATAAGATTCGTTCTTATATTGGAGAATTTTGCCCTAAGACTTCCGGGCAAAAACCTATATATAAATAAATAAAACATGGTTTCAAGGATTTCCGGCCCAAGAATATAACCACATTCATAACACTTTTTCACGGAATTCCGGGCCCAGAATCGAAGACTGCCGGGCCTGGAAGCGAACTTCTTTTCAAAACTGTGATGCAAAGACTTGTGGGACAAGAATCGTGTTTTTATACCCTCCACCATACCATGGAGGGTATATTAATTTTGTCATTCCGTTTGTAACTCCTCGAAAAACTCATGTCAGACCCAACAGAGTATATATATTCTTGATCAGCGTAAAATTCTAAGACGATCTGGCCATGTCCGTCTGTGTGTCTGTCCGTCCGTCTGTCTGTTGTAATCACGCTATCTTTCGAACGAATTGAGATAGAAGGCTAAAATTTTGCACACATGTCTATTTTGCCAGTAGGCAGGTTAAGTTCGTAGGCCATGTAGGTCCGCGTTTTCATATAGCCGCCATATAACGGAACCTCCCGATATTCGGTATTTTGATGATTTTAGCGACATTATTCACCGGAATTGTTGTAAATTTGGTATTTGAAGTTCGTAATGGATACTATAGCCTGAGACAGAAAATTGTCTGTGCAGGTCCACGTCTTAGTATAGACCCCATATAACGGTACCTCCCAGTATTCGGTATTTTGATGATTTTAGCGTCATTATTCACCGTAGTAGTTTCAAATTGCATATTTAGAGTTCGTAATGGGAACTACAGTCTATGATAGAAAATTGTCTATGCAGGTCCAGGTCATCGTATAGGCCCCATATATCAGCACCTCCCTATATTCGGTATTTTAACGATTTTAGGTACAATACTCACCGAAATTGTTTTAGATGTCGTATTTGAAGTTGGTAATGAAAGCTACAGCCTGAGACAGAAAATTGTCTATGCAGGTCCAGGTCTTCGTATAGCTCCGATATAACGGTACCTCCATATGTACGGTATTTTGACGATTTTAGCTTCAACGTTTATTCAACGTTTTTTTCAAGTTTCGAATTTGAATATGCAAGGTGCACTTAGTACAGACCCTAAAATAAAGGCTATTTTCAGTATATTTAAGATGTTAAAAGCATTTTTGGCGAATGTTATTTTTTTCTAAAATTTCCAAATTCGTTCTAAATGGTGGAGGGTATTCAAAGTTCGGCTCGGCTGAACTTACTGCTTTTTACTTGTTTCCATAGCTTCCATATATATCCGATTTGGGGTTTTAACTCCCTCATATGCATAATATGCACTCCTTAAGAATAATGTTTGGTACCAGATATCAGACACCGCTCAGAAATAAGTACCTACAATTTTGTTAAGATCGGTTCAGATTTGGATATAGCTCCCATATATATCTTTATTTGATTTCGTTTTTATTGTGCACCAAATGACTAATATTAGCCCACATGGACTGAATTTTGGCACTTCTGACGGAATTCAGTCTAAAAGCAAATGCTTCAGATGTTGGTGAAAATCGGTTCTGATATAGCATTAGCTTCCATTTATTTGTTTCATCCGATTTGGTGTTGAAGTCCCTCATGTGCGTAATGTGCACTCCACAACAATGATATTTAATATCGGACATCAGATACAGCCCTGAAATACCTCTGCCAAATTTTATCGAGATCGCTTTAGATTTTATATAGCATCGATATACATCTTCATCTGACTTTGTAATATCAGCCCAACTTTGGCCCTTTCCTCATTGGTTTTCGTACTAATTTTGGCAAATTTCGATTATCATTTGAGTTCTTCGTAACAAGAAACAATCTTTGCAAAAATCTATCATTATAGGCCAACCTGTAATATAGGCCAACCAGAAATATCTGAAATTAGATGGGGGTTATACCAACCCCATCTAATTTCTGATATTTCGGAGCCTTGTCCACAGGAAAAATTTCCTGATCACACAACTAAAGCCAATCGACACGCATCTTGGATGACCATAGGATTATATTTAACTGTAAAATGGACCACAAACAACTAACAGCACGACGGAATGCGGAAATATTGGGCAAATGTCCCTGGTCAAAATGCTAAGGGGCATAATTACAAAAGCGAAGTCTTCCAAAATGGATTTGGACATAACGGGCCTTCAAACATATTGTAGGCCCCGCACGACTATAACCTTTGCTTACTTGTCATACCCTCCACCATAGTATGAAGGTTATATTAGGTTTGTCATACCGTTTGTAACACCTCGAAATATACATTTTATACCCCACGAAGTACATATATTCTTCATCAGCATAAAATTCTATGTCGATTTAGATGTCCGTCCGTCTATCCGTCTGTGGAAATCACTCTAGCTTCCGAACGAAATGAAGTAGGTTGATAAAATTTTACTCCAATGTGTATTATATCTGCAGGAATTTTGGTATTGAAAATGGGTCATTTAGGTCAACGTCTTCGTCTAGCCCCCATATAACGGTACCTCCTAAAATTCGGTATTTTGATGATTAAAGCCGAACTTACAGCTTTTTTTACTTGTTTTTTATATTTTGTTAAATATAAACAGTAACGATTATAAATATAACTAATTGGTGCGAACATAAATAAATTTATGCCATCGTAGCCAATTTTTTGCTATTTAACACGGGACTACCGTATAAATCAAATAATCCCAACACCGAGATATTTATCATCAAAACCGTTTAAATATTTATGAGCATAAATCTCATATTTTATAACCCATAAAATGGTAAAAAAAACGAACAACCAAAACATATATCACAAATCGTACGCTGTCATCAAACTACCTGCAAACTCCAAAGGAAAGGAATAAAATTTTAAGTCAAACTTTCGATGCCGTATTAGATAAAGAAACACAATGACTTTTTATTAGCATAAATATTCTAAAGCAGGCGCTATTCTTTGAAGTTATTTTCGTTTTTTTTTTGAATATAGCGACCAAACCGAAATGTTGTAGGGACAGAATATATTTATTTATGATTTTGAAATTCAAATAAATTTCAAACAAATTTGCACATATTTGTTCTCTAAACGGACTTATGAATACAAAATAATAACTATTAATACTTAATTTCATCTATCCACCTTTTTTTGCGAGAAATTCTCAATTGATATAATTCCATTTTGAAAATTGGCCATATGTTGTCACATAAAATTGACACAATGTGTACCATTTTTTTTTGAGTTTTTGCCTTGTTAAGGCGAAGATCATATGTTTTATGATTTATGTGTTTGTTTTCTCTTTCGAGACGAGCTTAATGATCTGAAATTTGCAGTGAAAAGGAAAGCCAGATAGACACTATCACACACTCACCACTATGCGACGCGTTTCGCCGTTGGTTAAGCGGCTCATCAGGCATATTTGGTGTGGATGATGGCTTACAAGGGCCGTTCTCTGGAAAGTAGTATATATTTCGAACATATTGCAAATTAGCATATGCGAATTATACACTAGAAACTCTCCAGGTTCGACTCAAGTTCTATTGGCAGATCTTTTTCACAGCAAATCAAAAAAAAAAAATCAAAAAAAAAAAAAAGAAAAACTCACATATCCCAAAATGTAATATGAAACTTTTTTTAATGATGGCGCTAAGGATTTTGTTGACACGCATCTCAATTTTCTTTAGGCTGTCTTATCACCAAACATGTCCTACAAGCCATTCCGAATTTTGTTCTATCACTGTCATTCCAAAAAAAAAAAAAAAAAATCCTATCTGCCTGGCCTTTTTTTTGTTAACGAAAATGATATCTGTGGGAAGCGCTATTGCCATGACCATCGAAATCAATGATTTGGTGCGATCATGTGTAGTTTTATAGTGAAATTTTATTGGCTGTTTAAGATGAGGATACTAGTCGTCCATACAGATTATGTGGTCCTCAAGCATGTTTTTAATACGTTCTAGTGGGAGATTGTGGTAAAAAAAATTGTAGACTAGCGGGGAATGTATCCTAAACACATAATTTTATAGTTTGAAAACACGCCATATATATTATTTGTTTAATTATTTTTTATACACCACAAAGTATATACGGGATGAGAAAAAAAAACTGCAACAAAGTCAAACGCCATAATTTTTATATTTTTTTTTTTAATTTTATTAAATGAAAGCATAACATGTCGGAAATGGCATCAAATTTTAGAATAAGTTTAGATTTGTTCGAATTACTCACCTTTGTCATGAATTATGGCCTTCAAACGGCCAATGAAACCGTCACACGCTGCCCGAATGTTGCTCTGCGGTATTTTGGTTCATTCCCGGCAAAGCGCTTGCTTCAGGTGATCGAAACTTTGGCATTTTTTAGTGCCAAAAATATTCCAAACGCAATAGTCCAAGAGATTGGTATCCGGAGATTTTGGCGGTCATTGTGGGCTGGAAATGATGCAAGAAACCTCATTTTGTAACCATTCGTGGGTAGCGCGGGCTGACTCCTGTTGGAATGTCCGAGGTTTGAGTGCCCAAGGCTTTAATACACCCTCCACAATATTTTCGCGATAATATTCGGCATTTATTCTGATGCCACTGTCGATTAATACGAGCGGAGAGCGACCATCGGCTGTTATGGCGGCCTACACCATCACCATGGCCGGCGCTTGAGTTCCGGGTTCATTTACAGCTGACCTCTTTGGCAAGTAAACACGATCATTTTGTTCGTTTAAAAACTGCTGGACAACGAATGTTTTCTCAACGGAGACAACCGAATTCAGCAGTTCACCACTTTCGGCCAAGCGAAGCAACTCTTTAGCTCTTTTGAGTGTATTTTCTTTCTGTTGCGGTGTAAGTTCTAGCACCATTTGGAGTTTCAATGGCTTTATCCCGAGCTCATTTTTCAATATTTACCGATTGGAATATTGTGATATTCGTCCACTGCGACGCGGGTTTGGATCAAGCCGCTTCTTTACATTTCGAACCATTTCTGCTGATTTTGCTGTTTTCTTCCGTCCACTTCCTTGACGTCGGGCTACGCTTCCAATACCACGACACCGAGCGATGGTACGAGACATAAAAGATTTATTCACATTTAAATGCTGGAGAGCTCTAACGATAGCCATTTGTCGTTTTCAAGCAAAATATAAAGAAATCACACTATCACGCTTGAATTCCGTCTTCTAGGTCGATTTAGCTATGTCCGTCTGTCTGTTGTAGTCACGCTATCTTTCGAACGAATTGGGATAGAACGCTAACATTTTGCACACATGTGTATTTTGCCAGTAGGTAGGTTATGTTCGTAAGTGGGCAATGTCGGTCCACGTCTTCGTGTAGCCTCCGTATTCGGTATTTTGATTTTAGCGACATTATTCACCCGAATTGTTTAAAATGTCGTATTCGAAGTTTGTATTGGGTCTAAAGCCTATGCTGTCGTATAGCCCCCATATAAAGGTACCACCCGATTATCGGTATATTGAGGATTTTAGCGAAATTTTTCACAGGAATTGTTTAAAATTTGGCATTTGAAGTTTGTAATGGGTACTACAGCCTATGCATTCGTATAGTCCCCACATAACGGTAATCCCCGATTTTCGGTATCTTTAGGATTTTAGAAGGCTAATATTTTGCACACATGTGTATTTTGCCAGTAGGTAGATTATGTTCGTAAGTGGGCAATGTCGGTCCACGTCTTCGTGTAGCCTCCATATTCGGTATTTTGATGATTTTAGCGACATTATTCACCCGAATTGTTTAAAATGTCGTATTCGAAGTTGGTATTGGATCTAAAGCCTATGCCCTCGTATAGCCCCATATAAATGTACCACCCCATTTTCGGTATATTGAAAATTTGGCATTTGAAGTTTGTAATGGCCAAAGGAACGAGCTTGGAAGAAATAGCGGGGAAAGAAGACCCTGTTGAGCTTGGCTTGAACCAAATTGTGTATTCACTTCGAGATTTGACGTGGGCACCAACCAGCCAGACATACAGTTATTAAGGCGATATCAAATGATATTTACGATTAAGGATATATACAAAAATTGCAACAACATAATTCGCATCCTTCCCCATCTTTTTTATCACAAGGTAGGCATGTCCAAAATCAACAGCAGTTAAGGAATAAAATATCGCCAGAAGTTATTTTCGCAACTTCTACAGCAGTTGTGGCCCTTTATTATTAGCACAACCGCAGCTCGGGTTTTCTCACATGCCAAGAAGAATATGCGAAAATGAAACAGGGATAAATATAATATAAAGGCAAAAATCTTCAACTATTTAAGACAACAAAGAATTAATGTATCAACACCAAGAAGCCGGGCTCTTGGCGGCTCCTTGCGCCTCATATAATGATCAAAGTATATCATCAAACCTCCTACTTTATGGCCTGAAAGTTCACAATTGTCGGCTGTGCGAAATGTCCGAGACGTGTCCGACTTCGTTTTGTCTGGCTGTTGGACATATCCGCAAACGCCTTGCAATGCAAACGCCCTTTTTTGATGTGAAGTGAAAAGGGTTTATATCTTATTTCTTTTCTCCTGTACGAGTATGTGTCCCCGTTGCTGAAGGAAAAATGGTCAGTTCAATCGTTGGCGTCGTCGTCGTCGTCGTCGTCGTCGCCGTCCAATTTTAGTTATTTTGTCGGTTTTGCAGTGATTTTGTTGCCTGTAATTTTTGCATCCATGCATGTTGGATATAGTCGAGAGTAGGATGGGCTGGAGATGTTCGTAAATGTGTTGAAAAATTTACATTTTGATGTTGACCGACAGGCACGGACACGGATAGCTGCCAAACTGTGTGAATCTTTTCGACTGAGCAAACACAAAAAAAAAAAAAAAATGTAGAGAAGGAATTATGACAGTGTTGCCAAGGTTTTTTTCTCCATTGCATTAAATTTATAAGATTTTTATTTTCTGATATTTGGATTTGGATGAAAGTGGATGTAGCTTTAAACTTCAAATAAGAACAGGTTCACAAAGTTGGGCGATATCTACCGTTTTTATAACACATCCTGTGTTGATGGAAATATTGAGATGTGCCAAGTCTTGAATGGAATCGGATGTTAAGTACGTTTTTTATGAGCTTAATGGATGTTCAAAATTTTGACCCCTTGTGGGGGAGGTACCAGAAGGACTGAACCGATATATCCCATCTTCACAACAGATCTTTTGTTAGTGGAAATATTGGGATGTGTGAAATATAACCCAGTAAAAAGTCCTAAAGTCGGGCGGGGCCGACTTTATGATACCCTACATCACTTTACTAATTTAGTAGAGCTCCACATAACAATTAAAAGTTTTTATGAGAGAATTCAATCATACACGTTATGATTATAATTATAATTTAAAGTTCAAAAGACTAAATATGCCGAAGCATTTGCATCTTTTAAATTCGGACTTGTATTGCCCATTTGGTGCAAAATTAATTTGAAATCAGATAAAGATATATATGGGAGCTATATCCCAATCTGAACCGATCTCGCTAAAATTTGGCAAAGATATTTCTGAGTTGTATTTGATATATTTCCCTGAATATCGTTGTTACGGAGTGCATATTACGGCTGTGGGTAACAAATACAACAAATCGGATGATCAATATATATGGGAGCTATAGCTATATCTGAACCGATCTTCACTTAATTTGACATACTAGCTTCGAGACTCAATTCGGTCGTATGTGCCAAATGCCATCCCATTTGGACAAATATTAAACGTTTGGTGCACAATAAAAGGTAAATCGGACGAAGTTATATATGGGAGCTATATCCAAATCTGAACCGATCTCGATAAAATATATTAAGGGTATTTCTGAGCGGCATTTGATATATTTACCCAAATATTTTTATTACAGAGTGCATATTACGGCTGCGGAGGACAAAAATAACAAATCGGATGAACAATATATATGGGAGCTATAGCTATATCTGAACCGATTTCGATCAAATTTGGCATACTTATTTTCAGACCTAATTTGGTTGTATGTGCAAAATTCCATATATATATATATATACATGGGAGCTAAATCTAAATTTTTACCGATTATCTCTAATTTCAATAGGGTTCGTCCCTGGGCCAAACAAATGTTGTTTGGAAAATTTCATCTCAATCGGAAAATAAATGCGACCTGCATTTTGTTCACAAGAATACATAGACAGATATACGGACGGACAGACGGATTGACATGCATAAATCAACGCAGAAAGTTATTCTATGGAGATCCTCGAAAGTAACTATGGGTCTATCTCGCTTCCTTTTGCCTCTTACAAAGAAATGCACAAATACATAATACCCTTACCACTATATTTTGTAGGGTATAAAAAATGAAAAAGTTACTTAAAACTTGGACCCTTTGTGGCGGAGGTACCAGAAGGAATGGTCCGATATTTACCGGTTTTATAACAGATCCTGTGTTAATAGAAATATTCAGATATGTCAAGTTTAAATGGAATCCAATGGTAATTTCGCGTTATATGATCTTTAAGGATATTCAAAATTTTAACCCTCTGTGGGAAAGGTACCAGAAGATCTTGGATTTATAAAAAATATTGGAATGTGCGAAATTTTAGGACAATCGGATTCTTACATCACATTTTATAAGAGTTATAATAATTCAAAAATTTACCCTTTGTTTGAGGAGGCACTTGATAGAGTGGACCGATATTTTCCGTTTTTACACCTGACCTAGAACTGACGCAAGTATTAGGATTTGCTTCTTTTTTTATTTTTTATTTATTCATTTTTTTTTTTTTTTTGAAAATTTCTACCTTTTTTGGGGGAGGTACCAGAAGGAGTGGTCCGATGTATTCCATCTTGTCAACTTGTGACCTTAGGTTAATAAAATTATTGGGATGTGTAAAATTTGAAGACAAACGGACTCTTACACCACATTTTATAAGAATTGTAATTATTCAAAATGTTTACCCTTTTTGGAGGGGGCAACTTAGCGGAGTGGGCCGATATTGTCCATTTTTCCACCTGACCTAGCACTTACGCAAATATTAAGACTTGAAAAGTTGGGGCAAAATCGGATTATAGTTTCTGTTTCTTTTCAGAAAATAAATTTCGGCTTTTGAATTTTGTGGGAGAGATACCAGAAGGAGTGAACCGATGTTGCCCATATCCAAACTCGATCTAATTTTGACAAAAATATACCTTGTTTTAACCAAATCGAGTACACCCTTCGAGAGTTATCGTGCGCACCAGCCAAACAGACAGTTAGGCAGGCGGACGGGCGTACATCGCTATATCGACTTCGAATATCCTGAAACGGATTTAGTCCAAAAGACCTGGGGTCTAAAACCCTTATTTCGACTAGGCACGCTTTGGCCGTATCAAATGACATATTCCCTCTCTAGCCATATTGCTGAAGGTATAAAAAGGGGAAAAACTGAATAAACTGGAATTGAATTGCAGCGGCAACCCTGTTCTTTTTTTTTGCTCTTTTGTAACGCAAACTAAAACTCACACATCGCAGCAATGCTGTGCCTAACTCATAGGATAACGAGTTGATTTTTTATGTCTCTTTGCAGATTTTAATGCCGATACAAGTTAACTTTTTTGGATTGATTAGCGCTGAGGGAGGCGACAACGATGCCTGTGCAATGATGCTGATGCCGACTGTTGGCTGGAGCATCCTCCTCCCGTTCCCCTCCTCCTCCTGCTGTTGTGATATATTGCATAGGCGAATGGTTTGAGTTTGCCACTGGCACTTTCTTAAGTTACCGATATGCGCTGGCACGTAGTAGCTTAATCCGGCAGAGTGCATGGTGCGAATTGTTGTTCATTAAATGACGCTGGTAAGGTATATGGAATTGTTGATAAACCTAGTGATGGAAAAAAAATGCAAAATGTCCTTCCACAAGGACTGACCGACAATTTCGATACACACCGTGTTCCTACTTCAAATTCATGATCTGATTGGGGGACAGAAAAAATCTGAAGTAGATTAAACAATGTGTTCGTGCATTTAAATAAGTAAGAAAATGATATAACTGGGCCGGGTATATGGTCCATTTCATTCTTCATATATACAGGGTGAGATGAAAAAACTGCAAACAACTTCAGACTGCTGTCATTTCTAAGCCACTCGTACGACAGCTGTTAAAATTATTCCAGTGACAGGGCAGTTTATTGTTTACAAGTGTCCAAAAGCATTATGGTGCGAATTTTCCAGAAAATAAGTTATTAAGAAGAAAACAGCAACATCAGCAGAAATGGTTCGAAAACTAAAGAAGCGACTTGATCGAAACCCTCGTCACAGTGGCCGAAAAATGGCTCATGAGCTGAACATATCGCAATATTCCATCCGGCAAATATTGAAAAATGAGCTCGTTGTAAAGCCATTGAAATTCCAAAAGGGCAAAACATTTGTTGTCCAGCAGTTTGTAAAAAAAACAAAATGATCGTGTTTACTTGCCAAAGAGGTCAGCTGAAAATGTGCACCTTCGGTTGGCCACCAGAACTCAAGCGCCAGCCATGGTGATGGTGTGGGCTGCCATAACAGCCGGTGGTCGCTCTCCGCTCGTAATGATCGACCGTGGCATCAGCGAAAATATTCTTGAGGGTGTGGTAAAGCCTTTTGTCTGCAGACCTTAGATATTTCAACAGGACTTAGCGCCATCGCTATCACACTGAGTACGCGCCACCCAAGAATAGTTACAAAATGAGGTTCCCCGCTTCATTGCCAGCGCACAATGGCCACCAAAATCTCCGGATATCAATTCGTTGGACTATTGTGTCTGGAGTATTTTGTAAAGCAAGGTTACCACTAAAAATTACTAAAGTGTCGATCACCTCATATGTATAATAAATTCGGGCCCACGATGTCCGACATAGCTCCACTAAATATCCATACTTGTGTAGGGTATCATATAGCCCCGATTTTGATCATTATTTACATTTAAAAACAAGTAAGCAAAGGCTATAGACGACCGACCGGACCGACCATGTGATACCCTACAACACTACAAAATATTAAAAGTTTAATATCTGAAACACTGTCCAGATATTAACCTTAGCCAGAAGTTTGTCATTTGAGTATTTTAGATTTTGCCTGTAAATTATTTTCAGCGTTTCGGTAGAATGGAAATTTTCGTATTTTTTTCATACAAAATTAGTGGTCCATTCTACTCGCTGTCCTAAATTCTAATTTCATTCGAGATTTCGTATCCTTTCTATTTGTAACCTTTATAACGGCTGCAAAATCAGGAACATTTTTAGTTTTTTGTCCATTTCAACCCTTAAATATGTTGCGGATATCTTCAAAACCAATGGGCCTAACCTTTCTGAGCCTTACCCTACCCTTGTATATACTTCATTATTCGCATATTTTTATGCGATTTTTTCAGATTTTGTACTTTTATGCCAAGAGGGCATTTTGAATAAAAAAAAATTCAAAATAGGTCCAGCCATTCTCTATAAGCATTCTAGCTAACATCCCTTTCCTTTGCATGTGCACATTGTATATATTTCGCAATATATGTCCGAAATATTTATTATCGGCATCTACGTTACGGTCGGAATTGACCTTCTCGCCTATTTGTGATTTTGCCGGGATAAAAAATATTCGATTTAATGAAACGTTTGAATTTTATTTACCACAAATGTTATGGTCTATTTCACCCATTAAATATTACCCGATGACCATCCAAATTGGAAGGCTTCTGCCCAGCCCTAAGCTTTAGCCCCATGCTTACTTCCGCGTCGATTGGTCCAAAATTGCGACCTGTAGAGCAACTGCAAAATCAGGATTTTTTTCAGTTTTTGGTCCATTTCGACCCCTAAATATTATGCGATCATCATCAAAAGCAATAGGGTTCTATTCTGACCATAACCCCCCTCCATTTTCAATTTCGTGAGAATCGGCCCATAATTGCGACCTGTAACGTGATTACAAATTAACATGGACAGACGGACGGACATACATAGCTAGATCGACTCAGCTCGGCGAGACAGGAAGATCCATATATACTTTCCTATGTGGGAAACCAATATTTCGAGGTGTTACATAATTGTTGGCCCAATCAAACTTAAAATACCCCCAAAAACACATAGGTTACAACGTAGTCGGTTATCATCGCTCAATTTGTCGACCATGTGTGGCGGCATTTTACTTTTTTTCAAAATTTCGCCAATTACTATGTTGTTGTTGTTTGTTGCTGCTTGCATGGAATCCCTAAAGTGTTAATGTTTGAGCATGGCAATGTATGATGTGATGTGCTCCTATAGTTGTTGTTCTCATTTCGCTGGTGGCTCTTTTTCCCTTCATTAAAATACAGCACCTTCAGCATGTATCGGCATCAGCATCACCATCATGGAGTCATCGTTGCAACGTCATTTTCTTCTGCCCAAGCAATGCTCATTGAATTCACTCACTTATTGAGCGTACTCGACGACCAACTTGTATGATGATGATGATGGTCGTCATTGGACTTGTTGCTCGAGAACAAGCAAGCATTGCCACACTGTTGCCGAGTCGTACTGATAGCCGTTATTGCAGCCATCATCATCATCATCATAAACACCATCATGGATCATGATGCATGACGAGCTTACAGGCCCTGCAACCTGTCCGTCCGTCCTTCCGACCGACTATGAACTTTTTGGGTTATGGTTATGGAATAGTTAGTGGCACGTAGTGTGTACGTTGGCGCTTCGTTATGTCGGCAGGGGCGTTACCAAATAATCATCACACGTTTTGTATGCGCAATGCACTCGCTCTATGCATGGCGTTTTAACTGCTCCCCGTGTGTGCGCGCTGTGCACTGAGCAGCTTAATGGGAGTTCACAAGTGAAATTATCCACATAATGGGCAAATATTTTCTTACCACAAGCGTTAACAAATTTACACTTTGAAATTGTTGATGTTGCGGCGGCTGCTGCTGCTGCTGATGCTGCTGTCGATGATGTTCCCTAAGTTGTTGAATGTTGGCCATGTTATTGTGGCACATCCACATAATGGCTGATGATTGGCTGCAGTTTCCCATCATGTTGTATGAGAGACCACGAGACGAAGCAACTACCAAGCCAGAAGGCGAGAGACCAACACCATCAGCCGACTGAAATTAAAAAGTATACATTTCGATCGCGCATACATTTGGCTATATGTGGGAATTTATGGTGTTATTAAAATAATTGGGGTGTCGGTGATACAAGCTCTGGTCTGTGTGTCCTTAGGGAACAAAGAATGTATTAGGGAAATGTTAACGAGACTTTTGATGTTTAGGCGGAAGGTGATTTTGAACAGAAATCAAGTAAAAAAGTAGTAAGTTCGGCTGGGCCGAACTTTGAATTTCCTACACAAATTGGAAGGATTATGCAATTTTTTGTTTTTGTAAAACCCGTTGAAAAATACATATAAATATATAAAATGTAGGGAGTTACCGTAATACTAGGGCCTATGCGAAGACGTGGACCTGTATATGAAATTTTTGTCATATGTAATTATGATATTTAAATACGAAACTTATAACAATTCCTGCGGATAATGTCGCTAAAATGATTAAAAAAATAGTAAGGAAAGTTCAAAAGTAGGGCGGGGCCGATAAAAAACAGGGTGAGATAAAAAAAAACTGCAATAAAGTCAAACGACATAATTTTTTAATATTATTGAATGAAAGCAAAAAATGTCGGAAATAGCATCGAATTTTAGAAAAAATTTAGACTTGTTCGAATTGGTCACCTTTGGCACGAATTATGGCCTTCAAACGGCAAATGAAACCGTCACACGCTGCCCGAATGTTGCTCTGTGGTATTCTGGCCCATTCCCGACGAAACGCTTGTTTGAGGAGATCGACACTTTGGTATTTTTTAGTGCCAACCAGACACTATAGTCCAACGGATTGGTGTCCGCAGATTTTGGTGGCCATTGTGCGCTGGAAATGAAGCGAGAAACCTCATTTTGTAACCATTCTTGGGAGGCGCGTGCTGAGTGCGATGGAGCTGAGTCCTGTTGAAATGTCCAAGGTTTGCGTGCCCAAGGCTTTAATACACCCTCTAGAATATTTTCGTGATAATATTCGGGATTTATTCTGATATCACGGCCGATTAATACGAGCGGAGCGCGGCCATCGGCTATTATGGCCGCCCACACCATCACCATGATCGGCCACTGCGACGCGTGTTTGGATCAAGTCGCTTCTTTACTTTTCGAACCATTTCAGCTGATGTTGCCCAGCAACGGCAAGGTATGAAGAAAAGTTTATATTGCGGATTTATGTGAAGTTTCATTGCTTTAGAGTAGTCACAATTTGGGAACTTTATCCAACTCTGAATCGATTTTCACCCAAATTTTACGGAGGCTTTAATGCTGTATAGAGCAGGATATGACTTCGATAAGAATTATATTAAAAAGTATTTGTTGAAGCAGTTGAATATGAAAAAGTCTATCTAATTTAGGTAGATATATACGATGAACAATAACCATAAAATCGAATGAAGATGTATATCGAAGGTATACACAAATCTGAACCGATCTCAATAAAATTTGGCAGAGGTATTCCTAATATGTATCTGATGTCCGGTATCAAAGATCATCGTTGTGGAGTGCATATTACGCATGTGGGAGACTTTAACACCAAATCGGATAAAGCATATGTGTGGGAACTAAAACTATATCTGAACCGATTTTCAAAAAATTTCTGGACTGAATTCCGTCCATTTGGGATGATACTAGCCATTTGGTGCTCGATAAACTTGAAACCAACATAAATTGTGGAGTGCATATTACGGATGTGAGGGCTCATATTATCCATTTTTTGCACAATAAACCCGATATCGGATATAGATAATCCAATATCTGAAGAGAACTTTGCAGAATTTTTGGAACTTATTTCTTAGCGGTATCTGATATCTGGTACCAAAGATCATAATTATGGAGTGCATATCACGTATGTTAGGGACTGAAAACCCTAAATCGGATGAAACATATATATGGGAGTTATGGCTATATCTGAACCGATTTTCACCAAAATGTAAACTTATTTCTTTTGGGCAGGATTCCGTCGGAAGTGGCAAAATTCAGTCCTTTTGAGCTGATATTAGTCATTTGGTGCACAATTAATCTGAAATCGTATTTTGGGTGTATATGGGAGCATATCTAAAAATGAAGCGATCTTAACAGAATTTTAGGAACTTATTTCTGAACGTTACCTAATATCATTCCTGCGGAGAGCATGTTATGAATATGAAGGACTTAACACCGCAAATCGGATGAAATATGTGTATGGGAGCTATAGCTTTATCTGAAACGATTTTCTCCAGATTTGACGTACTTTTTTTTTCTAGTCTAAATTCGGTCAGATGTGCCAAAATTCAGGTCATTTTGACTGATATTGGTCATTTGGGGCACAATTAACTCGAAATCTGATGAACATTTATTTGGGATCTACATCTAAATGTAAACCGATTCTTCCCAATTTCAATTTGGTTTGTCCTCGGGCCAAACAGATCTTGTTTGGAAAATTTCATCTCAAGCGGATAATACATGCGATCTGTATTTTGTTCACAAAATGGACAAACAGACGGACAGGCGAACTGACATGCATGAATCGACTCAGCAAGTGATTCTATGAATATCCTCAAAAGTAACTATGGGCCCATCTCGCTTTCTCTCCATGTTGCAAACAAATGCATAAAGATGTGTTGTAGGGTATAAAAACCGATTATATGGTGTTACTAGCTGAACCCGGTGCGCTTCGCTACCCCTTTTGATTTTATATGCATTCAAAATTTTATTTACGAATATATGTTGGTTAAAAAAAAACAAATTTTATAATTAAAAAAAAAAAATTATTGCACTACTTTAATGCGTAAATATACAAAACCATTAGAAAAACAGTAACATGACATATGTACACGGAGGGTTTGTCCTTCGGATTTATTTATTTCATAGCAAATACCAGGCGTGCAGTAAACTGCAATCTTTTGAAGTTGAGTGGCATTTCTGTTGCAATTAATGAATTCGAGATAGCAACATACTTCGCCGTAATAAGCGTATTTAAATTAATTGTTGTGTTGTTTTTGTTGTGTTAGCCTAAGGCGTTGTGGGTCAATGGTTCTTATTAAAATCATATCCCAATCTGATACGATTTAAATATAATTTTAAAAAAATTACTTTTACACCAAATTCCGCCACACCTTTCATATTTCATTGAAATTGGTGCGTCAAATACGTGAAATTGGCCGAGAATATATATATGGGAGCTGTATCCAAATCTTAACTAATTTCCAATTAATTTGTCACATTTATTATTGTAACCACACATATGTTAGCTATACCCAAACCTCAACTGATTTCAATAAAATTTGGCAATTTTTTCTGGTGCCAGATTTCGTCTTTCTCGCTTTGGGTGCATCAAATATGTGAAATCGGCTGAGTATATATATGGCAGCTATAATTAAATCCGAGCGTATCTTATCTTCTATATCTATAAAAGAGGAAAATGTTTGTACGTTTGTTTGTTTGTTTGTTTGTTTGTTTGTAATTTATGGACTCGAAAACTGCTGAATAGATTTTTCTGAAAATTTCCATATATACTGCAACATCGCCTGAAAGTAACATAGGCTATATACATTTTTGAATTTCCACTTGGAACTGGAGATATAGCATCAGAATCGGAGGTACCTCCCAAAAATTTAGATTTTATATGCACATATCTATTGATCGGTTAAAGATACAGTATACAAATTTGGAATGTGTAACGGAATTTGGAACAAAAATAAGTTTGCTAAATTATATTGTAATCGGTTCAGATTTGGATATAGCTCCCATATATATTTTCGACCGATTTCGTTCATTTGATGCCTCAAACACAATATGAATGTTCGCTTCCAATGAAATTTGGAATATGTGACGGGATTTGATCCGAAAATAAATTTGTCAAATTATATTAAAATCGGTTCAGATTTGGATATAGCTCCCATATATATTTTCCACCGATTTCACATATTTGATGCACAAAACACGATACGTATTTCCGATTCCAATGAAATTCGGCATGAGTGGCTAAATTTGGTACAAAAATAAATTTGACAAATTATATTCAAATACGCTCAGATTTAATTATAGCTCCCATATATATACTCAGCCGATTTCACATATTTGATGCACCCAAAGCGAGAAAGACGAAATCTGGCACCAGAAAAAATTGCCAAATTTTATTGAAATCAGTTGAGGTTTGGGTATAGCTAACATATGTGTGGTTACAATAATAAATGTGACAAATTAATTGGAAATTAGTTAAGATTTGGATACAGCTCCCATATATATATTCTCGGCCGATTTCACGTATTTGACGCACCAATTTCAATGAAATATGAAAGGTGTGGCGGAATTTGGTGTAAAAGTAATTTTTTTAAAATTATATTTAAATCGTATCAGATTGGGATATGATTTTAATAAGAACCATTGACCCACAACGCCTTAGGCTAACACTAAAAAACAACACAACAATTAATTTAAATACGCTTATTACGGCGAAGTATGTTGCTATCTCGAATTCATTAATTGCAACAGAAATGCCACTCAACTTCAAAAGATTGCAGTTTACTGCACGCTTGGTATTTGCTTTGATTCCAATGAAATTTGGAATATGTGACGGGATTTGATCAGAAAATAAATTTGTCAAATTATATTGAAATCGGTTCAGATTTGGATATAGCTCCCATATATATTTTCGGCCGATTTCAAGCATTTGATGCACCAAACACGCTATGTATCCCCAATTTCAATGAAATTTGAAACGTGTGATAGATTTTATCTAAAAAAATTTATTTCCCAAATTATATTGAAATCGGTTCAGATTTGGATATAGCTCCCATATATATTTTCGGCCGATTTCATGTATTTGGTGGACCAAATAAGATATGTATGTCCAAATTTAATGAAATTTAAAATAAGTAACGGAATCGGGAGCAAAAATGAATTTTTCAAATTATATTGAAATCGGTTCAGATTTGGATATAGCTCCTATATATATTTTCGACCGATTTCATGTATTTGATGCACCAAACACGCTATGTATCTCTAATTTCAATGAAATTTGGAATCTGTAGGGGAAATTAAAACGAATATACATTTGTCAAATTATAGTAAAATCGGTTCAGATTTGGATATAGCTCTCATATATATTTTCGACCGATTTCATGTATTTTATGCACCATGCACGATATGTATGTTCGATTCCAAAGAAATTTGGAATATGTAACGGGATTTTGATTAGAAAATAAATTAGTCAAATTATATTAAAATCGGTTCAGATTTGGATATAGCTCCCATATATATTTTTCGCCGATTTCACATATTTGATGCACAAAACACGATACGTATTTCCGATTCCAATGAAATTCGGCATGAGTGGCTAAATTTGGTACAAAAATAAATTTGACAAAAATTATATTCAAATACGCTCAGATTTAATTATAGCTGCCATATATATACTCAGCCGATTTCACATATTTGATGCACCCAAAGCGAGAAAGACGAAATCTGGCACCAGAAAAAATTGCCAAATTTTATTGAAATCAGTTGAGGTTTGGGTATAGCTAACATATGTGTGGTTACAATAATAAATGTGACAAATTAATTGGAAATTAGTTAAGATTTGGATACAGCTCCCATATATATATTCTCGGCCAATTTCACGTATTTGACGCACCAATTTCAATGAAATATGAAAGGTGTGGCGGAATTTGGTGTAAAAGTAATTTTTTTAAAATTATATTTAAATCGTATCAGATTGGGATATGATTTTAATAAGAACCATTGACCCACAACGCCTTAGGCTAACACAACAAAAACAACACAACAATTAATTTAAATACGCTTATTACGGCGAAGTATGTTGCTATCTCGAATTCATTAATTGCAACAGAAATGCCATTCAACTTCAAAAGATTGCAGTTTACTGCATACTGCATTACTGCATTTTGAATGCATATAAAATCAAAAGGGGTAGCGAAGCGCACCGGGTTCAGCTAGTTTGAATATAATTTTTGTCAAATTTATTTTTGTACCAAATTTAGCCACTCATGCCGAATTTCATTGGAATCGGAAATACGTATCGTGTTTTGTGCATCAAATATGTGAAATCGGCGAAAAATATATATGGGAGCTATATCCAAATCTGAACCGATTTTAATATAATTTGACTAATTTATTTTCTAATCAAAATCCCGTTACATATTCCAAATTTCTTTGGAATCGAACATACATATCGTGCATGGTGCATAAAATACATGAAATCGGTCGAAAATATATATGAGAGCTATATCCAAATCTGAACCGATTTTACTATAATTTGACAAATGTATATTCGTTTTAATTTCCCCTACAGATTCCAAATTTCATTGAAATTAGAGATACATAGCGTGTTTGGTGCATCAAATACATGAAATCGGTCGAAAATATCTATAGGAGCTATATCCAAATCTGAACCGATTTCAATATAATTTGAAAAATTCATTTTTGCTCCCGATTCCGTTACTTATTTTAAATTTCATTAAATTTGGACATACATATCTTATTTGGTCCACCAAATACATGAAATCGGCCGAAAATATATATGGGAGCTATATCCAAATCTGAACCGATTTCAATATAATTTGGGAAATAAATTTTTTTAGATAAAATCTATCACACGTTTCAAATTTCATTGAAATTGGGGATACATAGCGTGTTTGGTGCATCAAATGCTTGAAATCGGCCGAAAATATATATGGGAGCTATATCCAAATCTGAACCGATTTCAATATAATTTGACAAATTTATTTTCTGATCAAATCCCGTCACATATTCCAAATTTCATTGGAATCAAAGCAAATACCAAGCGTGCAGTAAACTGCAATCTTTTGAAGTTGAGTGGCATTTCTGTTGCAATTAATGAATTCGAGATAGCAACATACTTCGCCGTAATAAGCGTATTTAAATTAATTGTTGTGTTGTTTTTTAGTGTTAGCCTAAGGCGTTGTGGGTCAATGGTTCTTATTAAAATCATATCCCAATCTGATACGATTTAAATATAATTTTAAAAAAATTACTTTTACACCAAATTCCGCCACACCTTTCATATTTCATTGAAATTGGTGCGTCAAATACGTGAAATCGGCCGAGAATATATATATGGGAGCTGTATCCAAATCTTAACTAATTTCCAATTAATTTGTCACATTTATTATTGTAACCACACATATGTTAGCTATACCCAAACCTCAACTGATTTCAATAAAATTTGGCAATTTTTTCTGGTGCCAGATTTCGTCTTTCTCGCTTTGGGTGCATCAAATATGTGAAATCGGCTGAGTATATATGGGAGCTATAATTAAATCTGAGCGTATTTGAATATAATTTGTCAAATTTATTTTTGTACCAAATTTAGCCACTCATGCCGAATTTCATTGGAATCGGAAATACGTATCGTGTTTTGTGCATCAAATATGTGAAATCGGTGGAAAATATATATGGGAGCTATATCCAAATCTGAACCGATTTTAATATAATTTGACAAATTTATTTTCGGATCAAATCCCGTCACATATTCCAAATTTCATTGGAAGCGAACATTCATATTGTGTTTGAGGCATCAAATGAACGAAATCGGTCGAAAATATATATGGGAGCTATATCCAAATCTGAACCGATTACAATATAATTTAGCAAACTTATTTTTGTTCCAAATTCCGTTACACATTCCAAATTTGTATACTGTATCTTTAACCGATCAATAGATATGTGCATATAAAATCTAAATTTTTGGGAGGTACCTCCGATTCTGATGCTATATCTCCAGTTCCAAGTGGAAATTCAAAAATGTATATAGCCTATGTTACTTTCAGGCGATGTTGCAGTATATATGGAAATTTTCAGAAAAATCTATTCAGCAGTTTTCGAGTCCATAAATTACAAACAAACAAACAAACAAACAAACAAACAAACAAACGTACAAACATTTTCCTCTTTTATAGATATAGATATGGGATCGAAGATATGGACCTGTATAGACAATATTCGGTGATGGACAGTAATACCCGTTAGGAACATCAAAATTTGATACAATTCTGGTGGATACTTTCGCTCAAATCATCGAAATACCGGATATTGGGAGGTACTTTTATAGGAGGGCAATACGAAGTCGTAGAAGAATTAATAACTTCAAATTCCAAATTTGAAACATTTCCGGTTAAAAGTGTGACACAGCTCATCAAAATACCGAATATCTGGAGATACAGTTATATGGGAACTATACAAAAAATTAGACCTATATCGACTGTCGTAAGCAAGGTTGTTTCTTACAAAATGGGAACAAATGCTGCCAATTTTGGGTTAGAATTATGACGGCACAGTTATATCGGGGTTATACAAAAACGTGGGTATATACAGTCAATTTTAAATACCAAAAGTCCTGCAGACGTAACACACATCTGAGTAAAATTGTATAAAACTACTCCGTTTCGTTCGAAAGCTCGAGTGATTTCCACAGACCGAAAGATAAACAGACGGACAGACATCGTTAAATCGGCAGAGAATTTTATGTTGATCAAGAATATAAATAATTTGTGGGATCTAAAATTTATATTCCGAGGTGTTACAAATGGAATGGGAAACTTAATATAGCCTTCGTGCTATGGTGGAGGGTATAAAATGTAAACTAAAGATCTTAAAGATCGTCGAGTTGTGTGGAGAACGTTAGTTGCTAACTTTGAAGGCCAGTGCTTTGGCAATGCAATATTATTCTTTTAAATTAGATTATTCGGACTTATGTTAGAGTGTCGTCGAATATTACAATCAAATTCTACGATTTTTAAATTTCGGTCTACCCCATGCTTAGTAATATCGAAATTATAATAATTTTATAAAATCCTCTGGGAAAATGTCTTTCATTTATTTTTTGGCGGCGAACTCCAAAGCGATAAGGCCCATTTACAAACCTTTGATTCAATATCAGCAATCCTTGGAGAATAGAACAACAATGGCATTGTAAATAAATGAATATTATTGTTGGCATTTTGAAATCAAATCGAACAAAGTCTATAGACCTTTGTCGAACGAAATAAGCGGTAATTATTAAAAAAAGTGCAATAGGCAACCATAGTCTGTCAATAATTTGAATGTCGCTCTCAATAACGAACACAATGACTAGGTATCGATGAATCTTAAAGGTCCCAATTGATTAAATGTATAATCTATTTTTTTATTTCTTTCACAGTTTATTTCGAATTGAAGGGTTGCTGCTGCCGTTGCTGAATAATTTGACATCACACACTCGGCCACAAATTCCCACCGCCAAACACCGATATTGATGAATGAGTTGACATTAATCCTCTTTACGAAACGCTAGTGCCGCCGTGAGTTTGATGAGTTGTTGTTCGATAACAACAGCAGCTGAGACAAAACGTCAATACCAAACAATGATACGCTGCTATATTCCATATGTACACATACATATATTCGAGATATAATTAAAAACAAATGATTTACAGATGTCCGTTGATCTGTGCAACCGATAGCATTGCGACGAACATGACTTGGATAATTTGGAGAGAGGAAAAACAATTTGGAAATATTGATAAAATACAAAGAATTATTAAAAAAAATAGCTCTACATGATCTTAAAACGAATTGTTAGGGAAGATTTTTCAAAAAATCCACGTTTATGGCAAAATATTAAAAAAAAAAATATTTAAAAAGAAAACATATTTAAAAAGAATTCACGTTTATGACGATGCTTGGAAAATATTTTTGAAAAATCCACATCAATAATGACGCTTGGAAATATATTTAAAAGCCAAGTAAAGAAACATTAAGTTCGGCCGGGCAGAACATTTAATACCCATTTTTTGCTAAAAAAAAAACATTTTTATATGAAAGTATCTGAATTCAAACGTGATCCACTTTAAACTACAAATATCAGTAAGACCGTTTGGAAAATGCTGATTTTTTTCAAAAATCCATAGAGTGGGTGAGGCCTTTATATGCGGGTCATACCAAAACGGGAAGCTCTATAGACAATTTTATATTTCAAGGATTGTCAACTACCAAATATTTTTTAATACCAAATTTTCGTGGGTATATGTGGCTAGGATTATCATAATACCGAATATCGGTGGTTATCGTTATATGTGTGCTATAGGAAAACGAGGACCTAAATATTCAATGTTCTGCCGCCGCAACTGGAACCCATTATGAACTATCAATACCAATTTTTATACAAATCCGTGGAAAATTGTGGCAAAAATCATCAAAATACCGAACATCAGGAGGTATGGAGCTAGAACCTATTATTACCTACAAATACCAATTTTTAGACAAATCAGTGAAACAAATCATCTAAATACCGCATGTCGGCAGGTACCGTAATGTGAGGGCTCTACCAAAACGTGGACACATATATTCTATTTTCCGCCACCGAGCTAGAACCCATTATGACCTACAAATACCAATTTTTAGACAAATTCGCGGATAGTTTTGGCATTAAAATGCCGAATATAGGGAGGTACCCTTATATTGCGGCCTCCTTTTCAAGATGTAGGGTATAAAAACCATGTTTACGAATCTTGGAAACACATTTTTAAAAAATCTACCTTAATGGCGATGCTTGGAAAATTTTTTTTGAAATATTCACGTTTACGGTGACGCTTGGAAAACTATTTTTAACAAATCCACTTTTATGGCGACGCTTGGAAAAATATTTTTTAAAAAATCTACGCTTATGGCAACGCTTGGAAAACTATTTTTAAAAAATCTACGTTTATGACGACGCTTGGAAAAATATTTTTAAAAAATCCGGGTTTATGCCGACGATCGGAAAAATATTTTTTAAAAATCCACGTTTATGACGACGCTTGGAAAAGTATTTTTTAAAAATCCACGTTTATGACGACGCTTGAAAACTATTTTTAAAAAACCTACGTTTATGACGACGCTTGAAATTTTTTTTTTTAAAAATCCACGTTAATGGCCATATTTGGAAACATTTTTTTTAAATATCTACGTTTATGGTGACGCTTGGAAAAATATTTTTAACAAATCCAAATTTATGCCGACGCTTGGAGAAATATTAAAAAAATCCACGTTTATGGTGATGTTTGGAAAATTATTTTTAAAAAATCCATTTTTAAAAATATCACGTTTATGTCGATGCTTGGAACAATATTTTCAAAACATCCACGTCTATGGCGACGCTTGGAAAAATATTTTCAAAAAAATCCACGTTTATGACGACGCTTTAAAAAATCCAAACTTATAGCTGCGCTTGGAAAAATATTTTTTTTAAATCAATTTTTATGCCAACTTTAGAAAAAATATTTATAAGATCGCCGGCTAAAGTAAGCTCTGTTGTATGGATGTTCGCCATGAGTGGGTTCTGAAGAAATAAGAATATTTCTTCGACGGGTTGAATATGATCAGGAATCACGATGTTGGTATTCGAATTGAGGTCGGCGTTTAGGATTTTGAAGATTTGAAGCTAATCGGTAAATTGTGGATGGTTGTCCGATGTTGTCCGGTGCGGAAGATAAGATAAATGCTCGTCGGGGCTGACGGGTGATTTAAGATGTAGGTGGTTGGGATGTCAATGTCCAGGTCTTCTAAGACGAAGAGAAGAGGTCTTACACAAAAATGGCGTTGCATCAAGTTTAAACTCTAACGGATTCTCTTTTCAAAAAATATGAGATCTGTATTTTGGCAGAATTTTTTAATTTTTTTTGAGTGAAGTTTTAAAAGAAATGTACCGATACTACAGTTCCCCCGAACTCGATGTAATATTTACACAAATATTACGATATTTCAGGTTTGAAACAAATCCGATACTTTTTTAAATGTTATTTTGCGCAACAGGACAGATCGACTCTATAAAGGGTGAAATAAAAAACCTGCAACAAAGCCAAATGCCATAATTTTTACATTTTTTTTTTTAATTTTATTAAATAAAAGCAAACATGTCGGAAATAGCATCAAATTTTAGAATAAGTTTAGATTTGTTCGAATTGTTCACCTTTGGCACGAATTATGGCCTTCCAACGGCTAATGAAACTGTCACACGCTGCCCGAATGTTGCTCTGCGGTATTTTGGCCCATTCCCGACGAAGCGTTTGTTTGGGATTATCGACACTTTGGTATTTTTTAGTGCCAACCTTGCTTTCCAAAATACTCCAGACCTTGCTTTCCAAAATACTCCAACGGATTGGTATCCAGAGATTTTGGTGACATTGTGCGCTGGAAATGGAGCGAGGAACCTCAGTTTGTAACCATTCTTGGGTGGCGCGTTCTGAGTGCGATGGTTCTGAGTCGTGTTGGAATGTCTAATGTCCGCGGCTAAAATGTTTGCGTGCCCAAGGCTTTAATACACCCTACAGAATATTTTCGCAATAATATTCGGCATTTATTCTGATGCCACGTTGATTAATACGAGCGAAGAGCGACCATTGCCATGGCCGGCGCTTGAGTTCTGGTGGTCAACCGTAGGTGCACATTTTTAGCTGACCTCTTTGGGAAGTAAACACGATCATTTTGTTTGTTTACCAACTGCTGGACAACGAATGTTTTCTCGGTAGTTCAACACTTTCGGCCAAGCGAAGCAACTCTTTAGCTCTTTTGAGTCTATTTTCTTCCTGTTGCGGTGTAAGTTCTTGCACTTTTTGGAATTTCAGTGGCTTTATCCCGAGCTCATTTTTCAATATTTGCCGAATAGAATACTGCCATATGTTCAGCTCACGAGCCATTTTTCGGCTACGGGGGTTTCGATTAAGACGCTTCTTTACTTTTCGAACCATTTCTGCTGATGTTGCTGTTTTCTTCTGTCCACTTCCCAGACGTCGGGCTACGCTACCAGTATCACGGTAACGAGCGACGGTACGAGACACAAAAGATTTATTCATATTTAAATGCTGGAGTGCTCTTGTGATAGCCACTTGTGGTTATCCAGCCAAATATAAAGAAATCTCTCTATCAAGCTTGAATTCCACCACGAATAACTTTTTTTCTCGAAAATTCTCAACAAAATTACTTTTTACTCTTGTAAACTATATAATTAGCTACCAATGGAATAATTTTAACAGCTGTCGTACGAGTGGCTTAGAAATGACAGCAGTCTGAAGTTGGTTGAAGTTTTTTCATCTCACCCTGTAGATCTTGGATCAAATTTCGTTCAAAGGAATATGGCATCTAAAAATACTATTTCGATAAGGGACAGTTTTAAAAATATCAAATGATATGTAGCCAGAATGTCGAAGACAAGTGCTATGACTCTGACGATTACTCTGTTGGTCCTTGAAACAGTTCTTAAGAATTGATTCATGGTCCCTAAAACTATATTTGAAAAATCCTATAGTATGACATAAAATCCATGACTATGGCTTCTCGAAATGTTTGCGGGTTTGTTAGCTACTCTTGAAAACCCAATTTACGCCTTAAGCTCCAATGGTTAATTGGTGGAACCTGTACACTACTTGCAAGGAATATGTATGTTATCGTCATCCAATTGATTCTTCGGTTTACACCTTCTCTTAGACAAATCATAAATTAAACCATCATTATTTGATCGAAAAAAGGTATGTACATATGTCATCATGTGTACATACAAACATACTCATACATGTATGCATGGTGTATGACATCACCATCATCATCACACAATGCGGATATCATAAATTTCATTTTGACACTGGACATTTCTTTGACACCAACCAATTTATTATAACATTAAAGAAAGCCCTCCCCCCCTACACACACTTCTTGCATTGAGTAAGCATTTTCCATGAGATTTAGTTTTCTCCAATGAGGAATCCACCGAACATTCTTAAGCCGATGGAGTTGCATATACTCGTATGTGTGTGTGTGTTTAAGCCAAAAATCAGGGGAAAAAATGTTAATCCCGTAAATGATCAAACCTCACAGTGTTGTTTCCTTTTTTTGTTGGGGGTTACATTTTCGTGGTCTCGTTGGCGCCTTTACAAAAATTTATTTAATTTCATTTTATGCATAAATACGGAACACACCAGAACAAAAAATGCAGTGATGCTCTTTGAAGATACTTCTTCATTGCACGGCAGACAATTCTGATCGTACCGGTGGATGGATGGCTGATGAAGATGATGGTCCTGAAAAGGTATATGTGTGAGTGTGGTGAGCAAGCGAGCATCATGGATGATGATGCATCAAAAGGTCGTCAAACATCGTGTGGCAGATAAGCCTGTGTGGGAACGTGTGCGGTCGGTTACGTTCATATTCCCTACCGCACTGTCGTCCTTTTTCCACATTTGTTGGTCACTTTGATTTTTGGTATTTTGTTAATGAATGTTTTGAAAAATTCTCCTCAATACAAATGCAGTCATAATTTACATTTTAATCTGATCTTGTGTAACATAGCATCTTGTTGGGTTACAGCATATTTTCGTTTTATCTGAGCAAGGATAAATTGACTGATAAGAATGGGCATCGGTTTGATTCCACAACAAACACGAAAAAAACATTTGTGCATAATTAATTATAATTGAACATTGAAATAAATATATAAATTGTATTTTAATTATGACTCATTTGTAAAGAACGTTATGTGGCTGTGGGGGAAATTAATTAGTCGGACATTCCGAATGTGTGGTTAATTTACATTTTCATATACACATACATATGGAATATACCTACAAATTTTGAAAAGAAAACAAGTGAAGAGAAATGAAACAGGAGTTTTTTTTGAGAAATGTTGCAGAAGGAACGATGAAGAAATTTGTAAGACAACAAGTTAAAAAGCGAACTTTGAATACCCTCCACCATTTGGAACAAAATTGAAAATTTTCAAAAAAAAAAAAAAAATAAATAAATAAATAAATAAGTAAATAAAAATTAAATAAAATAAAAAATGCTTAAAAAATTCTGTTCAAATTTTAAAAATACCGAATATAGCCGTTATATTGGGGTAAGCCATTGCCATATTCAAATTCGAAACTTGAAATAAACGGCGAATAATGTAGCTAAAATCATCAAAATATTGTATATAGGAAGGTACCGTTATATCGACTGTGCGAAGACCTGAACCAGCACAGATAATTTTCTGTCACAGACTGTAGTTCTCATTACGAACTTCAAATACCAAATTTGAAACAATTCCGGTAAATAATGTCGCTAAAATCATCAAAATACCGAATAAAGGGAGGTGCCGGGGCTATACGAAGACGTGGACTTGCACAGACACTTTTCTTTCCTAGGCTGTAGTATCCATTACGAACTTCAAATTCCAAATTTGAAACAATTCAGGTGAATAATGTCGCTTTAATCATCAAAGTACCGAATATCGGGAGGTACAGTTGTATGGGTGCTATACGCAACCGTGGACCTGCACAAACAATTTTTTGTCCGTGGACCTGCACAAACAATTTTTTGGTTGTAGTATCCATTTCGAACTTCAAATACCAAATTTTTGAACAATTCCTATAAATTTTATCGCTAAGATCATCAAAATATCGAATATCGGGAGGTACCATTATATAGGGGCTATACCAAAACGCGAAACTACATGGCTCATTTTCAGATATGATATGCATTTGAGTAAAATTTTATCAATCTGCTTCATTTCGTTCGGAAGCTAGAGTGATCTCCCCAGACGGACAGTCAGACAGACGGATAAAGGGACAGACATCGCTAAATTGCAGATCAAGAATATGTATACAGGGTGAGATGCAAAAACTGCAACAAATTTCAGATTGCTGTCATTTCGAAGCCACTCGTCCGACAGCTGTTAAAACTATTACAGTGACAGCTCATTATATGATTTAAAAGATTTAAGAGTCATTTTGTGAGAATTTCCAGAAAAAAAGATATTCGTGATAGACTTCAAGCGTGATAGTGTGATTTCTTTATATTTGGCTGGAAAACCACAAGTGGCTATCGTTAGAGCACTCCAGCATTTAAATGTGAATAAATCGTACCATCGCTCGCTACCGTGATACTGGTAGTGTAGGCCCACGTCAAGGAAGTGGAGGGAAGAAAACAGTAATATCAGCAGAAATGTTCTGAAAAGTAAAGAAGCGTCTTGATCGCAGTGGCCGAAAAATGACTCGTGAGCTGAACATATCGCAATATTCCATTCGGCAAATATTGAAAAATGAGCTCGGGGTAAAACCATTGAAATTCCAAAAAGTGCAGCAACTTACACCGCAGCAGAAAGATCATAGAATCAAAAGTGCTAAAGAGTTTCCTCGCTTGGCCGAAAGTGGTGGACTGCCGAATTTGGTTTTCTCTGATGAGAAACATTCCTTGTCCAGCAGTTTGTAAACAAACAAAATGATCGTGTTTACATGCCAAAGAGGTCAGATGAAAATGAGCACCTTCGGTTGACCACCAGAACTCAAGCGACGGCCATGGTGATGGTGTGGGCCGCCATAACAGCCGATGTACGCTCTCCGCTCGTATTAATCGACAGTGGCATCAGAATAAATGCCGAATATTACCGCGAAAATATTCTGGAGGGTGTATTAAAGCCTTGGGTATGCAAACATTTTGGCCGCAGACCTTGGACATTCCAACAGGACTCAGCACCATCTCACTCAGAACGCGTCAACCAAGAATGGTTACAAAATGAGGTTCCTCGCTTCATTTCCACCGCACAATGGCCACCAAATCTCCGTATACCGATCCGTTGAACTATTGTGTCTGGAGTATTTTGGAAAGCAAGGTTGGCACTAAAAAATACCAACGTGTCGATCACCTCAAGCAAGCGCTTAGCCGGATATGGGCCAAAATACTGCATAGCAAAATTCGGGCAGATTGCGATGGTTTCATTGGCCGTGTGAAGGCCACAATTCGTGCCAAAGGTGACCAATTCGAACAAACCTAAACTTATTCTAAAAATTGATGTTATTTCCTAAATTTTTTGCTTTCATTCAATAAAATTAAAAAACAAATAAAATTTATTTCGTTTGACTTTGTTGCAGTTTTTTATCTCATCCTTTTTAGGGGGAAAACCCATAAAACTTGAATGAAATATTGAACTTTCTAAACATAATTGAATCCAAGATAGAAGGACAATATTGTTTCGTGCCAAAATAATACATTTTGTTACCCGTTAACATGGAATAAATTCACCGCAACTAACAATCTGTAATGTTATTGATGGATAACAATGACTTTAATAATCTCAACACATATTTATGACTCGCTTTCGTTTTGTCACGTGATAAGTATTATGAGGGCTTGGACGAATCCACTTCAGATTGTCACCAAAAAAAAAAAAAAAAAAAAAAAAAAAAAATTAAGATATCACATCGATTTATTGGCTTTTTATTATTTCCACTGTCGCAGGTGATACAACGAAGATGACGAATGACGACGCAATGTCATGGTAATATTTCATGGTCGTCATTTTGCCAAGATATCATCAATATTTTGAAAATCATATCGAAATCAATTTGACGGCATTGGATATTGATTTCTGTCGGTAAATAATTCATATTTCGTGTTTGACCAAAACGATACGATGTTGTAGTTGTTTTATTGTCGATTGTTAACGATGATGTTGTGTTGTCCCCCTTCGTTGTGCTGCAAGATGTGAGAATCTGTCATTTTGCCTTTTATTGTCTCATCATCTGTCAGATTTTAAAACAAAAAACTCAAAATATAATGTTTTCGGGATTTGTTGTCTGGTGTAGCCTGTGTGTAACGACAATGGATGAGACGAAAAATGCGATTAAAGACAAACGAATGAGAATATAATATGAAAATATGAATTGTCATGCTTGAGTAGGCATTGTTTTGCTGTTGCGATCCTCAAGTGCGGGAGGTCTTTCATCAAAGAGAAGCCGTATTGTAAGACAATGGCAGTTTACTCGATTTATTAATATAAAATTGATCGACGAAGAGAAAGTAATTTCGAAGTGTATTTTTTTAGCAATTGGGAGTCTATAAGGAGTACAGTGTGTTATTTCGAACAGGAGAACCTTCTTTGTGTTATGTAGGCCGAGAAATTATTAAAATTTGGCAGAGAATCCTTTTGTGCTACAAATGGCTTCATTAAAATAGGACTTTTTATAAAATCAACCCAATAGGACACAAAGGGAACCAAAATAGTGTACCAATTGTATTGAGCGATCTCAGTAGAAATAGAGCTATGCATTTTTATACCCTACATTACAAAGTGGTAAGGATATTATGTCTTTGTGCATTTGTTTGTAACAGGGTGGAAGGAAGCGAGATATACTCATATTTACTTTTGAGGATCTTCATAGAATCACCATCTGAGTCGATTTATGCATGCAGGCCGTCCGTCTGTCCATGTATTTTTGTGAACAAAATGCAGGATTATATTTAGGTGGAAAATGGAACACAACAACTAACAGCACGATGGAGTGCGTAAATATTGGTCAAATGTCCCTGGTCAAAATGTAAGGGTAATATCTGGGCAGTGCTCCGTGATATAATTTCAAAAGCGAAATCTTCCAAAATGGATTTAGACATAAGGGGGGCTTCTAACATATTGTAGTGTTATAGGGTATCACATGATCGACCCCGCGCGACTATAGCCTTTGCTTATATGTTTTTATAGTCTACACCACAGGTGGTCAGGGTATTATATCTTTGTGCATTTGTTTGTAACAGGCAAAAGGAAACGAGATATACCCATAGTTCCTTTTGATGATCTGCATAGAATCACATTCCGAGTCGATTTATGCATGTCCGTCCATCTGTCTGTCCGTCCGTCTGTCCATGTATTCTTGTGAACAAAATGCAGGTCGCACCTATAATCCGATTGAGATGAAATTTTCAAACAACATTTGTTTGGCCCAAGGACGAACCCTATTGAAATCGGTCAAAATATAGATATAGCCCCATATATATCTTCGTCCGATTTTCCTTTTGTTGTGCACCAAGCGTGTAATATCAGGTCGAATATTATGGAATTTTGCACATACAACCAAATTAGGCCTGAAAATAGCTATAGCTATAGCTCCTATATATATTGTTGATCCGATTTGTTATTTTAGTCCTCCGCAGCCGTAATATGCACTCTGGAACAACAATATTTGGGGAAATATATCAAATGCAGCTCAGAAATACCTTTGCTAAATTTTATCGAGATCGGATCAGATTTGGATATAGCTCCCATATATAACTTCGTCCGATTTACTTTTTATTGTGCACCAAACGTCTAATATTTGCCCAAATGGGATGGAATTTGGCACATACGACCGAATTGAGTCTAGAAGTTAGTATGCCAAATTTGTAACAACAATATTTGAGGAAATATATCAAATAAAGCTCAGAAATACCTTTGCTAAATTTTATCGAGATCGGTACAGATTTGGATATAGCTCCCATACATATCTTTATCTGATTTCAAATTAATTTTGCACCAAATGGGCAATATAAGTCCGAATTTAAAAGATACATATGCTTCGGCATATTTAGTCCTTTGAATTTTAAATTATAATTATGATCATATCGTGTATGATTGAATTCTCCCATAAAAACTTTTAATTATTAAGTGGAGCTCAACTAACTTAGAAAAGTGGTGTAGGGTATCATAAAATCGGAACCGCCCGACTTTAGTACTTTCTTTACTGGTTTGTTACAATGGTTCCTAATTTTTTACTACGCCACTAACTTCACGTATAAAACTTCATCAAAGAAAAATAATTTATAGCCCTACATAATTGTCTTGTGTAAGAATTAAATTTTGACAATTTGCAATTCATCAGCATCGATAGTCACAAATACCACCCACCCTCATGCTGAATGCAACCCTTACCGTTGTCTACCTGTTGTCATCGCTCCCTCTCAGATATCTTCAAAATGTGTAATGCGATGACGTTGAAAAATGAACAGGGAATTATGTTGTTAACTGTGAGGATGCCACAAAGGATCTGGTGAGATGTGGCAATAACAGCACTTGAGTTTAAATATTTACCCTAAGCAGTTATGCATCCATCTTTCCAGCTATTCAATAATTTCGAAATGCATAAGACCTTGTATTGTTGTTGTTGTTTTGTTTTGAAATTGTACACTTCAATATGACAAAATAAAAATGCAAGGCATTTTTTTTGGGCTGACAGTTCTTGGCTGCTGGACCAGAGTGAAAGAAATACTTATCATCCGAAATAAATACCTGGTTGTTTGTAATCAAATAATCAAGAGCAAGTAGTGTTGCTGAGCTTAACGGAATGGAGATGAGAACAAAAAAAAACCAACTAGCATAAGAATTTTGCTGCTGATGATGGTGGTCATGGCGATGGCGATAATTACAGCAGAGTGTGTGGTCTGGAATAGGGTAGTAGTGCTCTGATCCAACCATTGATGACACGAAATAAAAAGAAAACCACCAATGTTCCTTTTTTTGTCCATTTAGACATGTCTTCGAAAGTGCGCGTTCAATTTGATGACAGGCTTCCATCGTTATTATCGTCCATCATCAGCCTCCTTCTCATCCACTTACTTGCTGTACGTGTGGTCTACTTTAGTTGACATCACTTTAGGGGAATTAGACCAGCGAAGGCCAGCCATATTTTGTGTCATTAAATGAAACCCCATCTTATTTTTTGTGGTTTCAAACATGTTTCGATATTTTTTTTTTCGGACCACATTTAAGGGATTTTCTTTCAAATATGGCACCTTACCCAACGATGTGGCCCAGCAATGATGATGGGTTTCTTTGGCAACGTTACGCCTCACTTGGTTTGTGTTAGGGTTGACTTTGAAATTTCACACGTGGCTTAATGTCTTAATATATTAAAACTATTATATTGATTTCAAGTCATCGAGCAGTTCAGACATTGGCCCTTGGTTTTGTCGACGATGAGGATGATGATGATGTTGCCATTCCTGGTGTTGCTGCTGATGGCATTCGAAGTGTTAATTTGCTGATATGGCGCCAAAGAGTATTAGGTTCTCTTGCCTTACTTTACCCTTTTTTTTTTAATAAACTTTAAAGCATCATTTAGTTGAAATTCGAAGCCACCCATATGGGAGGCACCACAATGCAAAGTGAATGCTCCACAGTCCCCCACCCCACCCCGGCTAGGCAGCTTTGCTGTGTTGCAACGCCATTTTTAAGGTTAATCAAGCCATATTTGCTTAAAATCTACACGTTTTCATATGCATACTGACGAACTGAAGAGCTAAGCCAAGGTATATACAAAACAAAAACAACATTACCTCTTTCCACCACCAACTTCAGTGAGGTCTAAACTGGCAAAAAACGGCCATATTTATTAAAAGGTATGATACCAATTTAAGGCTTCTTCAGCAAAGCTATTTTTTTGCATTTTCTTTTTCAGTTGAGCGTTGTTCCTTGGCACTAGCATCACTGTCATATTTAAGGCTGTCTATATTGCACAATGGGGATAATATTATTTATAACCAATAATGGTAAGTGGGGATGTTATTAAAATATTGTTATACCCTACACCAAATAGTAGGAAGGGTATTATGTGTTTGTGCATTTGTTTGTAACACAGAGAAGGAAGCGAGATAGACCCATGGTTACTTTTAAGGATCTCCATAGAATCACTTTCTGAGTTGATTTATGCATGTCAGTCCGTTTGTCCGTCCGTTCATCTGTCTATCCATGTATTCTTGTGAACAACATGCAGGTCGCATTTATTATCCGATTGAGATGAAATTTTCAAAACTTCATTTGTATGGCTCAAGGACGAACCCTATTGAAATTGGAGATAATCGGTAAAAATTTAAATATAGCTCCCATATATATCTTCGTCCGATTTGCCTTTTATTGTGCCCCAAACGTGTAATATCAGACCGAATATTATGGAATTTTGCACATGCAACCAAATTAGGCCTAAAAATAAGCATGCCAAATTTAATGGAAATCGGTTCAGATATAGCTATAGCTTCCATATATATTGTTCATCCGATTTGTTATTTTAGTCCTCCGCAGCCGTAATATGCACTCTGTAACAACAATATTTGGGGAAATATATCAAATACAGCTCAGGAATATCTTTGCTAAATTTTATCGAGTTCGGTTCAGATTTGGATATAGCTCCCATATATAACTTCGTCCGATTTACCTTTTATTGTGCACCAAACGTCTAATATTTGCCCAAATGGGATGGAATTTGACACATGCGACCGAATTGAGCCTAGAAGCTAGCATGACAAATTTGGTGAAAATCGGTTCAGATATAGCTCCCATATATATTGTTCATCCGATTTGTTGTATTTGTTACCCACAGCCGTAATATGCACTCCGTAACAACGATATTCAGGGAAATATATCAAATACAGCTCAGAAATATCTTTGCCAAATTTTATCGAGATCGGTTCAGATTTGGATATAGTTCCCATATATATCTTTATCTGATTTCAAAATAATTTTCCACCAAATGGACAATACAAGTCCGAATTTAAAAGATACAAATGCTTCGGCATATTTTTACGTTGAACTTTTAATTCCAATTATGATCATAGCGTGTATGATTAAATTCACCAATAAAATCTTTTAATTGTGGAGCTTTAATAAGTTGTGGCATGGTTCTCAAGAAATTGAAAATGGAGGTGGGGTTAGGGTCATAATAGAAGCCCTTTGTTATTGGAGATGATTGAAAAAAATATTTAGGAGTTGAAATGGAACAAAAAAAGAAAAATCTCCTGATTTTGCTGCTACTGTACAGGCCACAATTATGAACTAATCGACGCGGAGTTAGAGTTTAGGGCTGGGCAAAAGTTTACCAATTTGAACGATTATCGGGCAATGTTTAGCGGGTGAAAAACCCTAACTTTTTTCCACTAAACCCGGAATATTTTTAATCTCGACGAAATCACAAATACATTCAAAGGTCACTTCTGACCATTATAGCGATGCTCATATCCAAGATATCGCATATGTAGCAAAATATCTACAATTTCGTATACAGGGTGAGATAAAAAACTGCAACAAAGTCATTTTTACATTTTCTTTAAATTTATTGAATGAAAGCAAAAAAATTCGGAAATAGCATTAAATTTTAGAATAAGTTTAGATTTGTTCGAATTGGTTACCTTTGGCACGAATTTTGGTCTTCAAACGGCCAAAGAAACCGTAAGACGCTGCCCGAAGTGATATTTTGGCTTGCTTGATGGATCGACACTTTGGTAGTTTTTAGTGCTAACCTTGCTTTCCAAAATACTCCACACACAATAGTCCAACGAATTGGTATCCGAAGATTTTGGTGGCTATTGTACGCTGGAAATGAAGTGATGAACCTCTTTTTGTAACCATCCTACCGCGGCGCGTGATGAGTCCTGTTGGAATTTCCAAGATCTGTGGCCAAAATGTTTTCGTGCCAAAGGCTTTAATACACCCTCCAGAATATTTTCGCGATAATATTCGCATTTATTTTGATGCCACGGTCGATTAATAAGTGCGGAGAGCGACCATCGACTGTTATGGCGGCCCACACCATCACCATAGCCGGCGCTTGAGTTCTGGTGGCCAACCGAAGGTGCACATTTTCAGCTGACATCTTTGGCAAGTAAACACGACCATTTTGTTTGTTTACAAACTGCTGGACAAGGAATGTTTTCTCATCGTCGAAAACCAAATTCGACAGTTCACCACTTTCGGCCAAGCGAAGCAACCCTTTAGCTTGTTAGGGTCCATTTTCTTTCTGTTGCGGTTTAAGTTCTTACACTTTTTGAAATTTCAATGGCCTTTCCCCGGGCTCATTTTTCAATATTTGCCAAATGGAATATTGCGATATGTTCAGCTCACGAGCCATTTTTCGGCCACTGCGACACGGCTTTTGATCAAGTCGCTTCTTCACTTTTCGATCCATTTCTGCTGATATTGCTGTTTTCTTCCGTGCACTTCCTTGACGTAGGGCTACGCTACCAGTATCACGGCAATGAGCGGTGGTACGAGGCACAAAAGATTTATTCACATTTAAATGGTGGAGTGCTCTAACGATTGCCACTTATGGCTTTCCATCCAAATATAAAGAAATCACACTATCACGCTTGAATTCCATCACGAATAACTTTTTTTCTGGAAAATTCTCACCAAAATGCTTTTGTACGCTTGTAAACAGTATAATGAGCTGTAACTGGAATAATTTTATCAGCTGTCGGACGAGTGGCTTAAAAATGACAACAGTCTGAAGTTGGTTGGAGTTTTTTCATCTCTCCCTGTACTCGGTTTTATACCCTTCACCATAGTATGGAGGGTATATTAAGTTTGTCATTCCGTTTGTAACACCTCGAAATACACGTTTTAGACCCCACAAAGTATATATTCTTGATCAGCATAAAATTCTATGTCGATTTAGCGATGTCCGTCCGTCTGTCCGTCTATCCCTCTGTCCGTCTGTCCGTCTGTGGAACTCACTCTAGCTTCCGAAAGAATTGAAGTAGATTGATAAAATTTTGCTCAAATGTATGTTATGTCTGCAAGACTTTTGGTATTGGAAACGGGTCATGTAGGTCCACGTTTTGGTATAGCCTCCCTGTACCGGTACCTCCCGATATTCGGTATTTTAATGATTTTAGGGACATTTTTCACCAGAATTGCTTCAAATTTGATATTTGAAGTTCGTAATGGATACTACAGTCTACGACAGAAAATTGTCTGTGCAGGTCCAGGTCTTCGTATAACGGTACCTCCCGATATTCGGTATTTTTTTAAGTTTCGCGTTTGAATATTGTAATGCCTTATAACAAATGTTGCCTACGCAGGTTCATGTCGTCGTATAGACCCTAATATAATAGCTACATTTGGTAATTTTAAGATTTTAACAGAATTTTTAGGGATTTTATTGTTTTTGAGAATTGCCAAATTCGTTCCAAATAGTTGAGGGTTTTAAAAGTTCGGCCCGGCCGAACTTACAGCTTTTTTACTTGTTAGACTTAATTCTGTCGGATGTGCCGAAATTCATCCTATTGGGATGAATATTATATATCTTAATCTAGACTGATTACGAAATGTGACTTGTACGTTTTTTACAAAAATAGATGTGTACTTGGATGGATACGCAAAAGTCAACTCAGAATGTGACTCTATGGAGATCACCACAAATGTATAATAGCATGTACCACAGTATTGTGTAGGGTATAATGAGGAACTGTCATTATTGAGCAGGGCTACCTTCGACCCACATTAATAAGTGACCTTGAATTTTTAAAATTCGGAATCAACCGGATAATATCGAGACGTAGCTTTTTGGTCTCCAAACATATGTCGATAAGATGAAGACAAGTTTTTATAGTTTTTAGCAAAATCAAGGATGTTGTATGCGCCGAATAAGATATATTCCGTAAAAAGTTACAAACAATCGGTCGCTGATAAAAATGGAAGGCTGTGATCCAAGATTCCCCATTTACAAGCGAAAAAGCAAAACAAGTAAAAAATCAGCTAAGTTCGGCCGGGCTGAAATTTTAATACACTACACCGTTTTGAAGAAACTCGAGCATTTTTCTAAAAAACCTTCGAGATTACCGCTCAACGTAAAATCGTTATCTGGGTGTTATGCGAAGAACCCGGTTCTGCAAATACAATTTTTTGTGTCATGCGCTATAATACATATTACAAACTTTAAATATGAAACAAATCCAGTAAAAATGTCTCTAATACCATCAAAATGTGAAATAAAAGGAGGTGGGCTATATGAAGAAGTGGACCTACATAGACCTGTTTCCGACACAAATTGTAGTGCCATTTACGAGCTTCAAATACAAAATTTAAAACAGTTGTTTAACACAAAAAATTAAAATCATCAAAATATCGAAAATCGGGATGTACCGTTTTATGTGGGCTATTCGATATCGTGGGCCTATATAGAAAATTCTTTTACAATGGGTAGAGTACACGGAAGGAACCCCCTGTGAGGATTTTCAGACAATTCTATTGAAAAATGTGGCTACAATTATCAAAATACCGAGGTATCGTTATATGGGGGATATACCATTCTTGGACCGATATAGCCCATCTTCGAACTTGACCTGCCTGCAGACATCAAACTGATCTGCTCAGAATTCCTATCTTGATTTGCTTGGCTCTAGCTTATTTACAAAAAAATTACAGACGGACACACGGGCAGAGCTTAATCGTCTTAGAATTTTACGCTGATCAAGAATATATATACTTTGTTGGGTCTAAAATGATTATTTAGATTAGTTACAAACGGAATGACGAACTTAATGTACCCTCCATACTATGTATAGTGGAAGGCATAAAAAAACTACCAAATGGGTTCTACCTAAGAGGGTTTGCCAATACATTACATTTATCGTATCAGTCGACTCCACACGATTATCGACTTTGTTCACTTGTTATACCCTACAACACTACGTGTTGGAGGTATTATAAGTTTGATTGGGCCAACAATTGTGTAAGACCTCGAAATATTGGTTTCCCACATAGGAAAGTATATATGGATCTTCCTATCTCGCAGAGCTGAGTCGATCTAGCTATGTATGTCCGTCTGTCCGTCTGTCCATGTTAATTTGTAATCACTCTACAGGTCGCAATTATGGCCGATTTAAAAATTAAGGTGGGGATAGAGCCAGAATAGAACCCTATTGTTTTTGGAGATGATCGCATAATATTTAGGTTGAAATGGATCAAAAACTGAAAAATTTCCTGATTTTGCAGTTGCTCTACAGGTCACAATTATAAACAAATCGAAGCGGAAGTTAGCATGGAGCTAGAGCATAGGGCTGGGCAGAAGCCTTCCAATTTTGATTGTCATCGGGTAACATTTAGTGGGTGAAATAGACCATAACATTTGTGTTAAATAAAAGTCAAATTTTCCATAAAACCGCGTATATTTTTAATCCCGGCGAAATCACAAATAGACGAACAGGTCAATTCAGACCGTTACGTCATGCCGATAGTAAATATATCGGATATATATAGCGAAATATGTACAATGTGTATATACAAAGGAAGGGGATGTTAGCTTTCACACAAATCGACAAAACAACCCACGGTGCGCCACCATATAATCGTCATCACTATCAAATCTCGAAAAAAAAGGAATGGTATCCTGGTGCAGTTTCTTTCCAACATTTGTACGCCGTCATCTTCATCTTTGGTGCTTTTGGTTTTTATCCAAAGAAAAAAAGTATATATCCATGGCCCTATTCATGGCCCAGCATCATCCTTAAAATCATCGTCATCCTCGCGCAGTCGTTTTCATTTTCTTTGTCGTCGTTAGGTTTTTTTGAGATGGCATTCTAAAGATTAACATTCATTCGTTCCCAAGCACAAGTATGTACTTTCAAAATCTCTTCAGGTTTTCCTTCGTCGTTTTTTTTTTGTTTTGTTGGATGCGGATTTAAACATATTCATATATGACTACACTCATCCATCCATTTATATATTTACTGTATGTCTGACACAGAGATTCCTTTCGGAATCCGCGATGTTGGTTGGTTGGCTGCCTGGCTGCTTGGTTGGTTGAAGGTAGGCCGTTTCAACCGATCTCTTTTTTATTTGCTGTTGCTGCATTCTTGTCGGCTTTGGTGTGTCTTATGTTGTAGCGCACCGATTTGGCTGCTATTCATTTTGCGTATGAATGAGTTATTTTTTATTTCAATTTTAATCAAATTTCTGCATCACCACCTCGTCGAACGTCGTTGTCAGGTCGTCTACAGAGGCGGCATCATCATCGTCGTCGTCATCTTCATTGTGGCGGCTGTGGCTGTTGCTGATGCTGTTATCATCGACAGCAGCCATTTAAAGACTATAAGACTAACCTTTGCTTGTTTAGAGAATTATTGTCCTCCAAGTTGTTGTTGATGTTATTGTTGTTGCCATGCAATTGATGCTGTGGCTCTGTAAGCTCCCTTTTTGTGTGTATTTGAGCTTTGATTGAACTTCTCAATGAAATATGCAAATTTTTATTTTACTTCCAACGTCTCTTATAATAGCCCAACAGAAACATTCTTCAGCGGGGTAGCCCACTATGTATGTGCCTACAATTGTTTATCTTGGTAGTTTTGAGTTTGTCCCTCAACTACTTAGTTACTTGCAAGCTGATTTGCCACATAAAGCTATGGGTATTTCCGTTGCAGATTTTTTTATACCCTACACCATAGTATGGAGGGTATATTAAGTTTCTCATTCCGTTTGTATCACCTCGAAATATACATTTTAGACCCCACAAAGTATATATACTCTTGATCAGCATACAATTCTATGTCGATTTATCAATTCCGTCTGTCTGTCCGTCTATCCGTCCGTGGAAATTACTCTAGCTTCCGGACGAAATGAAGTAGGTTGATAAAATTTTACGCAAATGTGACTTACGTCTGCTGGAGTTTCGGTATTGAAAATGGGCCATGTAGTTCCACGTTTTGATATTACCCCCATATAACGGTACCTACCGATATTCGGTATTTTGATGATTTTAGCGACAATATTTACCGGTATAGTTTCAAATTTGGTATATGAAGTTCGTAATGGATACTACAGCCTACGACAGAAAATTGTCTGTGCAGGTCCACGTCTTCGTATAGCCCCCATATAACGGTACCTCCCTATATTCGATATTTTAATGATTTTATGAACATTTTTCACCAAAATTGTTTCAAATTTGATATTTAAAGTTCGTAATGGATACTACAGCCTAAGACAGAAAATTGTCTGTGCAGGTCTACGTCTTCGTATAGCCCCTATATAACGGTACCTCCCGATATTCGGTATTTTGATGATTTTAGCGAATTTATGCACCGGAATTATTTCAAAGTTGATATTTGAAATTCGTAATGGATACTACAGCCTATAACAGAAAATTGTCTGTGCAAGTCCACATCTTCGTAGAACCCCCATATGTTAACGTAACGTCCCGATATTCGGTATTTTAATGATTTTATGGACAGTTTTCAGCAAAATTGTTTCAAATTTGGTATGTGAAGTTCGCAATGGATACTTCAGCCTATAACAGAAAATTGTCTGTGCAGGTCCACGTCTTCATATAGCCCCCATATAACGGTACCTCCCGATATTCGGTATTTTGATGATTTTAGCAAATTTATGCACCGGAATTGTTTCAAATTTGATATTCGAAGTTCGTAATGGATACTACAGCCTACGACAGAAAATTGTCTGTGCAGGTCCACGTCTTCGTATAGCCCCAATATAACGGTACCTCACGATATGCGGTATTTTGATTTTATCGACATTTTAACCAATTTTTTTTAAGTTTCACATTTGAATTTTGTAATGGCTTATGACAAATGTGTACCTGCGCAGGTTCATGTCGTCGTATAGACCCTAATATAATAGCTATGTGGCGGCCGGAAAGTACTCAATAATAATTTACTTTAAAAATATTATTTTTATGTGATCAAGTCATCTTTGATTTTGTATTTTTCTTTTTTCGTCAAGTTAGCCTTGACTTTCAGTTTTTGGCATTTGGTGACAAAAAAATAATTTTTACATTTTCTAGAGAGTTCTATTTTGTCTTTTGGAAATTAAACATTAATTTTTAAAAAAAATTAAATTGTTGTGGTTTTATTCATACCAACGCACAACAAATTGGTGACCCCGGACAAAAAATAAGAACAGCCAATTGAACGGAAATCAGACCTACTAATGGCAACCACCGCTACAAATTCTGGACCATCAATGGAAGTTTCGCGAGTAGCTGTGAAAGCTCCACCATTTTGGCGTTCAGACCCGCTGCTTTGGTTTAAACAAATGGAATCGCAATTCATTATGGCTGGTATTACGCAAGATTCCACAAAATTCCATACCATTGTCGCATCTATTGAAAGCAGTATTTTGGAGAAGGTATCAAACATCATCGTCGATCCTCCTGCGGAAAACATGTACGACAAGCTTAAGGAAAAACTTATTAGCAGTTTTTCGGATTCAGAGGAGAAGCGTCTCAAGAAGCTTTTGACTAACGTTGAACTTGGAGACAAGAAGCCTTCAGAGTTATTATCCGAAATGCGGTCTTTGTCTCAAGGTAAGGTTTCAAGCGACATTTTGAAGCAGTTGTGGATGCAACGTCTTCCTTCACAAATGAAGGCGATATTGTCAGTTAGTGAAGATAGTCTTGACAAATTATCAACGATGGCCGATAAGATTGCGGATAGCAGTGAATCGGATGTGTGCAGCTTTTCTCCATCGAGCACTCGTTTAGAGGAAATTGAGAAGAAATTGCAAACGCTCTGCACGCAGATAAATTCCTTCAGGAAGTCAAGAAGCCGTAGCAAGTCATCATCATCAAGGAATAGACGGTCAAATTCCGGAAGCAAATCAAAACCTTATTGTTGGTATCATTTCAAATTTGGGGAGAAAGCCAGAAAATGTCTTGCTCCATGCAATTATAAGCCTCCAACTTCGGAAAACTGAATGGTGCACCATCTTTGGTGACGGATGAGTGTACCCCAGATATATGTCGCCTGTTTGTTCGAGACATTAAATCGAAAACCAGGTATTTAGTAGATACAGGGGCAGATTTAACGGTATATCCTGTGTCGCAATCCATGCGAAATCAACCTCCCAGTCAGCTTGTTTTGTATGCCGCAAACCAAACTCCGATTAGGACATATGGTACAAAAACCCTTTCCATAGATTTGGGAATGAATCGATTGTTTAAATGGAACTTCGTAATTGCTGATGTACAAAAACCTATTATTGGATCAGATTTTTTGGGGAAATATGGACTACTTATCGATATTAAGAATAATACTCTTATAGACCCCCACACCAATTGGAAATGTAATGGTGCTATAGCAAGTGTACAGGATTCCGCTATTAAATGCATTTCGAGATCATCTCAATATACGTCATTGCTGCGAGAATTTAACGACTTAACAAAGATTAATTTCAAATCTAGAGCAAAACATTCAGTTAAGCATCATATCGAAACTACGAAAGGTCCACCCGTTTTCAGCAAACCCAGACGTCTTCCACCTGAAAAACTACAAATTGTGAAGAAAGAATTCGAGGAAATGATTCGTCTTGGTATATGTCGTCCATCAAATAGCAGTTGGGCTAGTCCGCTACATATGGTGAACAAATCCAATGGTGAGTGGCGTCCATGCGGTGACTACCGTGGTTTAAATGCTCGCACCGTCCCAGACCGATACGCAGTTCCACATATTCATGATTTTGGTGCATTGCTGGATGGTAAGACAATTTTTAGCAAAATTGATTTGGTTAAAGCTTACCACCATATACCAGTGGAAGAAGAAGATATAAAAAAGACAGCAGTAGCAACACCGATTGGAAATTTTGAATTTACTAGGATGGCATTTGGATTGTGCAACGCTGCACAAACATTCCAACGATTTATGCACGAGGTATGTAGAGACTTAGAATTCGTTTACGTTTATATAGACGACATTCTCGTGGCATCAGTAAGTGCGGAAGAACATCAAAATCATCTTAGAAGATTATTCGAGAAACTGCGCCAATATGGTTTAACTATCAACATCGATAAAAGTGTTTTTGGAGTTGCGGAATTGGAATTTCTTGGGTATCTCGTAACAAAAGAAGGGTTAAGACCTCTTCCTAGCAGAGTTCAGGTAATACAAGCATATAAGAGACCCAGCACTGTCAAAGATCTTCGTCGTTTTCTGGGTATGATAAACTTCTACAGACGATTTCTACCAGGTGCTGCAAAGTCACAGGCAATTTTACATAGCATTTACAACGCCAATGTGAAGAACGATAACAGCGATATAACGTGGACTGAGGAACGGACACAAGCTTTCGAAAATTGCAAGAAAGAGTTGGCAGACGCAACATTATTATCCTATCCATGCGAAAATGCACCAACATCAGTTTGTGTCGACGCTTCCGATTTTGCCATGGGTGGTGTCCTACAACAGTATGTTAGTGGTGAGTGGAAGCCACTAGGATTTTTTTCTAAGAAATTGTCGCCTGCTCAAGCTAAATACAGTGCATATGACCGTGAATTGCTGGCAATATATTCCACTTTGAAGCATTTCCAGTATTTCTTGGAAGGTCGTCAGTTCTGCATTTTTACGGACCACAAACCTATAACATACGCTTTTAAGCAGCGTCCGGAAAAGGCATCTCCACGACAACTTCGACATCTGGATTACATTGGGCAGTTCACAACAGATATACGCCATATCAGTGGTAAAAATAATGTGGTGGCCGATACATTGTCGCGTGTGCAAACAATCAGAACGCCCCATTGCATTGACTTTAAAGGACTAGCAAAAGAGCAACAATCCGATGAAGAATTGCAATCAATATTAAACGGCAAAATGTCCGGTCTACAGCTAAAACTTATGAAGAATGAAGGATTTGAGATTTACTGTGATGTATCAAGCTCTACCATCAGACCTTACGTAACACCATCATTTCGAAAGTTAGTTTTTGATACTATTCACGGATTGTCACACCCTGGAGTTAAAGGTACAGTCAATTTAATTCGGTCACGTTACATCTGGAAGTCATTAAAGAAGGATGTGAGCGAATGGGCTAGAAGTTGTATCGAGTGCCAGCGATCCAAAGTTCACCGTCATACGAAAAGTGAGTATGGTGAATTCAAACCACCAACTCAACGTTTCAAGCACATCCACATAGATATTGTTGGACCATTGACGCCATGTCAAGGTTATCGATATCTCTTAACTTGTATTGACAGGTACACGAAATGGGCAGAAGCAATTCCTCTGGCAGACATTAGGGCTGAAACAGTAGCCTCAGCTTTTGTCAGTCTATGGATTTCACGATTTGGTGTGCCATTGGAAATTATTTCGGATCAAGGTAAACAATTTGAGAGCAGATTATTCAGGCAACTTGCGAAATTATGCGGATCAAGAGTGAAACACACAACACCTTATCATCCTCAGACAAATGGATTGGTAGAACGATGGCACAGAACTTTAAAATCAGCTATAAGATGTACAAATAGTAATGACTGGGTAGGTGCACTACCGCTCATCCTACTCGGGTTACGAACCCGAATTATCACCGATACTGATGTATCTCCTGCTGAAATGGTTTATGGAAGTAGTTTAGCTTTGCCTGGAGAACTTATTATTGACACACAGCAGCTTTCAGATGAATCTGATTGGATAACATTATTCCGGAACAAGATGAATAGTACAAAGCCAGTAGTTACAGGATGTCACAGTAGTAACAAAATTTACATCAACAATCAACTGAAAACATGTCAATATGTTTTTCTAAGGTATGATGCAGTGAAGAAACCGTTACAACCACCATACACAGGCCCACATAAAGTTGTTTCAAGGAACGGAAAAATTTTCAAGATTCTTGTTGAAGGAAAAGAGAAAGTAGTTTCTATTGACAGATTGAAACCGTGTATATTATCTAATGAATTCAACAATCAAGGACAAAATCCAAAATCTGTAACAAAGAAAGTTCGTTTCGCTAAATGACAACGCTGGAGGGGGAGTACTGTGGCGGCCGGAAAGTACTCAATAATAATTTACTTTAAAAATATTATTTTTATGTGATCAAGTCATCTTTGATTTTGTATTTTTCTTTTTTCGTCAAGTTAGCCTTGACTTTCAGTTTTTGGCATTTGGTGACAAAAAAATAATTTTTACATTTTCTAGAGAGTTCTATTTTGTCTTTTGGAAATTAAACATTAATTTTTAAAAAAAATTAAATTGTTGTGGTTTTATTCATACCAACGCACAACAGCTACATTCGGTATTTTTAAGATTTAACAGAATTTTTTAATGGTTTTTTTGTTTTTCAGAATTGCCAAATTCGTTCCAAATGGAGGAGGGTATTCAAAGTTCGGTCCTGCCGAACTTACAGCTTTTTTACTTGTTTTTTTTAATAATTTTTGTTCATTTCTTATGTATTATAGACACGTGTTACAATTTTTGGTTCTTGACGAATTTAGTACTTTCTAAATAAATCGTCGTTTTCAAAAACTTTGAAAAATACATGGTTTAATTAACAATAATCCTAAAATCGAACATAAATACAGACGCTATATAGACCACTACCAGGACTAAATGCACTATTTGCATAGCGTTTGGAAGTTTTTTTTTCGTAAAAACCTTATTGAAATCCTAAGAAGCAAGCATCGCCCATATTCAAAAATCTCACACACATACAAAGGTACACATACTTTTGAAATCCCTGCGTGACATGCCCTCCGGTGTGGTAGTGTCGGTGGTGTGATAAAACAAACTGAAAGAATTACTTGAATATGTTGCACATTTAGTATTGTTTTATTTGCATCATCTTCATCATTCTCCGCATTGGCAATCCATTGTGGCATTGTGGCAGCTAGCAAACAAGCATTGAATTGAAGAAAAATTGAAAGAAAAAAACACAATTGTCGTCATCGACAACAGCATCATCATCACCGTCTTCGACGTCATCAGCCATTGGCAGCAGCCAGTCGCTGCTGTCACTGCATTCGGCAATAGGCATTCAGCATTACATATCGGCAGGTTGAGGCTCATGCTCTTTTGGGGCATCTCAAATATCCTGCTGGTGGGTAAGATTTTTTCAGCAATTCGCGTTGCAGGTTTGCTGGTACGATTGGAGTTTGGTATGCAATATTTATCTGGATGCAGGTAAGTCACGTTTTATTTTATTTTAACACAAATAAAGGTATTTATTTATTTTTTTGGTTTTTTGTTTAGTTGGCGAATATTTTATTAAGAGTTTTTTTTTTTTTTTTTGGTTTTCAAATGTTAAAAATAAAACTCAATCCAAGTTATGGCCTTAGTGCTGCAGTCAGTCACACACATGATTACAACAATTGGTTGGTTTTAAATCGAAAGGGCAATGATGTAAGGGTGGCATATATGTATCGAGGAATATTTCACAGGGATTATGAGAGAAGGTTAAAATATTGGAAATTAATAAGCTACAGATGAGTATTAAAAGCTTAAAATTTCGAAGGAATCTCTCTCGCTTTGCCGACGGAACAATTATAATTTATATAAACGCATACATAAGCAATCAAACGATATGATTTGTATCATTCACAAAGTAAAAAAAAGGATTGGATATTTTTAAAATACGTATGATTTTTTGCTAGGATGTTCTCCAAAAAAATATATTTAAAAAACTGCTCAATTAAAATCCGACTCACGATTTTATCTAAAAGGTTCTAAGTTATGTCTTTGAAGTAGGAAGGTGCCAAAATTTATTTTTCCTTAAAAATAAAAAATCTCCAAATCCCAAAAAACCCTTAAATATGTTATTGAACTCCCCAAGGGCCCATTAAAAAATATTTCCCGGGAAAACCTTGAAAAATTATATCTGAAAATATAAAAAAAAATGAAAATTGAATTGAATACTTGGCCAAAAATTTTTTATATTTTGTGTGTGAAAAATAGTTTCAGAAAAAATAAAAAAAAAGTAAAAAAAATGAAAGGACAATACTGCACGATTATTGGTCAGAAATGTCAACAAAGTTCTTGAAAAATCTTGTTCATATCCAAAAATATACTTCAGTCATAAAAAAATGAAGTTAGGAAGCAAGTTAGGAGATATATACGTATTGATTGTGACCCATTGTGGGGGAGGTACCAGAAGGGGTGGGCCACATATTGTGTTCGTAAAAGTATTGAGAAGTGGGAAATCTAAAGAGAATTTGAAGCTTATTTCACTTTTATCAGAATTTTGTTACTTAAAAGTTTGACAACTTTGTGAGGGAGCTACCAGAATGTGTACGCCCAAATCTACCAATATCACAATAAATCTTGGGGGGGGGTTTACCGATATATCCAATACAAATATTGGGATGTGAGAAATTTAAAGACAATTGGGATCTTATTTCACATTTTATGAGACTTGTATTTTTTCAAAACTTTAATTTCGCACCTGTCCTAGCACTGATACGAATATTGGGATTTGCAAAGTTTGAACAAAATTGGATGACGCTTTCAAGTTTTATTAGGTAAATTATTTTCTATGAAATTGTCCCATCTTCTAACTTCATCCAAGCTTGGCAATAATATTACGATGTATCAAGTTTGGATCAAATCGGATACTCCCTTTGAGAGGTATCGTGCGCCAAAAGACAGACGGCTCCAAAAGTCCATTTAAAAGTCTTTTGGTTCTTTAGAAAATATTTTTAAAAAATCCACGGTTTTGTCCAAAAAGACCCAGGACCTAAAACCGTTATTTCGATGAGGCAAGTTTTGTTCTGTCACCGCCCATTTTGAATTACTAATAAAAATTTTTAGAAAAATCCGTCGAAAAAAGTTGTAGTAAAATAGCGAATATCGGAAGGAACTGTTGTAAAACGTAGACCTATATATGATGCTCTACCACCGGAGATATAATTCATTGCGAACTACAAATACCATTTTGTCTGACAAATTCTTAAAAAAAATGTGGCGGATATACTAAAACGTGGAGCGATATTTCAATACCAACAATACTAGACACAATACACGGATATCGTTAAAACGACTGAGAATGGCATGGGAAGAAAGGAGTCTGGATGCGCAAAGGTTTTTTTTTAATTTAAGCATTTAAGAATTTTGAGTGCTGGAGAGTTACCAAAAGGAGTTGGCCGATCCTACTCAATTCCGCATCGGATCCATGTCTATTGGAAATTTTACGATATGAGAAGTGAGTGATATACCTTCGTATCAATACAGCTGTGGGTAGAAACGATAGTCATAAGACGATAATGGAAACACGAGTAATAAAAGCTATATGAAATAAATCGGAATGTCCGAAAAGCTATTAGTTTTAATGAACATCACGTCTTAATTTTTTAAAAAAATATTATTTTTCGATGTTATTTACAAACGCATATCGAACATCTGCTTCAAAAGAATACCCTGAATGCCATTTTTTCAATCAGTTTAAAGCAACAAATGTATATCTCACCGAGACCATCGCATCATGTACATTAACGTCCATAGCCTATCAAATAAATGCCAATCTATTACATAAAACTGAATGTACAAAAGTAATAAACCCCAAACATTCACGTCGTGTTAGAAAACACCCGGCTGTCATATTACCAAGTCCATTTGATATCTTAATAATAGACAACATAAATCAAGAAACAATCAAAATCGACCGGTAATTGAAAGTTGTTGGTATTGTGTCATTGTCGATGCAACGGAATGGCATCACCATATCTACACGAATCCAATCGAATCCATTTAATTGCAACCGATACGAATATTTTTGTCTTTGATTGTTGCAAATTCCGGTCCGGCATGTACGACACAAGATAATTACTTAAATTATACTTTGTTTCTTGTATTTATTTTCTATTAATAAACAAAAAGGAAAAAAAAAAACAACAAAGCATAACAACCATGGCATCAAATATCGAAATGAAAACGCAAGGCATACCAATGATGACCGAATATGACTTTCTATGTTTGAAGCAGTTGGAAAGGAAATGTGAAAAGAGAGGAAAATATTTCAATTTCATTTTGACGTAGAAATAGGTAAACGTCAAATAATAACTATGTAGAGAGGACGAAGGGTCTGTTGTAATCATATAAGACTAAAATTTTGCACACGTATGTATTTTTACAGTAGGCAGGTTAAGTAAGAATTAAACCATGTCGGTACACGTATAGCCCCATGTAAAAGTATCTCCGAATTTTCGGTATTTTTATGATTTTAATGATTATGATTTTAATGATTTAGTGAATTGTTTCAAATTTTGTATTTGAAGATCTGATTCGGTATTACAGCCTATGATAAAAAATTACATATGTAAGTCAACGTCTTCGTATAACCCCCCTATAAACATACTTCCCGATATTCCGTCTTTTGATCTTTTTAGCGACATTATTCAGTGGAATTATTTTAAATTTCGTATTTGAAGTTCGAAATGGTCCACGTCTTCATATAGCTCACAAATAACGGTACCTCCTTTTATTCGGTATTTTGATGGTATTAATGACATTATTCATGGATATTCATTAGTATAACCCCAAATAACAGTTTTAATTTAAGCGATATTTTTCGACGGATTTATCTGTAAGTGTAACTGCTTTTTTGCTTGTTATTATACCATCAGCCATATGGCTATAGACGGTATATATCATTTGATACGGCCAAATCGTGTCGAAATAACGGTTTAATACCCTAGGTCTCTTTGGACCACATCCGTTTCAGGACATTTAGAGGCGATCTAGCGATGTCCGTCCGTCCGTATGTCTGTCTGTCTGGCTGGTGCTCACAATAACTCTTGAAGGGAGTATCTGATACGGACCAAACTTGCTACATCGTAATATTATTTCCAAACATAGATCGCGTTCGGAGATGGGCAATACCCATCCACTCCTTTTGATAACCTCTCTCACAAAAGGTCAAAATGTTCCAAAATATATTTTACTGCACAGAAAGAGAAAAGATAACCCAATTTTTTCAACTTTGTAAATTCTAATATTTGCATTAGTGCTAGGTCAGATGCGAAAATATACAACATAGGTCCACTCCAACAAGTACCTCCCCCACAAAGGGTCAACATTTTGAATAATTATATCTCTTATAAAATGTGATGTTAGAGTCCGATTATCTTCAAATTATACACTTCACAATACATTTATTAATCCAAGATCGGCTGTGAAGAAGGAACACATTGGACCACACTTTCGGGTACCTCCCCCACAAAGAGTCAACATTTTGAATATCCATGAAGCTTACAATACGCAAAATTAACCTCCGATTCCATTCAGACTTGGCACATCTCAATATTTTCATCAACACAAGATTTTTTATGAATATGGTACGGATCGGACCATTTCTTCTTGTCAAAAAAAAAAAAAAAAAACGCTCAAAGAAAACGTAATAAGCATCGACCTCTTTCAAATTTCACACAAATAAACATTTTTCCAAAACAAGATCTGATGTATCCCATATACTGGGTGAGAAATAAAAACTGCAACAAAGTCACCTTTGGCACGTCACCAAAAGGCATATGGAACCGTCACACGCTGCCCGAATGTTGCTTTGCGGTATTTTGGTCCGATCCCGGCGAAGCGCTTACTTGATGTGATCGACACTTTGGTATTTTTTAGTGCCAACCTTGCTTTCCAAAATACTCCAGACACAATAGTCCAACGGATTGGTATCCGGAGATTTTGGTGGCTATTGTGCGCTGAAAATGAAGAGAGGAACCTCATTTTGTAACCATTCTTGGGTTGCGCGTACGATGGTGCCGAGTGCTGTTGGAATGTCCAAGGTCTGCGGCCAAAATGTTTACGTGCCCAAGGCTGTATCTCCAGAATATTTTGCGATAATAGTCGACATTTATTCTGATGCCACGGTCGATTAATACGAGCGGCTGTTATAGCGGCCCACACCATCAACATGGCAGACGCTTGAGTTCTGGTGGCCAACGGAAGGTGCATATTTTCAGCTGACCTCTTTGGCAAGTAAACACGATCATTTTGTTTGTTTACAAACTGCTGGACAACGAATGTTTTCTCATCGCAGAAAATCAAATTCGGCAGTTCACCACTTTCGGCCAAGCGAAGCAACTTTTTAGCTCTTTTGAGTCTATTTCTTTCGGTGTAAATTCTTGCACTTTTTGGAATTTTAATGGGTTTAGCCCGAGCTCATTTTTCAATATTTGCCGAATGGAACATTGCGATCAGCTCGGGAGCCATTTTCGGCCACTGCGACGCGCGTTTCGATCAAGTAGCTTCTTTACTTTTCGAACCATTTCTGCTGATGTTGCTGTTTTCTTCCGTCCACTTTCTTGACGTCGGGCTACTATATCAGTATCACGGTAACGAGCGATGGTACGAGACACAAAAGATTTATTCACATTTAAGTGCTGAAGTGCTCTATCGATAGCCACTTGTGGTTTTCCAGCCAAATATAAAGAAATCACACTATCGCGCTTGAATTCCATCACGGATAACTTTTTTTTCTGGAAAATTCTCACCAAAATGCTTTTGTACGCATGTAAAAAATATAATGAGCTGTCACAGGAATAATTTCAACAGCTTTCGGACGAGTGACGTAGAAATGACATGTACACTCCATCAGTGCTCTAAATTCCAAATTAAGGAGTTTTTCGGAGCTTTTTTTAAGGAGCTTTTCGTACCCTTCTAGTAGGAATTTCCAAAAACTTAGCCTTATCTGACCCCTTCGGGCCAGGAGTGACACTCAACCAAAACTTCAAAATTCTAGCTTCTGTCGTTTCGTCTGTGCTTCGATGAATCGAAATTGAGCCATCGAAAAACATGACTCTGCTTTTGAGAATACTCAAATCGGAGACCTTTGTATTTGTTAAACTTTATATATGGGTATCAAGGACTTATCCCACAATTTTTAGTTTTCTTCACATATTTCTGGCCAAAAATTAGACTGATACTTTGTAGGTAGAAACATTTTTTTATGCAGGGAAACATCATATCCTGTACATCTAAGCAAATATTCATACTGATATGCCAGCTTGGCCTTGGACGTATCTACAAAACACAATGTGCTGAGATTAATGTTTACAGATTAGATTTTATAAGTAAATTTAATAAAATATATTATTTCATTGAAATTCTAAATTGTACTGGAGCCCATATATAATATGCAATATTATACTATAAATTGCATTGAAATTACCACATATTCTTCATTAATGAAATTAATACAATTTCAAATAAACTAAAGCAAAATGTTTCTTCTTTGGCGGCATCGTTTTAAAATTACCACATAATCTCGCATTTAACAAGGTTAAATGTAGTTTTGCGTGATCTGTAACTTTTGGTCTGCAACTTTGTTGCAATATTTGCAGTGAAGTTCTCTTTGTTGTTTTTTTTTTTTTTTTTTGATTTTCTTTTTATTTATTGACGAGGTTGCCCTAGTCTTAGTTTTGTTTCTTCTTTTGTAAAGGGCTGTTGAAAATTATCAATGTTTTCTTTTGTTAAAAAAAAAACGAAACAAATGAAATTTGCATAAAATCGGCAACAAAATCATTAGCCGCAACAGACAGACTTAGCTACAAAAGATATACATTCACACACACGCACACATACGAGTTTGAGGTGGACTCATCACAGGGACAATGACTAAACATGCCTGTCTACCTACACTTAAGACGGTTAAATGCAGTTAACAAGTGTCACGTCGGCCATATAAATTCTTCACTTCTACCAATTTCGGATTTTCACTCACGTTCATCTGGAGGCAAACTAAGGACAAAAGGACACTACATCTCATCAAAGCCCAAAGAAAAGAAAAAAAGAAACGAGCAACGAAATCAAATTCTTCCAGAACGGAGATAAGCAGCCAAAAAAATAAAACCACCAGCATCAACCAACAACGGACCCATCACCATTCACAAATAAGAACCGGACATCAGTCGACAGTCAACATGAATAAGCCTGGCCCGTGTGACTGATCAAACGGCAAACACGGTCTTAAAAAACAGACAAAGACAAGATAAAGCGATAAGATGAGCGCGTATGTGTCCCATACCTTCGGCTTGGCCCAAAACTGCGTGGCCTGTTCATTGACTAAGCATTCATCGACTAAATAAATGAGGGAGCCCCTCAGCGAGCAACACCAAATGGGTACACACATACACACTTTCACCGCCCAAATAACTATAAATCGCCAAGAACTCAACTACTAAAGTCCCTAAACAAGGGTTTGAACATGATGAGAACCCTTGAAGGATGCTCATGTCAATGACGGCCGATGGAGGAAAAAAAAATAAAACAAAAAGCAAAGCCGAGGCAGTAGAGTGTGCGTGTGTCATGTTGTTGGCATGTTTTACTAACCGCAACAACTAATTCCGCACATGATCCAGCAGCATCAGCCTGGTAATAACGTTGAACTGCCGACAGAGTACCGCATTATTGTCGTTGTGCAACTACAACATGGTCGACAGCAACAGCCATGGTCGGCATCAGCAACATGCGACAACAATGCGCGAATGTGTGAAATCAAATTGTTCGCAAGACACATCAGGCTCAAGCCAAAGAAGCGAACACCACCACAGCAACAACAAATAAGAACACAATTCATTCATGTTTTTCGGACACTTGAGAAATTTGTACTGCCTCTTGTCCCACATCGAGTCGTCGAACATCTTCTTCTGCAGCTTCTCATTTGATGTTGTTAGCCAGTTGTATCCTCCATAAACACTGCCAGTCAGTCAGCCAGCTAGCCAGCCAGCATCCTTAAGGTACTCATCATGAAGTTTTATTGTTTTCCTATGTCGCTGATCAATACAATTTTGTGGGGGCAAAATGAGCGAATAAGCTCGAGAAGGTTATGAATGGCAGCTCAATGTGCGTAGAGGTGTCTTGTTTAGGGGATTATAGAGGTGTGTTTAGTAAGGTTAGTGAAAAATGGAATTATGAGTCGAATATTAAAACCTGATAAAAAAAATTATGAGCAAAGCAAAAAGGTTAGTCGGTGCTCCATCGAGCTCTAATAAATTAAGGAATAATTTCCCATTAGTGAGCGTTATGAATATTGCAACTTTTGGCCCTTGCTGGATGAGGCACCAGTAATAATGGACCGGTACATTTCCATTATTGGGACATGCGAAGTTTAAAAAAGTTGAACACTGACTTCACATTTTATTGGAATCATTTATAACTAGGATTTTTTGACCCTGTTCGATCCTGAGCTTGTTATAAATGCTACCACGGATTATACAGGGTGAGATAAAAAACTGAAACAAAGCCAAACGCCATAATTTTTACATTTTTTTAAATTTTATTGAATGAAAGCAAAACATGTCGGAAACAGCTTCAAATTTTAGTATAAGTTTAGATTTGTTCGAATTGGTCAACTTTGCCACGAATTATGGCATTCAAACGGCCAATAAAGCCGTCACACACTGCCCGACTGTTGCTCTGCGGTATTTTGGTCCATTTCCGGAAAAGCGCTTGCTTGAGGTGATCGACACTTTGATATTTTTTAGTGCCAACCCTGCATTCCAAAACACTCCAGACACAATAGTCCAACGGATTGATATACGGAGATTTTGGTGGTCATTCTGCGCTCGAAATGAAGTGAGGAAACTCGTTTTGTAACCATTCTTGGATGGCGCGTGCTGAGTGCGATGGTGCTGAGTCCTGTTGGAATGTCCAAGGTCTGCGGCCAAAAGGTTTGCGGGCCCAAGGCTTTAATACACCTTCCAGAATATTTTCGCGATAATATTCGGCATTTATTTTGATGCCACGGTCGCTTATTACGAGCGGAGAGCAACCGTCGGCTATTATGGCGGCCCACACCATCACCATGGCCGGCGCTTGATTTCTGGTGGCCAACCGAAGGTGACCATTTTCAGCTGCCCTCTTTGGCAAGAAAACACGATCATGTTTTCTCAACGAATGAACGAATGTTTCCCCATCAAAAAAACCCAAATTCGGCAGTTCACCACTTTCGACCAAGCAAAGCAACTCTTTAGCTCTTTTGAGTCTATTTTCTTTCTGTTGCGGTGCACTTTTTGGAATTTCAATGGCTTTACCCCGAGCTTAGTTTTCAATATTTCCGAATACTGTGATATGTTCAGCTCATGAGCCATTTTTCGGTCACTGCGACGCGTGTTTCGATCAAGTCGCTTCTTTACTTTTCGAATAATTTCTGCTGATGTTGCTGTTTTCTTCCGTCCACTTCCTTGACGTCGGGCTACGCCACAAGTATCACCGTAACGAGCGATGGTACGAGACACAAAAGATTTATTCACATTTAAATGCGGGAGTGCACTAACGATAGCCATTTGTGGTTTTCCAGCCAAATATAAAGAAATTACAAAATCACGCTTGAATTCCATCACGTATAACTTTTTTTCTGGAAAATTCTCACCAAAATGCTTTTGTTCGCTTGTAAACAATATAATAAGCTGTCACTGAAATAATTTTAACAGCTGTCGCACGAGTGGCGTAGAAATGACATCCGTCTGAAGTTGCCTGCCGTTTTTTCATCTCACCCTGTACACTCCATCAGTGCCCCGAATTCCAAATTTAAGAGTTCTATATCTACAGCTTCCTCGAATACAGATTTTACTTCCTTTTGTACCCTTCTAGTAGGAATTTCCAAAAACTCCTTACCCCTTCGGACCAGGAGTGACCCTCAACCAAAACTTCAAAATTTTAGCTTCTGCCTTTTCGTTGGAGCTTCAATGAATCGAAATCGAGCCATCGAAAAAGATGACTCAGCTTTTAAGAATACTTAAATCGGAGACCTTTGTATTTGTTAAACTTTATGTATGTGTATCAATGACTTATCCCACAATTTTTAGTTTTTTAGCATTATTTGTTACCAATCACACAGTTCTGGCCAAAAAGTTAGACAGATACTCTGTGGGTGGAAACAATTTTTATGAGCTATCACTGGAATAAATTTTAACAGATGTCGGACGAGTGGCTTAGAAATGACAGCAGTCTGAAGTTGGTTGCAATTTTTTCATCTCACCCTGTATAGTCCAAACCTGGCACGTCGGCACATTTATATCATATTTATTTAGCTCCGATACGAAGTGGACCATTCCTTCCGATCCTACTTCAACTTGAATAATAATAATAGATGTGAAAATATACTTTAACATTCGAATATTGGCAGAATATGTAAGGTCATTCAGATTCAGAATGGGAGTAAATAGGCAGGTATTATTCACTTTTTGCCTCTAAAAATTATCATACTAACCTACTACATAAATTCAATGATTTCATCGTGTGTGTGTGTGAAAATCGAACTGATGCCGCCTTTTTGTCCACCATTCAAAGGATTATAAGGGCTTTAAACGCACAGAGCTTCTTTTATTGTTTCTGATATTTGCGTTTTTGAGTTGATTTGGCCTTCTGTGTTTTTGTCTTTCAGTTGTCTTTTTTTATTTTTCGTTTTATTATCTCCCGTAAAAGACAATAATAATAATCATCAAAAGACATTCCATTCCAAATATTTGTATATTTTTTCATATAATATTTAACGAAAAGTTTCACATACTTTTGGCAATTTTTTCAAACGTCGGTATGTTGTCACTGGGACACTTATGCCATTGTTTGAATTTTGGAAATGCAAGAAAAAAAGAAGACAAGACAAAAATCTCGAGGAGGGAGAAATATTTATATGTAAGATATCAGATCAAGAAAAGTGCTGTCAACCCCATGCCAAAATAACAATAACTGAATGCCAATGGTGGCACAATTTAGAAATGGGGAGAGAAGGAATCCTCGAAAGAAGGTAAAAATAATGGATATTTAATTGAACTAACAGTTGTGGGCATATTTTATTATTTTTTAGCGCATTCCAGTGGCAAATAGTTACCAGTGCATGCTATGCGATGTAATGCAACCGAGTTCAGTAAAACGCTTTTGGGTTCCATTTAGAATGATGCTTTTCAAATATGTTTTTGATCCTCCACTGCTGAAAATTAAATTGCAAAATTGTTTTTCCTGATGATTAAGCAATTTTTCAAAAAAAAAAAAAAAATGTTGGTGCACAGTATATCATCCTGATATTTCTTCAAATTCTGAATTGATAAAGCTGTTTTCAGAATTTTTTCTTGATGAGACATGTAAAATTTTGGAATTTCGTTCAATATAGATTTCTTGAATATTGATCTAGTGACATTTAAGCACTTTAACTTTCTAGTTTTTTAATTTTTATTTCTTTAAATTGTAACAGGAATATTCGGCTTTGCCCACCAAATTGACCATTTTACCAATTGAATTTTGCATGTTGGATTCTGGTGAATTATTATCAAATCCTTAGCATGAAAATCATGAAAATCTAAAAAAATAAATAATTATATTAGAAAATCGTTAAAAATTCAGTATTTTAGGTAAGAAAATGTTGATATGGTTCTATATTTTGTGGAAATTTCATACTTTAGTTCAGATAATTAAAAAAAAATAATAATAAAACTTGTAAAATTTTAACAAAATTTTTGAAAAATTTACGATTTTAGGTCAGAATTTTTGAAATATGAAATGCTGATTCTTTTTTAAATCCATATTTTTTCAGATAATCTTTAAAATATCTAAGAAATTTTTCAAGAGGGGTTTAAAAGCATATTTCTTAAAAATCCACGACTTTTCGCTGGAAATCCATAATTTGTGGTTCTAGTGAACGAACGAATTGAAATGGAAAGCATTTGTATTTTGGTAGTAGGCAAGTTAATTTCCTAAATGGACCATGTCGGTCATATAGCCGCCATTTAATGGTACCTCCCAATCTTCGGTATTTTGGTGATTTTTGCGACATTTTTTACCGGAATTGTTTCAAATTTCGCATTTGAAGATCTTAATGGCAAAGTATATGACAAAATATTTTGTTATGCAGGCCCACGTCTTCGTATAGCCCTATATAACGGTACCTCCCAATATTCGATAGTTTTTTGAGCTTAGCAACATATAATCTGGAATTGTTTTAAATGTAGCATTTAAAGCTCTCACCCAAACCCAAAAATACATATGCAGGTACACGCCTTCGTATAGGCCCAAATATATTGGTACCTTACAAGATTCGGTATTTTCATGATTCAGCGGAATAGTTTCAAATTTCGTATCTGAAAATCGTCATGGATACTACAACCTATGACAGAAAATTGTATTTGCAGGTCCACGCTTTCGTATAGGCCATATATAACAGTACCCTCCTTTATTTGGTATTTTGATGATATAAACGACTTTATTCATTGGAATTATTTTAAATTTTGTATTTAAAGTTCGGTACTACATCCAATAACAAAATTATCTTATACTGTTCCTCGTCTTCGTATATGTAGCCGATATTTTTCGATGAAGTTCCTTCCAAATAGTGGAGGTTTTTTAAAGTTGGGCTTTTACAATCAAAATTTTGACAGCTTCATGGTGTACGTTCTAAATTAAACAAAGAATGGATTTATGTTGGTCTTGAGTTCTATTCTAATTCTCTAATTCTAATTTTTAAGTCGAGAAATAATATTCTGATTTTAGAGAATTATTTTCAATTGTTTACACTATCTATATAAAATCTGGAATCCCCTTCGTCTTTACCTCGAAGAGCACATATTGGAAAAATCATAAAGAGTAAACGGTAAAACCAGATAAATACTTAAAAGACCTATAAACGCTTCCCCAAAAACTGAGATTAATTCAGGGAAGCATTCTATCGCTCTGAAATTTTACGCAGACATTTATATTTCCCTAGTAGGTATTTCCTGATTTTCGATATTTTCAATGTTTTGACTACTACACCTTCTAATTTTCGGAATGTTGAAGGTTTCGGCCATACTTTCAAACCCAATCATGAGTAACTTTACATTTTGATTTCTGAGCTGAAAAAAACTCTTCCTGCAAAATTTTGGGAAGATAAACTCATCATTATGTACTGACCAAATATAACGGCACTTCCAAATTTCAGGCACTTTGCAAAATGTTGAGAAGATAAGTCGCCTATTATACAAAGGCCCTATATAATGGAATTTCTTAATTTTAGGTATTTTGCGGGTTTCAGACTTATTATTTGGTATTTTATTTCTCAGTGGAAAGAAAAATCAAAAATGTAGTATTAAACCTCCTATAACGTAGATCTCTGCAGAGCCCAATGGGGTAAGATCCCCAAAATCAGAGATATGTTTTTTTTATTTTCGTACTTTCATCTGCAAAACATTAAACAAATTTTGAGTTAAGACAGAAAAAATAATTTATCCTTTGAAAACCCTTCTTAAGTACCTTTTTCATTTTCGCACCTGACTTAACAGTGTCAAAAATATTAGTATTCGCAAATTTTGCACAAAAATGAATTTTTATGAGGTAAATTATTTTCTTTGAAAATGTTGACCTTTTGTGGGAAGGTACCAGATGGAGTAAACCGTTGTTGCCCCTCTCGAAACTCGATCTAAGTTTGACAATAATATTGCAATATACCAAGTTTGGACCAAATTGGATACTCCCTTCTTGAGTTATCGTTCGCACTAGCCAGACAGACGGACGGATATACCAGGAATATAAGTGATTCAAAGTATTTCAAGCGCATGCTCAGAACACGCCACAAAAAAAAAAAAAAAAAAAAAAACATTCAATGAAACTGAAGTATTTTCGGTATTTTATCCAAAACATCCCGACATTATTCTCACTGCAAAAATATTTGTTTTATGACATTATTCTCTACCACCTCCAACAACTAATAAGAATATAATTGGTACCTATTAAGGGTTCGCTTGGTAGGTTGGTTCATGGTTATGCTCGGTTCATTCATAAACCAAGGCAGTCGGTCAGCCAGCTAACAACATATGTCATAAGTAGCTCGTTATGACACATCGTTTGAAAATATACACAACCACAAATAATCCTTTTGATAACCAGAAAACAATTGCCCCTAACACAGTTTGATACCGGAAACCCACTGCATACCTTGGATCCCCCCCCCCCCCCCCAAAAGATACACAACGAAATAAAACAAATTAACAACAAAAACCAATGAAACCAAAAAATAATCAACCAAACCAAAAATTAAAATGAAAAGAAGTGGAATCTTTACAGAATATAATCCTTTTTGGTGGTACTCTGCCAACCCAAAATGCTCCAGATACCATTGGAATGAGCGAGCATCATCATCAACGCGAGCACACACATACACCTAAACACATGTACTATCCATCTTTAACAAAAGATACATTCAGCGGTGTGCCACTCACTCGTTCACAAGCAGCCCCAGCTTCATGTTCCTCGTTGTGTTTTTTTTTCTTTCTTTCTTCTTCTTTTTATCACACTGCAGTCAATTTTATTACTGCCTCCGCTTGGCTTCTGCTTTGGCTGCTGTTGTTTTGGTGGCCGACCGGTGGTGCTGTAGCTTGGTGTGATGCGAGGTGCTTGGCTGTTGGATTTTATGGTGCGCGGTGGTGTTGTGGCGTATTATTGTGGCATTGTGGATGGAGTGTGAGATGTATTGTGCGCACAATGCTCCCTTTCTTACGTTAAATGAGATCAAATATGATAGCGCCAGCCATGATTATACCCGAAAAAAGAAAAAAACAAAACGATCCCCAAAACAGAACATGTTTAGAGCTATTACTTACCTTATATGTATGTTGAGTTATTTGGCATTGTTACCATAAAAGTGAATCTTCCCAATTGGTATGAGGTGGGTGCGAAAAGTCAAGAAATTAATGACATTTTAATAAAAACAAGTTCGGATAAGCTATACAAGGTTTTTTTTAATTTTGGAAAAATTGCTAGATTTTGACTATATCGACTACTTCCTTCACTTTATATGAGATATGTGATAATTTTTGGAAAATGTTGAAAAATGAGTGAGATACCACAGTGTTCTACTTCATCTACTACTGATAAAAATATAAGAATGTCCAAAATTAAAAAAGAAAAATTAAATCGGAAATTTCCTTCGTGGGAACAATTGTTAATACAAGATGTGTAGGAAATATTGAAAAATACCAAGTTTAAGAAGAAGAACTGACTAGTTTCGCAAGATATGCGAATATTGAAAAGTGTGACCCTTGAAGGGGTGCGGCGATGCTTATTACGCATTTTTTTGAGCGATTTGTTATTCAATATGTTGACCCCTTTTATGAGGGAGGTTCCAGGAGTGGGTCGATACATTCGGTTTCTCACCAGTTCATGTGTTAGTAGAAACATTTGAATTTGTGAAATTCGGAAAGAATCAGTGAACTTATTTTGCATTTTATGGGGCTATATGGTAATTCAAAATGTTGAATCTTCGTTATAGAGTTGTTTGATAGAGTGGGCCGATATTATCCACATTCACACCTCCATTAGAAGTGATAACATAGATCAAGGGTCTATAACCTTTATTTCTATGTAGTCATATGGCTCAGGGTACAATAAACAGCTTAGTTCGACGAAGGAGAACTTTTAATACTCTCCACCTCTTGGTAGGGCTTAGTAATTTCACAAATTCTGAATATTAGGTGGTACAGTTAAATGAGGCTATACATAAACGTGGGCCTTTGCAGCCAATTATCTACAAGCAAAGGTGGTGCCTATTATAAACTCCAAACTTCAAGTTTATGAGACCTATAAAATTAGGCAGTTTTCTGTCATAGGAACCAATTTTGAAACAATTCGAGTCAAAAGTGTGACCCAAAACAAGTAAGCAAAGGGCCGACCACGTGATACCCTACAACACTACAATATGTTAGGAGCCCCCCTTGTATCCAAATCCATTTTGGAAGATTTCGCTTTTGAAATTATGTCATAGAGCACTGCCCAGATATTACCCTTAGAATTTTGACCAGGGACATTTGCCCAATACTTATGCACTCCGTCATCCAATGGTCATCCGAAATGCTACAATCCTTCCCAGTCCAAAACTCTCTTCTCAGGCGTGTCGATTGGCTTCAAGTGTGTGATCAGGAAAATTTTCAGCTTTTGTTTCAGTTTTTGGTCCTGTAGCGTGATTACAAATTAATATGGGCAGACGGACACACATAGCTAAATTGATTCATATATACTTTCCTATGTGGGAAACCAATATTTCGAAGTGTTACATAATTTTTGGCCCAATCAAACTGATAATACCCTCAACACATAGTGTTGTAGGGTATAAAAATATATATCGGAGCCGAGTTGCACAAAATAAGTTGCTATTAGCCATTATTTGCACAATAAACCTGAAATCGGATTAAGCATATATATATGAGAGCTATATCCAAATCTTAGCCGTTCTCGATGAAACTTGGCGAAGGTGTTTCCTAGCCTTATAAGATATCTGGTACCAAATATAATTTTTTTCGAATGTATATCATGAATGTGAGGGACTTGAACACCAAATCGGGTGAAACACATATATATGGGGGCTATAGTTATATCTGAACCGATCTTCACCAAATTTAATGTACTTGCTTCTATTCTGAATGCGGTCGGATATGCCGAAATTTAGGTCATTTGGACTGATATTGGCCATTTGGTGCACAATTAACTCGAAATCGGTTGAAGATATATATGGGAGCTATATCCAAATTTGAAGAGATCTTGACAAAATTTGATACACTTATTTCAAAGCTGTATCTGATATCTGGTACAAAAATTATTGCTGTGGAATGTATATTACGCTAGAGAGGGACTTTAAACCCAAATTTGGATAAAACACCAAAAATGAATTACTGCCTTATAGGATGAATTCAGTCGTAATTGCCAAAATTCAGTCCATTTGGGCTAATATTAGCCACTTGGTGTTCAATATGCCTGATATCGGATAAAGATATGTGTAGATTCCTATGTGGAGGACCAATATTTCGAGGTATTACATAATTTTTGGCTTAATCAAACTTATAATACCCCCAACACATAGTGTTGTAGGGTACAACAAGTAAGCCTGTCATAGCATAACCTACAACACATATAATTTTGTGAATGAACTCAAATCCTTTGGACTGAAGTGAATGGGTTACAAATAATTTAATAAATTCCTGTTTTAAGGTCATTGTTTTATTACTCCTTTCTAAAATGACCAGAGCAGCAATTGCCTTATATTTACGCCCTCTGCGCGCTCATGGTTATTCGAAACAACACCTGAATAGTTAGATTAATGCGTATATTTTGCTATATCTCTGATTTCACACTATATAAATACACGAAATCACTAATAACTTAAGTGTCAGATGTGCCAGTTTTATTTAATGGTGATTTCTTCGGAAAGAAGCTATCGATACTAAAAAATGTTGCGCTTGAATAGAAAATTTCAAATTTTTCTTATCGGTCAGTCTATAATTCTGACGTATAGAGCGACTGTAAAATTAGCAAAAATAAGTAAAAAACATTAAGTTTGACCGCGCCGAACTTTTAATACCCTCTACCTTAGAGTAAACGAAACATTAGAACCCATTTGGCAAAGTCATGAAAATACTGAATAACGGGAGGTACCATTATAGGGGGGCTATACCAAAGCCTGGACCTATACATACAATGCTTCGCCATACCAACTAGGACCCATTATGACCTACAAATATCAATTTTCAGACAAATCCGTGGCAAAATTATCAAAATGCCGAATATATGCCGAATATGAACCAAACTTATCACACTTGTCTTTGATAAGAGCCATCTATGTGTATATAAATTCACAAAGTGTCGAATCTTGCAGCTTCTATTCACTCACTTTATTTGAGGCATTTGTTGTTGTCTCCACCGCTTGAGGAAGCTAAGGTGTTGTATTTGTAGTTGTCGGTGCTTCTGCTCTTGTTTAAGACGACGACGATGATGATTATGCTGATGTTTTGTTGTTACGTTGATGGCGTTGCTGATGACGCTGTATCACCACCATAATAACAACAACAACAACAGCCATAGTTGTTGGCGGTGGCCGATCATGATGATGATGATGATCACACGATGTTCTACATGTGATTTGTGTGTGCGTAAGCTTTTTGGTTTATCGTCAAAGACGGTGTTTGTTGGGGTTGCTTTGAATATATACGAGTGTGTGTGTGTGCGTCTGTTTGTTTGCTCTGCACGTTTGTGTCTTAAGTCTTTTGATTTGTTTCGCTGGATTTTGTCGTGTCCGCCCGCCGCCTTATGCATTATGAAAACACTGCCAATGAATGAAGGTTAAGCAGAAGGAAGCCGAAGTAGAAGTAGAAGAAGCCGCCACCGACAGTATTGGCTCATGGCCATAATTCAAAGACTGTTGATGACTTTGAATGTGGAACATTTTTTTGTTGTTGGAGATGGTTCATGTTTTGGCCTGTTGCATACTCGTCCAAAATCCAAAAGTCTTTGTTTAAACATTTTTTAGTGTTGTTCTTTTTTGTTTCTGTTGTTGTTACTGGGGGTTTATGGGATTTTGCACCATCTATTTAACCATCCATCCATCCGTCCATCCATCCACCAATTCAACGCCGTGATCCCTTTGCCGGTGTGCTTATTTTAGCAGTCTAATTGTTGTAGTTGTTGTTAAAGGCGCTCGTTTATCTGTTGTTTTGCGTTTGTTAATCATCGTGTGAAGTTGGTCCGCAAAAATGATTGTTTTTTTTTTTTTTGCTGCGATCTGTTTTTATTTTAATTTTATTTGAAATTCTTCGGCACTGTTCTTCAATGTTGTTTGACATTCAATCTTTGATTTCAGTTGTCTTGTTGTTGTTGTTATTATTAGAGTTGAGGGTTTCTCTTTTGGCTTATTTTTTTTTTTGTCATTGATTGTGCTTTTGCGATGTTATTTGAAGCTTTTGTATTTGTAATTCATTCAAATCCTTTATTTGCTTGTCTCCTCTAAAGGTAGGATTTCGTTGCAATTCTTTTGTTTGGTGTCAAGTTTAACAAATATTTAGTTTTGTACATCGTTGTTTTTTTCCATTGATGTCTGGAATTTCTTGTGGTACAATAATAACAACAACAATGGAAACAGAGCTATAGAATAATGTGTGAATGACATGTGTTGGCGGTGTCTACAGGACAACTGGAATGTTCTAAAGAGCCATGTAGGGGAATTTTTTTTGAATGAATTTTGAAATTCAATTAGGAGCGATACTCAATTGCAATAATATTGTCATTAACAATGATTAGAAAAAAACAAGTAAGCAAAGGCTATAGCCTTGCGGGGCCGACCATGTGATACCCTACAACACTACAACATGTTAGAAGCCCATTTTTTTGGAAAATTTCGATTTTGAAATTATGTCACGAGACCTTGACCAGGGACATTTGCCCAATATTTAAGCACTCCGTCATACTGTTAGTTGTTGTCGTCCATTTTCCATCCAAAATTCTAGAGTCCTTAACTCTCCCCTGAGGCGTATCGATTGGCTTCAATTGTGTGATTTTTTTCCTGTTTTTGGTTCATTTGAACCCCTAAATATTTTGCAATCATCTCCAAAAGAAATTGGGTTCTATTCTGACCTTAACCCCACCTACATTTCGTGAAGATCGGGCCATAATTGTGACCTGTAGAGTGATTACAAATTAACATGGACAGACGGAGATACATAGCTAGATCGACTCAGCTCGGCGAGATAGGAAGATCCATATATACTTTCCTATGTAGGAAACCAATATTTCGATGAGTTACATAATTTTTGGCCCAATCAAACTTATAATACCCCCAACACATAGTGTTGTAGGGTATAATTAACGCTTATCTATGCAGATTAAGGAAATAATTAAATTCGCTTAAAATTCACAAAAAATTACTCAAAGTACATCCAAATTGCCCAAATCCTTTAGACCCCCATCGAATTTTGGATGGGTCACCTACAAAATTGTAATTTGTTTGATGCATTGATGTCAATCTCAATGTTGTCGAAAGATATTTCTGGCTTCGTCGGTGGGCTCCTCAGGGAGTAATTGATTTGGTCTAAACATTGGATTTTATAATATTTTTGTTCTATATAAATCCAGTCTGAAGATGTGCCATATCGGTCCACTGCATCTGGTACGTTCACCACAAACTTTTAATTTTTTCTGGCTTTCCTTTTTACAGCAAATTTCAGATCATTAAGGTTATCTCGAATGACACAAACAAATAAAATCATAAGCATATGATCCTCGCTCTTAATAATAAAAAAAAGAAGCAAAAAAGCTGTAAGTTCGGCCGGGCGAACTATGAATACGCCACTTGGTACAAATTTGGCAATTTAAAAAAAAAAAATAAAATCCGTTAAAAATTCTGTTAAAATCTTAAAAACACCGAATGTAGACCGGCATAAGCAACTTTGAATATTACGATATTCAAATGAGAAATTTAAAACAATCTGTTTATAATGTAGCTAAAATCATCAAAATGTAGGGGGATACCATGGTGGTTATAAAACGTGGACCTGCGCAGACAATTTTCTGGCATAGGCTGTAGAATTCATTACGAACTTCAAATACCAAATTTGAAACAATTCCTGTAAATAATGTAGCTAAAATAATCAAAATACCGAATATCGGGAGGTACCGTTATATGAGGGCTATGCGAAGACGTTTTGTCTGTCTTAAGCCGAATTATCTAATACGAACTTCAAATGCCAAATTTGAAACAATTCCGGTAATTAATGTAACTAAAATCATCAAAATAACGAATATGGGGGTTATACGAAGACGTGGACCTGCACAGACAATTTTCTGTCGTAGGCTGTAGTATTCATTACGAACTTCAAATTCCAAATTTGAAACCATTCTGGTAAATAATGTCGCTAAAATCGTCGAAATACTGAATATCGGGACGTACCGTTATATGGGGGATATACGAAGTCATGGGCCTACATGGCCCATTTTCCATACCAAAAGTCCTGCAGACATAATACAGAATTTAGTAAATTTTTATCAACTGACTTCATTTCGTTCGGAAGCGAACAGACGGACGGACATTGCTAAATCGACATAGAATTTTATGCTGATCAAGAATATATATACTTTCTGGGGTCTAAGATGTATATGTCGAGGTGTTACAAACGGAATGACAAACTTAATATACCCTCCATACTATGGTGGAGGGTATAAATTCGCAAGTATCACAAATTTCATAAAGATAATGGATATTGTACTCTTGAAATATTATAACATAATCCCGCGAAGGTGTTATGTTATTTTTTGCTCATGCCAAATTTTTTGGTATTTGAAAATTCAGCTTTTGGTCCATCCATCAATTTTGCCATTATCACAATAAAACAATAGCCTTCAATTCTGATTGCATGCAAAACCAATCAAGATGTAAAAAAGTGAATATAAAACCAATATTTTGAAGTGTTACAAACTTCTAGACCAATGCGAATTTATACCCTTTGAGCGGCAGAGAGAGTGAAATGCCGCTGAACGAATTCCTCTACAAATATTAAGATTGGGAATGAATATTAAGGATTCTTCGAAAATAAATGTTATGTCGATGTCCACACATCTAAATTTGTAAGCGTACTTTATAATCTATTAAGTTTGTCATTCTGTTTGTCTCACCTCGAAATATAAATGTAAGACCCGACCAAGTCTCTTCGTCTGTCCGTCTCTCCGTCCTTGGAAACCACTCTAGCTTCTGAACGAAATGAAGCAGGTTGGTAAAATTTTACTCCGAAAAATGTTACTCGTATAGCCTCCACATGACGGTACCTGCCTATATTTGGCATTTTGATGTTTTTGTGTCATTATTTACCGGCTTTTTTTCAAGTTTAGTATTTGAATATTGGCCTATGAGAAAACTTCGTTTTCGTATAGACCCTAAATTTAATTGTAACTAACTATATTTTATGATTTTTACTAGTTTTTATACCCTACAACACTATGTGTTGGGGGTATTATAAGTTTGATTGGGCCAGAATTTATGTAACACCTCGAAATATTGGTTTCCCCATATAGGAAAGTATATATGGATCTTCCTAGCTCGCCGAGCTGAGTCGATCTAGCTATGTATGTCCGTCCGTCCGTCTGTCCGTCTGTCCATGTTAATTTGTAATCACTCTACAGGTCGCAATTATGGCCCGATCTTCACGAAATTTAGAATGGAGGTGGGCCTACGGTCAGAATAGAACCCTATTTCTTTTGGAGATGATTGCATAATATTTAGGGGCTGAAATGGACCAAAAACTGAAAAAATTCCTGATTTTGAAGTTGCTGTACAGGTCGCAATTATAGACCAATCGACGCGGAATTTCGCATGTAGCTAGAGTTTAGGGCGGGAAAGAAGCCTACCAATTTGGGTGGCCATCGGATAATATTTAGCGGGTAAAATAGATCATATCTTTTGTGTTGAAAAAATTCTAAATTTTTCAATAAACCGTGAATATTTTAAATCCCGGCGAAATCATAAAGCCATCTAAAGGTTACTTCTGCCCTTTGTATTGATGTTAACATCCAACAAATCGGATATTTAGCAAAATAGGTGCGATATATATGTCTATCAAAGAAGATATGCTTGAAAGATCTTTAATATGTCGAGAACGGCTGAACTGATATCGACAGTTCTCATTAATTCAGAATGGCCTCTTGGCAGGAAAGAAAAAACGTCTAAAATATCGCATAAAAATATCTCTCTAAAGATGAAAATATTGATTTTGTAACATTTTCTCATATTTTTTCAATTTTGTCATATTTTTGGCATATTTTCATTTTGAATTAAACATTTGGTAATATTTCTACAGCTAACAAAACTAAGTAGTTAGGATATCAGGATATCATATACAGATCGCATTTATGACCCGATCCTTACGAAATTTTGCATGGGGATAAGATGAGGGTCAGAATAGAAGCCTACTCTTTTTGGAGATGATAGCCATATATTTAGGGGTTGAAATGGACCAAAAACTGCAAAATTGTCAGTAGGTCGTAATTATCGCCAGGTCCTCACGCACATTTGAATGGGGGTTACCGGACATTGCAAAAGCCAAGCAGTTTTGGATGGCCATCCGAAAATATTCAATGCGTGAAGGAGTTTGCCAACTTTTATAGACAAAATACGAAAATGTCCATTCCAGTGACTTTTTGGAGAATTCACAAATACAGGAAAGACGCACTTCTGACTATTTCGTTAACGCTGATTTCGTTGAAGAATATAGTCAAATGTCTGTATCTAATATAGATGTGTTTCAGTCAAAAACCAATAATAAATGTTAATATTTTGCCACTTCTGAGAGATTATAGGTCTTTGGGAAATATTGGTTCCAGATCTATTAAAACCATTTACGTGCAAAATCTACCAATAAATTGGAAATGAGCAAATTAGTTTAAGTTGCTATTATTCGAAAATTAGAGAACGAAACCTGATGGTTTTCTTTTATTATTTGTCACAAAATCTTGTGGAATTCTTTCGAGTATCTCGCCTATATAAACTGTATCGTTTATTGTAGTGTTGTAGGGTATTCAACGGTCGGCCCCGCTCGACTGTAGCCTTTGCTTACTTGTTTTTAATGCATTTCTTTCATAATTTCCAAATTCCTTTCAACTGGTGGAGAATAGGCCGAACTTACTGCTTTTTTACTTGCTTTAGTTTACAAAATATGAAATATGAAGTATTTAGCTTCAGTTGTAAAGGTATCAAATATCAAATGTAGGACCGACCAAAGACTTTCTTCCCTTTAATAAACAGCATTTATGTTTCCACTTTATTTCCACTATAAGAAATAAATTTTTCACAATTTAAGTATCCGAGATTTTTTTATGAAAAAGATTTTCCCCACTAAGTTCCAATTTAATGTAACGATTTAATCTCTTGGAAATTTTCTAAGAAAACAATAAAAATATTGAAACATTTCTATTATTTTCGAACGTCACAAAAAATGGTCCAAAACCCCAAAGAAATTAAACCATTTTTTTATTTCCACTTTGTACCTGCATGGAATCTTGATGCTTTAGTTACAAATAAGAAAAAAACTAACTTATCTAAAATTTACTAAACACTTCCTGTTGCTACAGTTAAAATAGCGATAAGACTGAAAATTGGATGGGGCATCTTCTTAGATTGTAATTTATGGTACAGCTAAACGGTAAAAATCTACAAAATATGCCATCCAGTTTAAATTCATTGAAGATTTATCTTAAAATCCCTAAAAAGAAAAAAAGACTTGCTATCGAATAAAGACACTTGACAAATTCTTGTCACGTACAAGAAAATTTCATTGAGAAAAACAGACCCAATCTTCTTCACAAAGCACAAGTGAATGCAATCAAAATCGAAATATTTGAACAGCCAGTAGACATCCTGACAATTAATATCAAACACACACAGGCATAGATGCAACAACACACCCAGACAATTGGTTGATTGTGGTACCCATCATCAAGAACAGCAACTACAACAACAGCAATAGAAATCACTACTAGTGCTGCTGCAACAATGTTATTGTCACATGTCCATCCATGGCTTCACTTCGTTAGAGGTTACTAATCATTTGCCACTTGTAACCAGCCAGCCAACCAACCAGTCAACGAGCGAACGAACAAACATATTGGTTGTTGGTAGGTCGTTCGGCGAAGACGAGGGTTATGGCCCATAACATTAATCCACACTACCAGATATTGTTACCCCGATTGTTTATTGTTTGTTGTATTGTTACAGCCAAATGAATCCACTTAGAAGCCGAAAAAATTCCGTGGAATTTAATCTTTATAAAGAAATTTGAAAATAAAAAAAAACACACTCACTTACTTTCCTCCCAAAATTCTTTGTCTATGAATTTCTTCAGGTGTGAGTGTGTATGTGTGTGTTCCCAGCCCAAGTGATGTGTCTCCAACTCATTTGCCACCCTGATTGAATATTAAGCCACAAAGGGAAAATACAATTTTTTCATAAAGAACATCATCACCATCTCGACTGCAAGTTGCAAGAGTGAGATCTTGAAGATCTCCATCCAACATTTCCTTTCCCACATTCAGACACGTAAATTGGAAAAACATGATGATAAAAAAAAAAACGACGAGAATTGAAAAGGCAACAAAACATTGGCTTTCATGTTGACAAAAGATTCACCGACAATCAGGCATTTCGAAATCAGGCTCAAAAAAAGAACACACATGTGATAAGAGAAATTTGTTCACAAAACGATGAAGATGATGACCAGTTAAGGAAAATTGTCCCTTTTCCCAAATCAAACCAAAATTGAGACATTCACACACATTTACTTTGCACTGGCCTGCAACAAGAAAAGATTAGGTGCAATGAAATGACGAAACAATACAATTGAGGAAATTGTGAAAAGTGAAAAGCAAATACGGTATCTTTTGTCATTCCAACTTGTCGCAATGGCCAAAACATAACTGTTTAACTAGTTAAATAAAAAAAAAGAGACGAGGACAATACAATAAGGATTACGACTTTGTTTTATGGCACTTTGTTTTTCTTTTCTTTTCTCTCATCAGCATCGGCGTCAAGTGAAGTGTAAATATTTTCTCAGGCCTTAAGTGTATTTTGACACTGGAGTTTTTCCCATTTCCCTTTTTATTAGATCATCATTTAGCGACAAGTGTTTGTGTGGAATTTACTTGAATACATTGCGCATTAGCTTTCTCCCTCTCTCTTTCTGACTCTCTCTCTCCCCAGTTTAATGGTCAATAGGACGTGGAAGACAAAGAAAATTTGTGTACCTTTTACAAACAATGGCCATAAAAATTCATATTATATTTTGCAAATTTTCAATAGACGATATTTAAAGTACCATCAAATGTGAAGAGGTTTTTTTTATTACTTTCTGGGCGCCAGAATGTTAGAAACGACTAATGTTTATATTCATATCTATATCTATAAAAGAGGAAAATGTTTGTACGTTTGTTTGTTTGTTTGTTTGTTTGTTTGTTTGTTTGTAATTTATGGACTCGAAAACTGCTGAATAGATTTTTCTGAAAATTTCCATATATACTGCAACATCGCCTGAAAGTAACATAGGCTATATACATTTTTGAATTTCCACTTGGAACTGGAGATATAGCATCAGAATCGGAGGTACCTCCCAAAAATTTAGATTTTATATGCACATATCTATTGATCGGTTAAAGATACAGTCTACAAATTTGGAATGTGTAACGGAATTTGGAACAAAAATAAGTTTGCTAAATTATATTGTAATCGGTTCAGATTTGGATATAGCTCCCATATATATTTTCGACCGATTTCGTTCATTTGAAGCCTCAAACACAATATGAATGTTCGATTCCAATGAAATTTGGAATATGTGACGGGATTTGATCCGAAAATAAATTTGTCAAATTATATTGAAATCGGTTCAGATTTGGATATAGCTCCCATATATATTTTCGGCCGATTTCATGTATTTGGTGGACCAAATAAGATATGTATGTCCAAATTTAATGAAATTTAAAATAAGTAACGGAATCGGGAGCAAAAATGAATTTTTCAAATTATATTGAAATCGGTTCAGATTTGGATATAGCTCCCATATATATTTTCCGCCGATTTCACATATTTGATGCACAAAACACGATACGTATTTCCGATTCCAATGAAATTCGGCATGAGTGGCTAAATTTGGTACAAAAATAAATTTGACAAATTATATTCAAATACGCTCAGATTTAATTATAGCTCCCATATATATACTCAGCCGATTTCACATATTTGATGCACCCAAAGCGAGAAAGACGAAATCTGGCACCAGAAAAAATTTCCAAATTTTATTGAAATCAGTTGAGGTTTGGGTATAGCTAACATATGTGTGGTTACAATAATAAATGTGACAAATTAATTGGAAATTAGTTAAGATTTGGATACAGCTCCCATATATATATTCTCGGCCGATTTCACGTATTTGACGCACTAATTTCAATGAAATATGAAAGGTGTGGCGGAATTTGGTGTAAAAGTAATTTTTTTAAAATTATATTTAAATCGTATCAGATTGGGATATGATTTTAATAAGAACCATTGACCCACAACGCCTTAGGCTAACACTAAAAAACAACACAACAATTAATTTGAAATACGCTTATTACGGCGAAGTATGTTGCTATCTCGAATTCATTAATTGCAACAGAAATGCCACTCAACTTCAAAAGATTGCAGTTTACTGCACGCTTGGTATTTGCTATGATTGCAATGAAATTTGGAATATGTGACTGGATTTGATCCGAAAATAAATTTGTCAAATTATATTGAAATCGGTTCAGATTTGGATATAGCTCCCATATATATTTTCGACCGATTTCATGTATTTGATGCACCAAACACGCTATGTATCTCTAATTTCAATGAAATTTGGAATCTGTAGGGGAAATTAAAACGAATATACATTTGTCAAATTATAGTAAAATCGGTTCAGATTTGGATATAGCTCTCATATATATTTTCGACCGATTTCATGTATTTTATGCACCATGCTCGATATGTATGTTCGATTCCAAAGAAATTTGGAATATGTAACGGGATTTTGATTAGAAAATGAATTAGTCAAATTATATTAAAATCGGTTCAGATTTGGATATAGCTCCCATATATATTTTCCGCCGATTTCACATATTTGATGCACAAAACACGATACGTATTTCCGATTCCAATGAAATTCGGCATGAGTGGCTAAACTTGGTACAAAAATAAATTTGACAAATTATATTCAAACTAGCTGAACCCGGTGCGCTTCGCTACCCCTTTTGATTTTATATGCATTCAAAATTTTATTTACGAATATATGTTGGTTAAAAAAAAACAAATTTTATAATTAAAAAAAAAATTATTGCACTACTTTAATGCGTAAATATACAAAACCATTAGAAAAACGGTAACATGACATACATACACGAAGGGTTTGTCCTTCGGATTTATTTATTTCATAGCAAATACCAAGCGTGCAGTAAACTGCAATCTTTTGAAGTTGAGTGGTATTTCTGTTGCAATTAATGAATTCAAGATAGCAACATACTTCCCCGTAATAAGCGTATTTCAAATTAATTGTTGTGTTGTTTTTTAGTGTTAGCCTAAGGCGTTGTGGGTCAATGGTTCTTATTAAAATCATATCCCAATCTGATCCGATTTAAATATAATTTTAAAAAAAATACTTTTACACCAAATTCCGCCACACCTTTCATATTTCATTGAAATTGGTGCGTCAAATACGTGAAATCGGCCGAGAATATATATATGGGAGCTATATCCAAATCTTAACTAATTTCCAATTAATTTGTCACATTTATTATTGTAACCACACATATGTTAGCTATACCCAAACCTCAACTGATTTCAATAAAATTTGGCAATTTTTTCTGGTGCCAGATTTCGTCTTTCTCGCTTTGGGTGCATCAAATATGTGAAATCGGCTGAGTATATATGTGGGAGCTATAATTAAATCCGAGCGTATTTGAATATAATTTGTCAAATTTATTTTTGTACCAAGTTTAGCCACTCATGCCGAATTTCATTGGATTTGGAAATACGTATCGTGTTTTGTGCATCAAATATGTGAAATCGGCGGAAAATATATATGGGAGCTATATCCAAATCTGAACCGATTTTAATATAATTTGAAAAATTCATTTTTGCTCCCGATTCCGTTACTTATTTTAAATTTCATTAAATTTGGACATACATATCTTATTTGGTCCACCAAATACATGAAATCGGCCGAAAATATATATGGGAGCTATATCCAAATCTGAACCGATTTCAATATAATTTGGGAAATAAATTTTTTTAGATAAAATCTATCACACGTTTCAAATTTCATTGAAATTGGGGATACATAGCGTGTTTGGTGCATCAAATGCTTGAAATCGGCCGAAAATATATATGGGAGCTATATCCAAATCTGAACCGATTTCAATATAATTTGACAAATTTATTTTCGGATCAAATCCCGTCACATATTCCAAATTTCATTGGAATCGAACATTCATATTGTGTTTGAGGCTTCAAATGAACGAAATCGGTCGAAAATATATATGGGAGCTATATCCAAATCTGAACCGATTACAATATAATTTAGCAAACTTATTTTTGTTCCAAATTCCGTTACACATTCCAAATTTGTAGACTGTATCTTTAACCGATCAATAGATATGTGCATATAAAATCTAAATTTTTGGGAGGTACCTCCGATTCTGATGCTATATCTCCAGTTCCAAGTGGAAATTCAAAAATGTATATAGCCTATGTAACTTTCAGGCGATGTTGCAGTATATATGGAAATTTTCAGAAAAATCTATTCAGCAGTTTTCGAGTCCATAAATTACAAACAAACAAACAAACAAACAAACAAACAAACAAACGTACAAACATTTTCCTCTTTTATAGATATAGAAATACGCTCGGATTTAATTATAGCTCCCACATATATACTCAGCCGATTTCACATATTTGATGCACCCAAAGCGAGAAAGACGAAATCTGGCACCAGAAAAAATTGCCAAATTTTATTGAAATCAGTTGAGGTTTGGGTATAGCTAACATATGTGTGGTTACAATAATAAATGTGACAAATTAATTGGAAATTAGTTAAGATTTGGATATAGCTCCCATATATATATTCTCGGCCGATTTCACGTATTTGACGCACCAATTTCAATGAAATATGAAAGGTGTGGCGGAATTTGGTGTAAAAGTATTTTTTTTAAAATTATATTTAAATCGGATCAGATTGGGATATGATTTTAATAAGAACCATTGACCCACAACGCCTTAGGCTAACACTAAAAAACAACACAACAATTAATTTGAAATACGCTTATTACGGCGAAGTATGTTGCTATCTTGAATTCATTAATTGCAACAGAAATACCACTCAACTTCAAAAGATTGCAGTTTACTGCACGCTTGGTATTTGCTATGAAATAAATAAATCCGAAGGACAAACCCTTCGTGTATGTATGTCATGTTACCGTTTTTCTAATGGTTTTGTATATTTACGCATTAAAGTAGTGCAATAATTTTTTTTTTTAATTATAAAATTTGTTTTTTTTTAACCAACATATATTCGTAAATAAAATTTTGAATGCATATAAAATCAAAAGGGGTAGCGAAGCGCACCGGGTTCAGCTAGTTTAACATATTTAATTGTTTATGTAGATATGGTTTTTATACCAAGAAAATCAATTTGGAATATAAAATTTTTGTCATAGAAGAGATGTGTAATTAAAATGTGTGGCCAGCGATGATTTTGCGTGTCGCACAGCAATTAAAGGTTTGTAGCTTAAGTCTTTTGTTTTGGTACAAAAGAGAAGGGTAAATAATGTTATTATTATATGTAAATGCAAAAGGTTACTACTTTTGTTATTACTATACCCCCATCTTCGAATAATAATGCAGGAAATTTGGACCAAATCGGATACTACTTTCGATAATTATTATGAGCAATAGCCAGAAAGAAAGACGGAGGTTCGACGCTAGATCCACTACAAATGTCCTAAAACGGATTTGGTCGAAAGAGACACAGGGACTCTTTTAAAAAGTTAATTGTTTATATTTGGCTGGAAAACCACAAGTGGCTATAGTTAGAGCATTTCAGCATTGAAATGTGATTAAATCGTTTGTGTCTTGTACAATCGCTCGTGATACCGTGATACTGGTAGCGTAGCCCGACGTCAAGGAAGTGGACGGAAGAAAACAGCAACATCAGCAGAAATGGTTCGAAAAGTAAAGGCTCGTGAAAAAAAAATGGCTCGTGAGCTGAACATATCGCAATATTTCATTCGGCATATATTGAAAAATGGGTTCGGGGTAAAGCCATTGAAAGTCCAAAAAGTGCTAGAACTTACACCGCAACAGAAAGGAAATAGTCTCAAAAGAACTAAAGAATTGCTTCGCTTGGCCGAAAGTGGTGAACTGCCGAATTTTGTTTTCTCCGATGAGAAAACATTCGTTGTCCAGTAGTTTGTAAACAAACAAAATGATCGTGTTTACTTGCCAAAGAGGTCAGCTGAAAATTTACACCTTCGGTTGGCCACCGGAACTCAAGCGCCGGCCATGGTAATGGTGTGGGTCGTCATAACAGCCGATGATCGTTTTACGCTCGTATTAATCGACCGTTTTACGCTCGTATTACGCTCGTTTTAATCGACCGCGAAAATATTCTGGAGGGTGTATTAAAGCCTTGGGCATGCAAACATTTTGGCTGCAGAACTTGGACATTCCAATAGTACTCAGCACCATAGCACTCAGCACGCGCCACCCAAGAATGGTTACAAAAGGAGGTTCCTCACTTCATTTGCAGCGCACAATAGCCACCAAAATATCCGGATACAAATCCGTTGGACTATTGTGTCTGGAGTATTTTGGAAAGCATCACCTCAATCAAGCGCTTCGTCGGGAATTGGTCAAAATACCAAAGTGCAACATTCGGGCAGCGTGGGACGGTTTCATTGGTCATTTGAAGGCCATATTTCTTGCCAATTCGAACAAATCTGAACATCTGTTTAAATTGTGATGCTATTTCCGGCATTTTTGCCTTCATTCAATAAAATTTTAAAAAATGTAAGATTTATGGCATTTGACTTTGTCGCAGTTTTTTTTTATCTCACCCTGTGTATCTGTCAACCCCTTCTGGTACCTCAGCCATAAAGGGTTACTCTTTACAATGTATCATATCTTGCGAAACAAGTCAGCGATTCTTTGCAATTTGCTATATCTTAATATTTCTCTCAACCAGATGAGAGATGAATGTGGAATTTATGATTTCGCATAAAATGGGACATGTATTCGATTTTCTTGTAATTTTACCCATATCAATATTTTTATCTGTATTAGATGAAGTATGAAAATTAAATATTTCGGTCGACTCTATCTGGTAACCCACGCACATTTTAACATTTTCTATAAGTGATTAAGTAACCAAAAATTATATCATATTTATTTATATCCGATGCGAAATGAACAATATTCCTTCGGACCTGCTCCATAAAGGGACATCAATTTGAATTATCAGCAGTCAAAATATAGTTTAAGAATCAAACTTTTTACCGTTATCGTTCTTTTGCAAAGAATAGCAATTTCACATTTTCCATTTAAAGCCCTAAACATTTTGCGAACGTCTCCAAAAAGCGTAGACTTCTATTCTGACCTTAGCTCCACCTTAATGCAAATTTTCGCGAGTATCAGACCATAATTGCAATCTGAATATAATTGAAATTGGAGATAATCGGTAAAAATTTAGATATAGCCCCCATATATATCTTCACAAGTGGCTATAGTTAGAGCATTTCAGCATTGAAATGTGATTAAATCGTTTGTGTCTTGTACAATCGCTCGTGATACCGTGATACTGGTAGCGTAGCCCGACGTCAAGGAAGTGGACGGAAGAAAACAGCAACATCAGCAGAAATGGTTCGAAAAGTAAAGGCTCGTGAAAAAAAATGGCTCGTGAGCTGAACATATCGCAATATTTCATTCGGCATATATTGAAAAATGGGTTCGGGGTAAAGCCATTGAAAGTCCAAAAAGTGCTAGAACTTACACCGCAACAGAAAGGAAATAGTCTCAAAAGAACTAAAGAATTGCTTCGCTTGGCCGAAAGTGGTGAACTGCCGAATTTTGTTTTCTCCGATGAGAAAACATTCGTTGTCCAGTAGTTTGTAAACAAACAAAATGATCGTGTTTACTTGCCAAAGAGGTCAGCTGAAAATTTACACCTTCGGTTGGCCACCGGAACTCAAGCGCCGGCCATGGTAATGGTGTGGGTCGTCATAACAGCCGATGATCGTTTTACGCTCGTATTAATCGACCGTTTTACGCTCGTATTACGCTCGTTTTAATCGACCGCGAAAATATTCTGGAGGGTGTATTAAAGCCTTGGGCATGCAAACATTTTGGCTGCAGAACTTGGACATTCCAATAGTACTCAGCACCATAGCACTCAGCACGCGCCACCCAAGAATGGTTACAAAAGGAGGTTCCTCACTTCATTTGCAGCGCACAATAGCCACCAAAATATCCGGATACAAATCCGTTGGACTATTGTGTCTGGAGTATTTTGGAAAGCATCACCTCAATCAAGCGCTTCGTCGGGAATTGGTCAAAATACCAAAGTGCAACATTCGGGCAGCGTGGGACGGTTTCATTGGTCATTTGAAGGCCATATTTCTTGCCAATTCGAACAAATCTGAACATCTGTTTAAATTGTGATGCTATTTCCGGCATTTTTGCCTTCATTCAATAAAATTTTAAAAAATGTAAGATTTATGGCATTTGACTTTGTCGCAGTTTTTTTTTATCTCACCCTGTGTATCTGTCAACCCCTTCTGGTACCTCAGCCATAAAGGGTTACTCTTTACAATGTATCATATCTTGCGAAACAAGTCAGCGATTCTTTGCAATTTGCTATATCTTAATATTTCTCTCAACCAGATGAGAGATGAATGTGGAATTTATGATTTCGCATAAAATGGGACATGTATTCGATTTTCTTGTAATTTTACCCATATCAATATTTTTATCTGTATTAGATGAAGTATGAAAATTAAATATTTCGGTCGACTCTATCTGGTAACCCACGCACATTTTAACATCTATATCTATAAAAGAGGAAAATGTTTGTATGTTTGTTTGTTTGTTTGTTTGTTTGTTTGTTTGTTTGTAATTTATGGACTCGAAAACCGCTGAATAGATTTTCCTGAAAATTTCCATATATACTGCAACATCGCCTGAAAGTAACATAGGCTATATACATTTTCGAATTTCCACTTGGAACTGGAGATATAGCATCAGAATCGGAGGTACCTCCGAAAAATTTAGATTTTATATGCACATATATATTGATTGGTTGAAGATACAGTCTCCAAATTTGGAATACGTAACGGAATTTGGAACAAAAATAAGTTTGACAAATTATATTGTAATCGGTTCAGATTTGGATATAGCCCCCATATATATTTTCGGTCGATTTCAAGCATTTGATGCACCAAACACGCTATGTATCCCCAATTTCAATGAAATTTGAAACGTGTGATAGATTTTATCTAAAAAATTGATTTCCCAAATTATATTGAAATCGGTTCAGATTTGGATATAGCTCCCATATACATTTTCGGCCGATTTCATGTATTTGGTGGACCAAACACGATATGTATTTCCAATTGTAATGAAATTTAAAATAAGTAACGGAATTGGGAGCCAAAATGAATTTGTCAAATTAAATTGAAATCGGTTCAGATTTGGATATAGCTCCCATATATATTTTCAACCGATTTCATGTATTTTATGCACCAAACACGCTATGTATCTCTAATTTCAATGAAATTTGGAATGTGTAGCGGAAATTAAAACAAATATACATTTGTCAAATTATATTAAAATCGGTTCAGATTTGGATATAGCTCCAATATATATTTTCGACCGATTTCGTTCATTTGATGCCTCAAACACAATATGAATGTTCGATTCCAATGAAATTTGGAATGTGTGACGGGATTTAATCCGAAAATAAATTTGTCAAACTATATTGAAATCGGTTCAAATTTGGATATAGTTCCCATATATATTTTCGACCGATTTCATGTATTTGATGCACCAAACACGCTATGTACCTCTAATTTCAATGAAATTTGGAATGTGTAGTGGAAATTAAAACAAATACACATTTGTCAAATTATATTAAAATCGGTTCAGATTTGGATATAGCTCTCTTATATATTTTCGACCGATTTCATGTATTTTATGCACCATCAAAGAAATTTGGAATATGTAACGGGATTTTGATTAGAAAATAAATTAGTCAAATTATATTAAAATCGGTTCAGATTTGGATATAGCTCCCATATATTTTCCGCCGATTTCACATATTTGATGCACAAAACACGATACGTATTTCCGATTCCAATGAAATTCGGCATGAGTGGCTAAATTTGGTACAAAAATAAATTTGACAAATTATATTCAAATACGCTCAGATTTGATTACAGCTCCCATATATATACTCAGTCGATTTCACATATTTGATGCACCCAAAGCGAGAGAGACAAAATCTGGCACCAGAAAAAATTGCCAAATTATATTGAAATCAGTTGAGGTTTGGATATAGCTAACATATATATTTCGGCCGATTTCATATATGTTATGTACCAATGAAACTCAGAATGTGTTGCGGAATTTGGTTACAATAATAAATGTGACAAATTAATTGGAAATTAGTAAAGATTTGGATATAGCTCCCATATATATATTATCGGCCGATTTCACACATTTGACGCACCAATTTTAATGAAATATGAAAGGTGTGACGGAGTTTGGTGTAAAAGTATTGTTTTTAAATTATATTTAAATCGGATCAGCGAAGTGTGTTGCTATCTCGAATTCACTAATTGCAATAGAAATGCCACTCAACTTCAAAAGATTGCACGCTTGGTATTTCAATAATTTTTTTTTATTTTTAAATTTGTTTATTTTTTAACCAACATATATTCGTAAATAAAATTTTGAATGCATATAAAATCAAAAGGGGTAGCGAAGCGCACCGGGTTCAGCTAGTTTTCTATAAGTGATTAAGTAACCAAAAATTATATCATATTTATTTATATCCGATGCGAAATGAACAATATTCCTTCGGACCTGCTCCATAAAGGGACATCAATTTGAATTATCAGCAGTCAAAATATAGTTTAAGAATCAAACTTTTTACCGTTATCGTTCTTTTGCAAAGAATAGCAATTTCACATTTTCCATTTAAAGCCCTAAACATTTTGCGAACGTCTCCAAAAAGCGTAGACTTCTATTCTGACCTTAGCTCCACCTTAATGCAAATTTTCGCGAGTATCAGACCATAATTGCAATCTGAATATAATTGAAATTGGAGATAATCGGTAAAAATTTAGATATAGCCCCCATATATATCTTCGTCCGATTTGCCTTTTATTGTGCACCAAACGTGTAATATCAGCCCGAATAGTATGAAATTTTGCACATACAACCAAATTAGGCCTGAAAATAAGTATGCCAAATTTGATCAAAATCGGTTCAGATTTAGCTATAGCTCCCATATATATTGCTCATCCGATTTGTTATTTTTGTCATCCGCAGCCGTAATATGCACTCTGTAACAACAATATTTGGGGAAATATATCAAATGCAGCTCAGAAATACCTTTGCTTAATTTTATCGAGATCGGTTCAGATTTGGATCTATCTCCCATATATAGCTTCGTCCGATTTACCTTTTATTGTGCACCAAACGTCTAATATTTGTCCAAATGGGATGGAATTTGGCACTTACGACCGAATTGAGTCTAGAAGCCTAGTATGTCAAATTTGGTGAAGATCGGTTCAGCTATAGCTATAGCTCCCATATATACTCTTCATCCGATTTGTTATATATTTGTTACCCACAGCTGTAATATGCACTCCGTAAAGACGATTTTCAGGGAAATATATCAAATACAGCTCAGAAATATCTTTACAAAATTTTATCGACATCGGTTCCGATTTGGATATAGTTCCCATATATATCTTTAATTATTATTAATAGAGCAACTGCAATATCAGGATTTTTTTCTCTGTTTCGAATAAATTGCGATTATTTACAAAAAAACAATAGGCTTTTTTTCGGACTCTAACCCCTTCTCCATGCAAAATTTCGTGAGGACAGACGCAGGGACGAAAATACATAGCTAGATTTAAACAGCTGGGCGAGATAGCAATTTCCGTATGTGTTGTCCTATATCTTGGACCAATATTTTGAGGTACTACAAATTTTTGGTATAATTAAATTCCTCCCACTCAAATATCAAAAAATTCTCTGCTGTCACTAGAAAAAAATAGTTCTTAGTTATGGCTTAAATTATCAATACCAATTTCATATAGTAATAATGCCTCTACACACAGCCCTTACTTTACTAGGCAAAACAATAAAAATTTTCAATTCTTAATGAAATGCTTGACAATAGCGCCATACTAAAAACAGTCATTACCTGATTATATTCCAACCACGCAATAATCGTTAAACGTAATTACACAATATAATGCAAATTTTAATACCATTCAATGATGACGAAATAAAAATCTTAACCAAATAAAAATATTTATTTCCAAATTAAAAAAAAAAACTTGTTAATATACTTTTTGTATCAAGCCATTCAAATTAATGAAGAAGATCGCCTAATAAAGATAACAAAAGTTTGCTTAATTAATTTATTACCCAAAATATGGGAAAAGTGAGTATTAAAAAAATAATAAAATAAAAATTAGAATTCAAATGCTTGCTATGAAGTTGTGATTTTGTGTATTGGAACACTTAGAATACGTAGGGATTTATGAATATAAATTACATTGTGCAAACAGAATAGTCATTTCAGTATAAGATTGCAACTGAGAGAAGTCAGACAAACGCTTCGTTAAGAATCGGTAAAATTAATTATTTACACAGCAGAAGCAAATGTTCCGGCCGATCATTTCGATCCCATTTTACGTTTGTATAGTTATGAATGCACACCTTTAAGCAAATTTGAAATTAGGTAATATATATTATTGCTATAAATTGTTAACCGATCGATTTTAGTAGAATCATTCAACACCACATCTTTTTAAAGTGACTATTGATATTTCCATTAAAACAATTATAATCGATAAAATATTGACATAGCTGTGGTATCGGCCAATTCCATGCATTTTTAAACGAGTTTGATATTTTGAGATCTCAAGAATTCCCAGAACTTTAATAGAAATGTAAAGGTCAAAGCATTTCACTCGATTGATATATATATTTTTTTTACGCTCCACCACAGTTTGGGGGTTATATTATGTTTGGCATTCCTTTTGTAACACCTAGAAATATACATTTTAGACCGCAAATATTCTTGATCAGCATAAAATTCTATGTCAATTTAGCTATGTCCGTCCGTCTGCTAGTCTTTGGAAATCACTCTAGATTCCAAACGAAGTGAAGTAGGTTTATACAATTTTACTCAAATGTATATTATGTCTGCAGAACTTTTGATATCGAAAATGGACCATGTGGGTCCACATTTTGGTGTAGCCCCCATATAATGGTACATCCCTAAAATAACCGAAAGTATTCACCGGGATTGTTTCGAATTTGGTATTTGAAGTTCGTAATGAATACTACGGCCAGGTCCACGCCTTCGTATAGCCCCCATATAACGGCTCCTCACGATATTCGATATTTTGGTGATTTAAGCAACATTATTCACCGGAAATGTTTCAAATTTGGTATTTGAAGTTCGTAACGCATGCTCCAGCCTAAGACAGAAAGTTGTATGTGCAGATCCACATCTTCGTGTAGCCCCCATAAACGGTATCTCCCTAAATTCGGTATTTTGATGAATTTAGCGACATATTTCATCGGAATTGTTTTAAATTTAGTATTTGAAGTTCGAAATGATTACTACAGCCTATGACAGAAAATTGTCGGTAATTTAATGATTTAAGCTACATTAATCAATGCTTTTTTAGTTTCGCATTTGAATATTGTAATGGCTTATGGCAAAATTGCCTAAACCATGTCGTCGTTAAGACCCTAATATGACGGCTACATTTGACATTTTAAGGATTTTAACGAATTTTATTTTTTTGAAAATTGCCAAATTAGTTAAAATGGGAGAGTGTATTCAAAGTTAGATGATCATCATCCAATGTATTTATGTCCATGGTCCAGGTCCATGTCTTTGTATAGCCCCCAAATAACGGTACTTCCAACCTTTTGGTATTTTTCGGAACTTTTTGAAATTTTTTCAATTTCCTTCCAATCGGGTGAGGACTCACAAGTTTGACCCGACCGAACTTAGCAGCTTTTTTACTATTCAATATGCGAAACCCAGAAATATTCTTTCCCAGATCGATTATATACCTGATCAGTGCAAAATTCAATTTCGATTTTGGTACTTTGACTTGAGCGCAATATAACGGTGCCGACCAAATTTTTTATACCAAATTTTTTAACCAATTTATTATTTCTAAATTTATACGTCCTCAAAATACGAAATTTAGTACCGTTTAGCACTTTTCGTATTTTTTTTTTTTTTTTTTTTTTTTTTTTTGTAAAACCACTTCCATATCTCAAGCCTAGATCACAGTGTGTCTGTACAATGCCAAATTTCAGATGTTAAGCACTATCCGTTCATCCAATACCAAATTTAGTACCATTCAGTAATTTTTGTATATTTGTAGTCCACCTTTCCAAAATCACATCTTTATTTTAATCTAGCCGGCGGCAGTGACCTCAAACCAAATACAGTAAAGTTCTTACCCTATTTCCCAAATTTAATTTGTTATAAGCAAAGATGTCAAGATTTTAGCATAATCCGTTATTATAATACCAAATAGTGTCAACTTAACTTATTTTTTCAGTATATACTAATTCATTGAAATATTTTCCAAATACATGTTTAGATGTGAATGAATGCATTGCTCACTTTAATGGCCTTAACTCATGAATCAGCGATAACATACAAAATTTTAGTTTTTTTTTGGAATTTTCCTAATTTTTGAATAAGAATTTTAAATCTTACATTTCGGTACAGTTTCCCAAAAAATTCCAAATCAAAAAACAAAACTCAATTTTTCCAATTTTCCGACCTTTCTGAAGATTTTTCTCAAAACTGTTTTTTTTTTTTTTTTTTGTAAAATCCTTCCAACTGCAATTACAAACAATCGAAAGATAATTTAACTTAAATTGGCTTAGGTGTTCTCAATTGGTGATTTATAGAGATCTTCAACATTATCTCATATACTAATGTTCAAACTATAGCCCTCATTATTTTTGCAAATATAACGATTTTATATAAAACGATGGGGAATTAAAGCTTGTCCAACTTTAATTTCTTTCCAATTCTTCCGCCAACCAATACAGAATAAAATAAACCCTCGGTAAATAAAAAATCATATTTTAATAAAACTTCCAAAAACTCTGTGATTTTGTTTAATTTTTACCAAGGACACAACCAATAATGATAATCAAAATAATCCATGACAATTTTAAACAATTCCATTTTTGGCCCATAAGTACTTAAGAATAAAAGATGATGAAAAAAATACCTCTGTTATATGTTTGATAAACATCTGTAGAATCGAAACAATAAAGGCACCATACTAGTTATCAAAGAGTACTAACTTAACCCTAGTCAAGTCGAGACTTCCTCTCAACTGGGAGGATTGTAACATCATCAGTATTATCGCTACCAACTAAAGCAAAAAAAAAATCTAAAACACACATACATACACAAAATCACATTGCACAAGAAAAAAAAAAAAAAAATAACCAAACAACCAATGCAAAGTTGGGCATACAACAATCACAACAATAAACAAACAATTATTATATGTCGTATTGTTTGCAACAACATTTGTTGCATTTATGTAAACTTTTTCGTTTAACATACAAACGTCCGCAACACAAATAAACGAAACAATAGTTTAAACAAAGGAATGTAACACACGGACATATGACAACCGAAACGATGAAGAAGCGGTGACGAAGGCTATGGTCGGTAAAGTCGACTAGTTGAAATGCTACGCAAGTTAAAGGATGCGAGAAACCAAATTTTCAAATCAACAGTATATATTTCAAAATATGTTGCATGAAATATGGGCTAACATTTTCAAAATAAGTAGTATGGGTATGGTTATTTCAAAACGTTAGCCACAATGGGCCATTTTCAATACCAAAAATTGTTGGATCAATAAAAATTTGAAATAAGTAGAAATAGTTTACACTTTTAAAGAAATATAAAAATACTCTAAATTAAGTAACGGTTCATACCATATCTATAAATAGAAGACACATTTCTGGACAAAGCTAGACACTTAAACAAAACATTTCGTATTTCCTGTACATTTAATGGTGAAATTGTTTGGGCGCCACAGAGAAACATGGACACATGTTGATGGACTCATGATTTAGTTAGAATATGTAATATCGTACACAACAAATTACAATTCGTCGGGAAAATGTGGCCCATAAAAATATATATTTTGTGGCATTTTTAAAATAATCGGTGAAAAAATGGGTTAATCTCTTAAATTCAAAACTTAAAAAACAAGTTGAAAAGTACCAGTCGGCAGTTTTCTGTCAGTTTGCCGACAGATGTATACCCTCAGCCAATGTTCGATTATTAAAATATATTGTGACTTCTGTTACGATTATTCAAATGGTCGACCCTCTAAATCATAAATTCCATATCCATTTCAGGTTTCTGGTTGAGAAAAATATTTGGTTTTAAAGAATCGCTGATTTGTTTCATAAATTATGACAGCTAGAAGTATTGAAAATTTTGACCCTTGTGGGTGAGATACCAGAAGAGGTTCGCCCATATATAACATCTTTAAAACAGATAGCAATAATGTTTGTGTGTGCGATTTGAAGAGAACCGAATGATTATTTCTAGTTTTATGATCGTTTGGGTTATTCAAAACTTTGACCCCTTGTGGAGGAGAAGGAGAAGAAATGGTCTGATATCTACCACCTTTATAACAGATCTTGTGTTGATAGAAATATTGAAATTTACCAAGTCTGAATGAAATCCACCTCAATACCTCAATTTCAGATACCAACGGAGACCTCAATATCAAATATTGATCGGTTATAGATACATTCTCTAAATTTAGAATGTGCAACGGAAATCGGTAGAAAAATGAATTTGCCAAATGATATTGAAATCGGTTCAGATTTGGATATAGCTCCCATATATATTTTCGCCCGATTTCAAATATTTGATGCACCAAATACGATATGTATATTCGATTGCAATAAAATATAGAACAGATAATAATTTTGCCAAATTATATTAAAATCGGTTCAGATTTAAATTTATATATTTTTCGACCGATCTCAAATATTTGATGCAACAAACAGGATTCCAATGCAATTCGGAATGAATGATGAAAATTGGTACAATAATGAATTTACCAAATTGTATTGAACTCGATTCTGATTCGATATAGCTACCATTTATATATTTTCGATCGATTTCATTAATTTGATGCACCAAAAACGATATGTATATTCGATTCCAAAAAATTCTGGAATGAGTGATGGAATTTGATATAATATAATTTATAATTTTGCCAAATTATATTGAAATCGGTTGGATAGAACTCCCATATATATACCTTCAGTAATCTGTATCTCTATCCTTTCACCCAATTCCAAACATAGTACTATTTTGTATATGTAAAGGCTACACATTAATAACGACCCTTATACCAAATTTCAGATTTCAAACACTATCGGTTCACCCATAGTAAATATAGTACTATTTTGTACTTTTCGTGCACTTGTAGTACCTCTTTATTATGAACCTACTACCAACAGGGACACCAATACAAAATTTCAAACCAAAAGCTTCATCCGTTCACACTTAACCAAACTGTTCGAAATTTAGTACCTAGTACACATTTTCAAAACCATATATCAAACTTACTTCTCAACCTTAATTCTCATACAAAATTTCAAGTGTTTAGCTTTATCAGTTCACATAATACCAAATGGTACTATTTTAGAAGTCTGGTATCATTTTAGAACATTTCCTAAATTTATAGTTCGAATTTCCAACAACACTTTGATGCATCTATCCTGCACTCCATCAGTGAGTGTCATACCAAATTTCAGAATTCCAGCACCGTGAGTTAATCACAATTCCAATTTGTAACAAATTAAGTACACATATGTACGAAATAGCTCAATCCTTCACTCCAGCAGTAATCTTATTTCCAGTTTTCGGGATACCAGCTCTATTGGTTCACCCAAACCCAAATTGTTTCCAATTTAGTACCTTAAGTACAAATTTTCGTAACTACTTACGTTATACAGTCCAATAGGAACCGTATTTTCAAATTTCAGGATTCCAACTCTATTGGTTCACCCAAAATTTGAATTGCACCAAATTTAGTACCATTCAGTATACATAAGTATGCATTTCGAAAAATACCTATATTGCTCAGTCCTAGGATGAAATAGTAATCGTCTTCCAAATTTCAGAATTCCAGTTTTTTCAGGTTCACCCAAATCGAAATTTTACCAAATCTAGTACTTATAGTGCATATAAGTAAAAATTTCGAAAATTCCCTCTACATCCCAATTTTGCAATCCGCCAGTCAAATTTCGGGATTACAGCTCTATCCGTTTCTTTAAATTTAAGCTGCACTAAATATAGTACCGTTTAGTACTTTTTTATATATGAGTTCACACTTCCAAAAATTATTTTTTGCATCGACTCTTCTTCTCCTCAACCTTGATTCCCATTTCAAAATTAAAGTTTTAAGCTCCAACCGTTCACATGTTACGTGAGTACTTTTTGTACACTCTTTTGAGAATTTCTAAAAATCCTTTGTTTTATCTATCATACACTCCATCAGTGACCCTCATGCCAAATTCTAGCTCAACTGTACCATTGTCCGTCCCTCCTCATTATATTATATTTTGGAGCATTAAAAATTCTAATAAATTTTGAAATTAGAGTGCAATTTTGATAAAGATCTTAAGTGAGGCCCCTAAGTGTAAAAGGGAGTTTCTACATCAACAGACCATCAGACGGGATTGCATTGTATTCTCGTTGAAGCCTTAACAGTATCCATTAAAGGCCTCAGAATTGAAACAATACTAGGGAATTAAATTTGGAATAAACTTGATTAAGAAGTATTTATACCGAATTCGAATTCAGCGAATTCAGTCCCTCAAATTATTTTCAATTCACCTACGCTTTGATGAACCCATCAGCTGTTCGATTTTCACATAATGCCATTTGAAGTGCAAAAGTTCTTCTCTTATTGATTCCCAGGCATATATTCTCGTGAGGGCTTTTGTTGCGTATACAAAATATAAACAGCGACAACGGTTACACCGTCGAGTGCCAAAAAAGATGGGTAATCGGTTAAAGTATTTGCGCCATGGGGTGCCACATTGTAGTCCTCTGACAAGCTTTGGCAACACTCATTTTATACCTACCTCACCCTTGTTGTCTCTTTTGTTTGTTGGTGTTTATTTTTTTTTTTTTTTCATTTTTTATTAAATAAGAGGATGAAGACCGCCACCGCAATCACATCCTCATCACAACAAAAGCCACTGAGCCAACCAGCCAGCCAGCCACCACTCACTCAACTCACTAAGTGACTGTGACTCTGATTTTTTTCCGATTTTGCTTGCTTTTTGGTTTGGTGCCGTCGTGTGGATTTTGTTTGCCGTTTAAAGATCGTTAAATTGATATGCATACGCAGACGCAGTCCAAGTCCCAGTCTCAGTCTAAGTATGTAAGAATGTTAACTGCTCGAGCAGTCAAACAATGAGCTGAAGACATTTTTACATCTCATTGTATTAAGGTGATGCTATGCAAATTTCCACATTCTGAATACATTTTTTGTCGAATATTGAAATGTTACGAGGTTGGTAATATCGGCAGAGAACATTGGTATTAAAACATGAAGAAGCTGTGTCAACATTTAGGGATTTTCCACACCCACCCGATACGTTGAACATCATTCGGACAAACAATTGTTTGAAGTATATTTTGCAGTATATACTGAAGTATATTTTTTGTCATGCCATTCATATATGTATGTACGTATCTATATCTATAAAAGAGGAAAATGTTTGTACGTTTGTTTGTTTGTTTGTTTGTTTGTTTGTTTGTTTGTAATTTATGGACTCGAAAACTGCTGAATAGATTTTTCTGAAAATTTCCATATATACTGCAACATCGCCTGAAAGTAACATAGGCTATATACATTTTTGAATTTCCACTTGGAACTGGAGATATAGCATCAGAATCGGAGGTACCTCCCAAAAATTTAGATTTTATATGCACATATCTATTGATCGGTTAAAGATACAGTCTACAAATTTGGAATGTGTAACGGAATTTGGAACAAAAATAAGTTTGCTAAATTATATTGTAATCGGTTCAGATTTGGATATAGCTCCCATATATATTTTCGACCGATTTCGTTCATTTGAAGCCTCAAACACAATATGAATGTTCGATTCCAATGAAATTTGGAATATGTGACGGGATTTGATCCGAAAATAAATTTGTCAAATTATATTGAAATCGGTTCAGATTTGGATATAGCTCCCATATATATTTTCGGCCGATTTCATGTATTTGGTGGACCAAATAAGATATGTATGTCCAAATTTAATGAAATTTAAAATAAGTAACGGAATCGGGAGCAAAAATGAATTTTTCAAATTATATTGAAATCGGTTCAGATTTGGATATAGCTCCCATATATATTTTCCGCCGATTTCACATATTTGATGCACAAAACACGATACGTATTTCCGATTCCAATGAAATTCGGCATGAGTGGCTAAATTTGGTACAAAAATAAATTTGACAAATTATATTCAAATACGCTCAGATTTAATTATAGCTCCCATATATATACTCAGCCGATTTCACATATTTGATGCACCCAAAGCGAGAAAGACGAAATCTGGCACCAGAAAAAATTTCCAAATTTTATTGAAATCAGTTGAGGTTTGGGTATAGCTAACATATGTGTGGTTACAATAATAAATGTGACAAATTAATTGGAAATTAGTTAAGATTTGGATACAGCTCCCATATATATATTCTCGGCCGATTTCACGTATTTGACGCACTAATTTCAATGAAATATGAAAGGTGTGGCGGAATTTGGTGTAAAAGTAATTTTTTTAAAATTATATTTAAATCGTATCAGATTGGGATATGATTTTAATAAGAACCATTGACCCACAACGCCTTAGGCTAACACTAAAAAACAACACAACAATTAATTTGAAATACGCTTATTACGGCGAAGTATGTTGCTATCTCGAATTCATTAATTGCAACAGAAATGCCACTCAACTTCAAAAGATTGCAGTTTACTGCACGCTTGGTATTTGCTATGATTGCAATGAAATTTGGAATATGTGACTGGATTTGATCCGAAAATAAATTTGTCAAATTATATTGAAATCGGTTCAGATTTGGATATAGCTCCCATATATATTTTCGACCGATTTCATGTATTTGATGCACCAAACACGCTATGTATCTCTAATTTCAATGAAATTTGGAATCTGTAGGGGAAATTAAAACGAATATACATTTGTCAAATTATAGTAAAATCGGTTCAGATTTGGATATAGCTCTCATATATATTTTCGACCGATTTCATGTATTTTATGCACCATGCACGATATGTATGTTCGATTCCAAAGAAATTTGGAATATGTAACGGGATTTTGATTAGAAAATGAATTAGTCAAATTATATTAAAATCGGTTCAGATTTGGATATAGCTCCCATATATATTTTCCGCCGATTTCACATATTTGATGCACAAAACACGATACGTATTTCCGATTCCAATGAAATTCGGCATGAGTGGCTAAACTTGGTACAAAAATAAATTTGACAAATTATATTCAAACTAGCTGAACCCGGTGCGCTTCGCTACCCCTTTTGATTTTATATGCATTCAAAATTTTATTTACGAATATATGTTGGTTAAAAAAAAACAAATTTTATAATTAAAAAAAAAATTATTGCACTACTTTAATGCGTAAATATACAAAACCATTAGAAAAACGGTAACATGACATACATACACGAAGGGTTTGTCCTTCGGATTTATTTATTTCATAGCAAATACCAAGCGTGCAGTAAACTGCAATCTTTTGAAGTTGAGTGGTATTTCTGTTGCAATTAATGAATTCAAGATAGCAACATACTTCCCCGTAATAAGCGTATTTCAAATTAATTGTTGTGTTGTTTTTTAGTGTTAGCCTAAGGCGTTGTGGGTCAATGGTTCTTATTAAAATCATATCCCAATCTGATCCGATTTAAATATAATTTTAAAAAAAATACTTTTACACCAAATTCCGCCACACCTTTCATATTTCATTGAAATTGGTGCGTCAAATACGTGAAATCGGCCGAGAATATATATATGGGAGCTATATCCAAATCTTAACTAATTTCCAATTAATTTGTCACATTTATTATTGTAACCACACATATGTTAGCTATACCCAAACCTCAACTGATTTCAATAAAATTTGGCAATTTTTTCTGGTGCCAGATTTCGTCTTTCTCGCTTTGGGTGCATCAAATATGTGAAATCGGCTGAGTATATGTGGGAGCTATAATTAAATCCGAGCGTATTTGAATATAATTTGTCAAATTTATTTTTGTACCAAGTTTAGCCACTCATGCCGAATTTCATTGGATTTGGAAATACGTATCGTGTTTTGTGCATCAAATATGTGAAATCGGCGGAAAATATATATGGGAGCTATATCCAAATCTGAACCGATTTTAATATAATTTGAAAAATTCATTTTTGCTCCCGATTCCGTTACTTATTTTAAATTTCATTAAATTTGGACATACATATCTTATTTGGTCCACCAAATACATGAAATCGGCCGAAAATATATATGGGAGCTATATCCAAATCTGAACCGATTTCAATATAATTTGGGAAATAAATTTTTTTAGATAAAATCTATCACACGTTTCAAATTTCATTGAAATTGGGGATACATAGCGTGTTTGGTGCATCAAATGCTTGAAATCGGCCGAAAATATATATGGGAGCTATATCCAAATCTGAACCGATTTCAATATAATTTGACAAATTTATTTTCGGATCAAATCCCGTCACATATTCCAAATTTCATTGGAATCGAACATTCATATTGTGTTTGAGGCTTCAAATGAACGAAATCGGTCGAAAATATATATGGGAGCTATATCCAAATCTGAACCGATTACAATATAATTTAGCAAACTTATTTTTGTTCCAAATTCCGTTACACATTCCAAATTTGTAGACTGTATCTTTAACCGATCAATAGATATGTGCATATAAAATCTAAATTTTTGGGAGGTACCTCCGATTCTGATGCTATATCTCCAGTTCCAAGTGGAAATTCAAAAATGTATATAGCCTATGTAACTTTCAGGCGATGTTGCAGTATATATGGAAATTTTCAGAAAAATCTATTCAGCAGTTTTCGAGTCCATAAATTACAAACAAACAAACAAACAAACAAACAAACAAACAAACGTACAAACATTTTCCTCTTTTATAGATATAGAAATACGCTCGGATTTAATTATAGCTCCCACATATATACTCAGCCGATTTCACATATTTGATGCACCCAAAGCGAGAAAGACGAAATCTGGCACCAGAAAAAATTGCCAAATTTTATTGAAATCAGTTGAGGTTTGGGTATAGCTAACATATGTGTGGTTACAATAATAAATGTGACAAATTAATTGGAAATTAGTTAAGATTTGGATATAGCTCCCATATATATATTCTCGGCCGATTTCACGTATTTGACGCACCAATTTCAATGAAATATGAAAGGTGTGGCGGAATTTGGTGTAAAAGTATTTTTTTTAAAATTATATTTAAATCGGATCAGATTGGGATATGATTTTAATAAGAACCATTGACCCACAACGCCTTAGGCTAACACTAAAAAACAACACAACAATTAATTTGAAATACGCTTATTACGGCGAAGTATGTTGCTATCTTGAATTCATTAATTGCAACAGAAATACCACTCAACTTCAAAAGATTGCAGTTTACTGCACGCTTGGTATTTGCTATGAAATAAATAAATCCGAAGGACAAACCCTTCGTGTATGTATGTCATGTTACCGTTTTTCTAATGGTTTTGTATATTTACGCATTAAAGTAGTGCAATAATTTTTTTTTTTAATTATAAAATTTGTTTTTTTTTAACCAACATATATTCGTAAATAAAATTTTGAATGCATATAAAATCAAAAGGGGTAGCGAAGCGCACCGGGTTCAGCTAGTGTATGTATAAGTATGGTTGACTTTTGCTCTGTTGATTGTGATTTGGTGATCAAACCGCTGGTAAGTACTTGTTTTATTGGCAAAATGTTATTTTACGTTTATGAATGCAAAGCCCAAAGAAGAACCAACCAACCAACCAACAAATCCGCAACAGTTTTCAAAAGTGTGGACTACCGCTGTGATCTCATAAAAAGCATTAATTTTATAGTCACTTACTTCATGGATGCTTTTGCCTTCCATTTGACTTCTGATACTCGTGAATGTACATATAATGTTATTTGATGTGATTTGAAAACAATTTTAACTAAATATAAGCACATTTTATAATAAACTAGCTGAACCCGGTGCGCTTCGCTACCCCTTTTGATTTTATATGCATTCAAAATTTTATTTACGAATATATGTTGGTTAAAAAAAAACAAATTTTATAATTAAAAAAAAAAATTATTGCACTACTTTAATGCGTAAATATACAAAACCATTAGAAAAACGGTAACATGACATACATACACGAAGGGTTTGTCCTTCGGATTTATTTATTTCATAGCAAATACCAAGCGTGCAGTAAACTGCAATCTTTTGAAGTTGAGTGGTATTTCTGTTGCAATTAATGAATTCAAGATAGCAACATACTTCCCCGTAATAAGCGTATTTCAAATTAATTGTTGTGTTGTTTTTTAGTGTTAGCCTAAGGCGTTGTGGGTCAATGGTTCTTATTAAAATCATATCCCAATCTGATCCGATTTAAATATAATTTTAAAAAAAATACTTTTACACCAAATTCCGCCACACCTTTCATATTTCATTGAAATTGGTGCGTCAAATACGTGAAATCGGCCGAGAATATATATATGGGAGCTATATCCAAATCTTAACTAATTTCCAATTAATTTGTCACATTTATTATTGTAACCACACATATGTTAGCTATACCCAAACCTCAACTGATTTCAATAAAATTTGGCAATTTTTTCTGGTGCCAGATTTCGTCTTTCTCGCTTTGGGTGCATCAAATATGTGAAATCGGCTGAGTATATATGTGGGAGCTATAATTAAATCCGAGCGTATTTCTATATCTATAAAAGAGGAAAATGTTTGTACGTTTGTTTGTTTGTTTGTTTGTTTGTTTGTTTGTAATTTATGGACTCGAAAACTGCTGAATAGATTTTTCTGAAAATTTCCATATATACTGCAACATCGCCTGAAAGTTACATAGGCTATATACATTTTTGAATTTCCACTTGGAACTGGAGATATAGCATCAGAATCGGAGGTACCTCCCAAAAATTTAGATTTTATATGCACATATCTATTGATCGGTTAAAGATACAGTCTACAAATTTGGAATGTGTAACGGAATTTGGAACAAAAATAAGTTTGCTAAATTATATTGTAATCGGTTCAGATTTGGATATAGCTCCCATATATATTTTCGACCGATTTCGTTCATTTGAAGCCTCAAACACAATATGAATGTTCGATTCCAATGAAATTTGGAATATGTGACGGGATTTGATCCGAAAATAAATTTGTCAAATTATATTGAAATCGGTTCAGATTTGGATATAGCTCCCATATATATTTTCGGCCGATTTCAAGCATTTGATGCACCAAACACGCTATGTATCCCCAATTTCAATGAAATTTGAAACGTGTGATAGATTTTATCTAAAAAAATTTATTTCCCAAATTATATTGAAATCGGTTCAGATTTGGATATAGCTCCCATATATATTTTCGGCCGATTTCATGTATTTGGTGGACCAAATAAGATATGTATGTCCAAATTTAATGAAATTTAAAATAAGTAACGGAATCGGGAGCAAAAATGAATTTTTCAAATTATATTAAAATCGGTTCAGATTTGGATATAGCTCCCATATATATTTTCGGCCGATTTCACATATTTGATGCACAAAACACGATACGTATTTCCAAATCCAATGAAATTCGGCATGAGTGGCTAAACTTGGTACAAAAATAAATTTGACAAATTATATTCAAATACGCTCGGATTTAATTATAGCTCCCACATATATACTCAGCCGATTTCACATATTTGATGCACCCAAAGCGAGAAAGACGAAATCTGGCACCAGAAAAAATTGCCAAATTTTATTGAAATCAGTTGAGGTTTGGGTATAGCTAACATATGTGTGGTTACAATAATAAATGTGACAAATTAATTGGAAATTAGTTAAGATTTGGATATAGCTCCCATATATATATTCTCGGCCGATTTCACGTATTTGACGCACCAATTTCAATGAAATATGAAAGGTGTGGCGGAATTTGGTGTAAAAGTATTTTTTTTAAAATTATATTTAAATCGGATCAGATTGGGATATGATTTTAATAAGAACCATTGACCCACAACGCCTTAGGCTAACACTAAAAAACAACACAACAATTAATTTGAAATACGCTTATTACGGGGAAGTATGTTGCTATCTTGAATTCATTAATTGCAACAGAAATACCACTCAACTTCAAAAGATTGCAGTTTACTGCACGCTTGGTATTTGCTATGAAATAAATAAATCCGAAGGACAAACCCTTCGTGTATGTATGTCATGTTACCGTTTTTCTAATGGTTTTGTATATTTACGCATTAAAGTAGTGCAATAATTTTTTTTTTAATTATAAAATTTGTTTTTTTTTTAACCAACATATATTCGTAAATAAAATTTTGAATGCATATAAAATCAAAAGGGGTAGCGAAGCGCACCGGGTTCAGCTAGTTTGAATATAATTTGTCAAATTTATTTTTGTACCAAGTTTAGCCACTCATGCCGAATTTCATTGGAATCGGAAATACGTATCGTGTTTTGTGCATCAAATATGTGAAATCGGCGGAAAATATATATGGGAGCTATATCCAAATCTGAACCGATTTTAATATAATTTGACTAATTCATTTTCTAATCAAAATCCCGTTACATATTCCAAATTTCTTTGGAATCGAACATACATATCGTGCATGGTGCATAAAATACATGAAATCGGTCGAAAATATATATGAGAGCTATATCCAAATCTGAACCGATTTTACTATAATTTGACAAATGTATATTCGTTTTAATTTCCCCTACAGATTCCAAATTTCATTGAAATTAGAGATACATAGCGTGTTTGGTGCATCAAATACATGAAATCGGTCGAAAATATATATGGGAGCTATATCCAAATCTGAACCGATTTCAATATAATTTGACAAATTTATTTTCGGATCAAATCCAGTCACATATTCCAAATTTCATTGCAATCATAGCAAATACCAAGCGTGCAGTAAACTGCAATCTTTTGAAGTTGAGTGGCATTTCTGTTGCAATTAATGAATTCGAGATAGCAACATACTTCGCCGTAATAAGCGTATTTCAAATTAATTGTTGTGTTGTTTTTTAGTGTTAGCCTAAGGCGTTGTGGGTCAATGGTTCTTATTAAAATCATATCCCAATCTGATACGATTTAAATATAATTTTAAAAAAATTACTTTTACACCAAATTCCGCCACACCTTTCATATTTCATTGAAATTAGTGCGTCAAATACGTGAAATCGGCCGAGAATATATATGGGAGCTGTATCCAAATCTTAACTAATTTCCAATTAATTTGTCACATTTATTATTGTAACCACACATATGTTAGCTATACCCAAACCTCAACTGATTTCAATAAAATTTGGAAATTTTTTCTGGTGCCAGATTTCGTCTTTCTCGCTTTGGGTGCATCAAATATGTGAAATCGGCTGAGTATATATATGGGAGCTATAATTAAATCTGAGCGTATTTGAATATAATTTGTCAAATTTATTTTTGTACCAAATTTAGCCACTCATGCCGAATTTCATTGGAATCGGAAATACGTATCGTGTTTTGTGCATCAAATATGTGAAATCGGCGGAAAATATATATGGGAGCTATATCCAAATCTGAACCGATTTCAATATAATTTGAAAAATTCATTTTTGCTCCCGATTCCGTTACTTATTTTAAATTTCATTAAATTTGGACATACATATCTTATTTGGTCCACCAAATACATGAAATCGGCCGAAAATATATATGGGAGCTATATCCAAATCTGAACCGATTTCAATATAATTTGACAAATTTATTTTCGGATCAAATCCCGTCACATATTCCAAATTTCATTGGAATCGAACATTCATATTGTGTTTGAGGCTTCAAATGAACGAAATCGGTCGAAAATATATATGGGAGCTATATCCAAATCTGAACCGATTACAATATAATTTAGCAAACTTATTTTTGTTCCAAATTCCGTTACACATTCCAAATTTGTAGACTGTATCTTTAACCGATCAATAGATATGTGCATATAAAATCTAAATTTTTGGGAGGTACCTCCGATTCTGATGCTATATCTCCAGTTCCAAGTGGAAATTCAAAAATGTATATAGCCTATGTTACTTTCAGGCGATGTTGCAGTATATATGGAAATTTTCAGAAAAATCTATTCAGCAGTTTTCGAGTCCATAAATTACAAACAAACAAACAAACAAACAAACAAACAAACAAACGTACAAACATTTTCCTCTTTTATAGATATAGATTATTTTAAATACCCTCTAAGAATTAACTAAGGGTCCAAGTTAGTTTGTGATATATAAAGAATATATCATCACAACAACAATTTAAATAGGAATACCGGATTTTTTTTAAAGAAAATTGTTCAAAGAAGAAAAAACACAAATATTTTCAGTCGGTGATCCGTATGGATTAGAAACAAATTATTTACGGAACGGTTGGACATTCATATCTCATTTTTAAACTTCATCTGATATTATTCAACCTCACAACACTATATGTTGGGGGTATTACAAGTTTGATTGGGCCAAAAATTATGTAACACCTCGAAATGTTTGTAGCCGACATAAGAAACTATATATGGATCTTCCTATCTCGCCGAGCTGAGTCGATCTAGCTATGCATGTCTGTCCCTCTTATTTTGTAATCACTCTACAGTCGCAATAATGGCCCGATCTTCACGAAATTTACAATGGAGGTGGGGCTAGATGATCACATAATATTTAGGGGTTGAAATGGAGCAAAATATTTCCTGATTTTCCAGTTACTATACAGGTCGAAATTATAGACCAATCGCCGCGGAAGTTAGTATGGGGCTAGAGCTTAGGGCTGGGCAGCAGTCTTCCAAGTTTTATGGTCATCGGGTAATATTTAGTGGGTGAAATAGAACATAAAATTTGTGTTAAATGTAAGTCAAATTTTCCATTAAACCGCAAATATTTTTAATTCCGGCTAACCATTGCGTTGATGCCGATACTAAATATATCTGATATAAATAGCGAAATATATACAATGTGTATACACAAAGAAAGGGGATGTTAGCTAGAATAGGCCTACTGTTTTTAAAGATGTCCGCAATATATTTAGGTTGAAATGGACCTACAACTAAAAATGTTCCTGATTTTGCAGCCCTTATAAGGATCATAAATAGAAACCAAAGGACACGAAATCTCGCATGAAGTTAGAGTGGAATGGGCCACTACTTTTGTGTGTAAGAAATACCAACATCTCCATTCTACCGATATGCTGAAAAAAATTAAGGTGAAAGAGGGTTCCAACAAATTGTAGTGTTGTAGGTATCGCATGGTTGGCCCCACACGACTATAGCCTTTGCTTACTTGTATATTTTAAATATTTTAAATAGAAATAGGAAAAAATTTCGAATTTTAACTGTGTTATAGAAGAAGTGAACCAACATAACACATCTTCGTACGGAATCTAATATTGCCTGTTTATTTTTAAACTTTTTGTGAGTTTTGAAATCAAAAACTTTGCCCTTTTTGAGAAAAGTACGAGAGACATTGAACCTATGTTTTACATATTCACTCATGACCCAGTCACGGACCATGTTTAGACAAAATGGGGTACTTTATTCTTTTTATATAAGAGTAGCACAACCAGGTGAGCTAGTACGTCGGGCCGAACTTCCACCATTTGCAACGAATTTGGCAATTTTCAAAAAAATAAAAAAATAATAATAAAATAAAATCCGTTAAAAATTCTGTTAAAATCTTAAAAAACAAAACCTAAATTCCCGTGAATAATGTCGCTAAAATCATCAAAATACCGAAAATAAGAAGGTACCATTATATGGGGGCTATACGTAGACGTGCACCTGCACAGACAATTTTCTGTCTTAGGCTGTAGTACCCATTACGAACTTCAAATATCAAATTTGAAACATTTCCAACGAATAATGTCGCTAAATTCTTCAAAATACCGAATATCGGGAAGTACTGTTATATGAGGGCTATACGAGGATGTGGACCTGCACAGACAATTTTCTGTTTTAGCCTGTAGTATCTACAAAGACCTAAAATGGTAAAGACTAGACAAAATGCATTTTGAGCAAATGGTTTGTGTCTACAATACAAAGAGTAACAGCTCATGACAGAGACATGTTAATATAAAAACCACAATTACAGAAAGGAATAACAAATAAAAATTTGAAAAATCCAAAATTTTGGTTTCAAAATTGTATTCCATAAACTTTTCCAGTTAATTGCATATTGCCTTAGCAGTTTAAATCACTTAACATTGGTAACTATGTTGTTACGATATCATGACAACAGAGTTATTTTCAAAGGGTTGCCATATTTTACTCTGTCTTGTCCTATCTTTATACTTCTATGTCTTTGGTATCTATTGCATTTACATTTGAGTAAAATTTTATCAACCTACTTCATTTCGTTTGGTAAGGTTAGCTAGAGTGATTTCCACAGACGGATAGACGGACGGACATCGCTAAATCGCCATAGCATTTTATGATTTTTCAGAATATGTATACCTTTTGGGGTCTAAAATGTATATTTCGAGGTGTTACAAACGGAATGACAAATCATACCGATCTTGAATAATAATCAATAACATATAAAACATTGTCGGGGCTTTCTGCTTAAGTACAATGCAATTTTTAATTCTGGAAGGAACTTGAAAAATTGAAAAAAATTACGATATCGTGGACCAATATATGTCATCCTCGAAAATGACCTGCCTGCAGATAAATGACTTATCTATGCAAAAATTTAGCTTCCTCTATCGTAATTACAACAGAAAACGGACGGATTAAGCAAAATCGTCTTAGAATTTTACGCTGATAGAGAATGTATGCACTTTGTTAGGTCTTAAATTATTATTTCGATGAGTTACAAATGGAATGACGAACTTAATTTACCCTCCATCCTATGTATGGTTGAGGCTATAAAAAACGTTTTGTCATCTAATTTGGTTGGAAATTTTGACAGAAACCTTCAAAATACGCAAAATTGAGAAGCACCGATTGGGTCTATACCCATTGGTGGATTGGGGGGCTATACCTATTGGTGGACCTGAATCGAACATGTTTTGCAAGAAGGGAACGGACCTACAAAGAACCTTAATTGTCAAGTTTCAGCTTTTTTGAGAAATTTTGGCAGAAACCTTGAAAATACCGAATATCGGGAGTTACCGTTATATAAGGGCTATAGCTATTAGTGGAGCTGAATCTAACATTTTTGGCAGAAAGAAAACAGACGTGTAGAGAACCCCAATTGTTAAGTTTCACCTAATTTTGTGGGACATTGTGGCTGAAACCTTGAAAATATCGGAAATCGGTTATATGGGGCCTATATCTAAACGTGAACCAATATAACCCACTTTCAATACCTGTCAACCTGGAAATTTGGACTGTATTGTGATTTCAACAGACTGTCTGTCTGAATCAAAAATATATATACGGTCTCCGACGAATAGTTCGAGGTGTTGCATTGTATGGTGGAGGGTATAAATATTCACATTTTGATTAGCATTTAGTCCTACAGACTGTAGACATATTGGAGTCCGCTTCTCTCTCAAAGTACGTGAAAATTTACAGAAAGGGCGAACGTGTTATGTCGAAAGAAAGGTAATGTTAACGTCATTTTTCAAAAAAAAAACGAGAACGTGAATTTTCGCTTTTCTACAGTGTAAGCGTGTCATGTGGGCGTAAAGTGATCTACTTTGAGTTGTTTAAATTCCTTCATACGGCTTAGATTATTTTTAATGGTGTCAAACAACAAACCGAACTGCAAATAAATGAACAAACCTATTTACAAAAGCTAAATGCCACGATAACTTACAAACTAGTGACTCATTTTCAATTTCACGTGAGGTTACTGTGGCCATAATTAGATTATCACACTGCAAATCGGTGGGTATAAATTCCACGAATTATATCACTGCAAATATTTTAAATTGTCTTAAAATTGGAAAAGAAAAACTGCTTCGATATTAGCAAGACTTGTGACACGTATTAAACATATTTGAATATTGTCATAATATAGTTAGGGGGTAATGAACAACGTATTGACATGGGAAGATAGGCATGCAACCAAAAAATAGTAAAAGCGAAATTGAAAAGAATGTATGGCCTCACGTCCGTATCTGCGGCTGTTGTCAGCGTTTGAAATAATAAATATTAAACAACAAACCAGAAGGGACAGAATCGCAAAGGGCAGGCTTAATGCTACCACATACATAGCACGTTGAATATTCAGAGGAGCTTTCCTAATAAGAGAAAGTTTGTATTGGCGAATTGTGTTAGGTAGCGGATGAATATTATGAATGAGTACTAGGACTTCATTGCGGTTTTAGATTATAATCGGATGAAAATATATGAATGTTTATATGGGATATCTTTCTATATATATGAAAGAGTAGTGATATAACTGACTGACTAATGGACTAAGAATCTGCGAAAACTCTAACCTTAAGGCTAAGAAAAGTTCTCAAATTGTATTAAACTTCTAAAATGGTACCATTTGATATTATGTGAACAAAGAGAGCTAAAACAAGTAAAAAAAGCTGTAAGTTCGGCCCGGCCGAATTTGGTACAAATTTAGCAATGTCCAAAAAAAAAAAAATAAATAAATAAATAAATAAAATCCGTTAAAAATTCTGTTAAAATCTTAAAAATACCGAATGCCTATACGACGACGTGGACCTGCATAGGCAACTTTTGTCATAAGTTATTACAATATTCAAATGCGAAACTTGAAGAAAAATCTGTTTCGCCATAGTATGGTGGAGGGTATAAAAAAACTGAAAATTTGGTATGGGAATAAAGATTGGAAAATAAGTTTTATATATGAAAGCGGTTATGGAAATGTGTTCTAAATGTGCGAACTGTACTAAATGGTATTAAGTTTGTCTTAGGGTGAACGGATGAAGTTGGAATTTTGAAAATTTTGTATTGGGTGGGTGTTGTGATAAAGATAATATTATACGTTTGTTTGTGCTAAAAATTATGTAACACCTCGAAATATTGGTTTTCTGACCGTCACATAGATGCCGATGGACCACTACTTTTGTAAAGGCGAACCTCTGGCTTTTTATACCCTCCACCATACTATGGAGGGTATATTAACTTTGTCATTCCGTTTGTAACTCCTCGAAATACTGTCTGTCTGTCCGTCTGTCTGTTGTAATCACGCTATTTTTCGAATGAATTGAGATAGATGGCTAAAATTTTGCACACATGCTTATTTTTCCAGTAGGCAGGTTAAGTTCGTAAATGGGCCATGTAGGTCCACGTTTTCATATAGCTCCCATATAACGGTAACCCCCCTATATTCGGTATTTTGATGATTTTAGCGACGTTATTCACGGGAATTGCTTCAAATTTGGTATTTGAAGTTCCAAATGGATACTACACCTTAAGACAGAAAATTGTCTTTGCAGGTCCACGTCTTCGTATAGCCCCAATATAACGGTACCTCCCGATATTCGGTATTTTGATGATTTTAACGACATTATTCACGGGAATTGTTTCAAATTTGGTATTTGAAGTTCCAAATGGATACTACACCCTAAGACTGAAAATTGTCTGTGCAGGTCCACGTCTTCGTAAAGCACCCATATAACGGCACCTCGCTATGTTCGGTATTTTGATGATTTTAGCGACATTATTAACCGGAATTGTTTAAAATTTGGTATTTGAAGTTCGTTATGGGAACTACAGTCTGTGACAGAAAATTGTGGGTGCGGGTCCAGTTTCGAATTTGAATATGGTAATGGCTTATGACAAACAATGCATATGTATGTCCACGTCGTATAGACCCCAATATAACGGCTATATTCGGTATTTTAAAAATTTTATCAGAATTTTTTAAGGATTTTATTTTTTGAAAATTTCCAAATTCGTTGCAAATGGTGGAGGGTATTTAAAGTTCGGCCCGGCCGAACTTACTGCTTTTTAACTTGTTTATGCTGATTTCGTTGACGAATCTAGTCAAATATCATAGACAAGCTAATCATATAGATAAGTCTAAATTTGGAGATACAGAGGGGTCTCAATTTCCTGATCACACAATTGAAGCCAATCGACACGTCTGAGAAGAGAGTTAAGGACAGGGGAGAATTCTAGCATTTTGGATGGCCATTGGATTATATTTAGCTGTAAAATGGACCACAACAACAAACAGCACGACGGAGTGAGTAAATATTGGCAAAATATTCCTGGTCAAAATTCTAATGGTAAAATCTGGGCAGTGCTCCGTGACATTATTTCAAAAGCGAAATCTTCCGAAATGGATTTGGACATAAGGGGGCTTCTAACGTATTGTTGTGTTATAGGGTATCACATGGTCGGCTCCACACGACTATAGCTTTTGCTTACTTCCTTTTTTGTAAATGTGTACTCAAAGTGCACGAATAATAATTCTGTATTAGGTATAATTTGGTATTGGTTGAAAAAAAAGATATGGAAGAGGTTTCGGAAATGTCTACTATAATTGTTTAAAAAGTACTAAGCTTGGTATTGCGGGACTGTAATTTCGAAATTTTATATTACGGCGTCTGATGGTATATATTGTTGAGATCTTGTGATGGTTTTACAAATGCGTACTATAGTTGTTCGAAAAGTACTTAATGGTAAAAAATTTGTTATTTTTGTGAAGGAATATAACTGAAATCCCGAAAATTTTACATTAAGGTCACTGGTGGTGGTTTTACAGATACGTACTATAGTTGTTCGAGAAGTACTAAATGGTACAAAATTTGGTATTGGGTGAAAAAAGAGCTCTAATCCTAATATTTGATATGGATATCACTGTTGGTGTCTGTTGTTGGGAGAAGGAGCATATTTTGGATATGCGTACTATAATTGCACTAAATTTGGTATTTGGGAAAATTAAAGAACTGAAATCCTGCATTATGGTCACTCTTAATGTATGAGGTTAAGGTACTATGATTGTTTGAAAAGTACAAAATGTTACATTCGGTATAAGTATAGGGCTGGATTCCTCAAAATTCAGATTAATGTCTCTTATGGTATCTGGTGTTGAGATCTGGTGGTGGTTTTGGGAATGTTGCTTAATTAAATGATTGTATGTCACATCGCTTAATGACATACCGCGTTTGAAGCATCAGTCCAAGCAGATTTTTACCATTAACCAATACACGCCACGCGAGCGCTCTGAAATAGTTGAAATTTACATTCAACAGAAGAAGTCAATTGTGAAAACTCAATGTGCTTTTAAAATATTAAAAAATGTGAGAAGTGCGCCTCCTAAGAAGACCATTAAGCGTTTATACGAAAAATTTTCGACTGGTAAGGCTCTTTCTAATCCGAAGAGGCCATATAAAAGTCGACCAAGGCGATCGACCGAGAATATCGCTGCCGTACGAGCCAGTGTTGAGAGGTCCCCAAGAACATCCCAAAAACGCCGTTCTCAGCAGTTGGGCATGGCTCGGTCCACTTTACAACGAAAGCGTATGAGGCAGTTCTGGTTTCAACAAGACGGCGCTCCACCGCACACAAGTCGCATAACAATCGATTTTCTGAAGAATTTGTTTCCGGGCCGTTTGATGTCAAAAAGTGGTGATTTGGACTGGCCACCGCGTTCGCCCGACGCCGCCTGACTTCTTCTTGTGGGGATATTTGAAGTCAAAGGTTAACAAGACAATACCGTAGAAAAAAAAAACATGGGTCCGTCGAATATGGGCAACCCTGTAGAGCTTAAATCCTGAAATTTTATATTGAATTCTCTGCAAAATGCAAATGCGTACTATAATTGCTTGAAATGTACTAAATGAGTCTAAGGATAGAGCTGGAATCCTGAAATATGATATTGATGTCTCTGTTAGTATCTGGGATTGAGGTATGGAGGTGATTTTGGAAATGCGTACCATAATTGTTCGAAAAGTACTAATTTTGGATCACTGTTGGTATCTAGGATGGTGAAATGTAGATTGATTTTGATATGCGTACTGCATGTTACTAAATTTTTGTTTTGGGTGAAGGGATAGAGCTATAATTCTGAAATTCGATATCAAGGTCACTGTTGGTTGCTAGGGATGGCGTATGGACCCATTGAAATAATTTTGGGCAGAAAAAATGCATGTGGGTCCATTGTGCAATCCTTTTTCTTACATCTTCTTCGGTATACTTGAAAATGGAAGATTTTCAAGACTTTTTGTGTAAAATGTAAACATTTGCCTATTATTATTCCGGAAAGAGGAAAAAACTTGAAAAATATGTAAAATCCTGAAAGTCTGCAACTGTTGGAACGAATTTAAAATTTTTGGGTGGAAAGAAGTAGCGGGCTCTTGCTTGTATATAGACTAAGCTGAAAACAAGTGAGAAAGATCTTGTTTGTATACACCCCTTTTAAGACACGTAGTAGAAATGTGAGTAAGATTCCGTTTGTTTTCACAGTTCTATCGTTTCAGTAAAACTTGTGTCAAACAACAAATCGAACTACAAAAACAAAACAAAAAACTAATCTATTTATAAATTGTTAAGAATTTCAAATATTCCACAGCACACCACAGTTGACAGTTTGAGAATTGTGATTCATATTGAATTTCACGTGTGGTAACTGTGATCATATCTAGATCATCACACTGCAAATCAGTGACAATATATTTCGACGAATTAAAGCACTGCACAAATAGTTTAAATTGTCTTAGAATCCAACAGTGTTATAGAAACTAACAACACTTGTGGCACGTATTTAAAATATTTAAATATTGTCATAATATAGTCGTTTGCGGGGGTAATGAACGACTTATTGGCAGGGGAATATTGGCGTGCAACCAAAGCAAAAGAAAACAGAGTTTTTTAATAAATTTACGGCATCACGTTTGTGGCTATAAGTCATTTATAGCCGCAAATAATCTGTATTTACGGTTATTGTCGGTGTTTGTAAAAATAAATTTTAAACAATAAAACAAAAATCAAAAATAAAACCGCAAAAATGTGATCGGAAATGCCAAAGATATTACACACGGCCAAACTCACATTCGGCGATCTCACAATTATTTTGTTTATGTTTGAGAAAAGTGGGTTATTGTTGTGGGAGATGTATGACTAAGCCACCACATACAATGAGGTGAATACGAATAAACGTTGATATTTAACACCTAGCTTAAATAGATAATATCGCTAATTGTGGTTTATATTTTTTAGGTCAAATAAATAGTTAGTATTGGTAACAATGGCTTAGTTTTATAAAAATTTAGTTTCATTTAATTTTGGAAATAGAAAACTAAAGCATGAATCTCAAAGAGATATTATGTCTAAAATATCTGCAGCTAAGGAAATTTTTTTAAAGATCAGTGTCAATCATAAGGGACAAGAGATAGAATAGGATGGGTTGGATTACATGTCGATAAATATTATTAAAGCACAGCTGCAAAACAAAGAAAATATAAATTTATTTTTACCGTGGTTCCCAATGAGTATCATAGTAAATACGAGTATTTCTATGTACGAAAACAGTTTCAGGACATTAAGAGTTGAGTTCGGGAGACTTGCTGAGGCGCACGACAACCCAAAAAGGAGCATTCCATTTGGACCAAACTTTGCACATCGTGCATTTTTTAACTGACTAAGGTGACAGAAAATTCTCAAATTAAGCACAGCATAATAAATGCATAAAAATAAAAAAAGTCGTGAAAGTTCAACATATTTTAAAAAACACATTTATCACTCAATAGAAAGTGCCAACTACTTCGTCAGCGAAAAGTCCACCCTAAAATTTTTGATTCATTCTAAGAGTTCGCCTTAGGCCCTTTTAGTACTCAAAATATACAAAATATTTTAATAACTAAAATAAAAAATTTATTAATCAAAACTCAAATCAATTTTCAAACGCCTACGTACCTCGATCCCAGTTACCATCAGAGACCTCGATATCTAATTTCAGCTCTTTTCTTCACCCAATACAAAATTAATACAATTTAGTTGTTTTCGTACAATTATAGTGAACATTCTCAAAACCACATCCACATCTCAATCCCATGTATCAATATACTCTTCATATAAAGTTTCGGGATTCCGGCTCTATTCCTCAACTCAACTCAATACCCAATTTAGTACAACTCTGTACTTTTCGAACAATTATAGTACACACTTCCAAAATCACCTCCATAACTCAATTCCATATACTAACAGAGATTTCAATATCGAATATCAACATTCCCGGCCTATCCCTTCACTCAATGCCAAAATTAGTAATATTATGTAAATTTTGTAAAATATAGAAAGCATTTCCAAGCTACCGCCAAACTTAATACACACATACCATCAGTAATCTAAATATAAATTTTTATCTCTATCCTATCACCCAATACCAAAGATAGTAACATTTAGTGCTGTGCGTACAAATATAGGTCGCATTTGCCAACTACCGCCAAATCTGAGACACAGATACCATCAGTCATCTAAACATCAAAAATAATAATTCTATCTCTACCCCTTCACACAATATCAAATATAGCACCATTCAGTACTTTTCCTACAAATATAGTACACAATTTCGAAAACACTCCCATATGTACACATGAACAGCGTCCAAGTTCCAAATTTCAGATTTTAAGCACTACCTGCCTACCCAATGTACTATTTTGTACTTTTCGTGCACTTATAGAACAGGGAGAGATGAAAACTGCAACAAACTTCAGACTGCTGTCATCTCTAAGCCACTCGTCCGACAGCTGTTAAAATTATTCCGGTGACAGCTCATTATATTTAGCGTACAAAAGCATTTTTGTGAAAATTTTCCAGAGAAAAAGTTTTTCGTGATGGAATTCAAGTGCGATAGTGTGATGTCTTTATATTTGGCTGGAAAACCACAAGTGGTTATCGTTAGAGCACTCCAGTATTTAAATGTGAATAAATAATTTGTGTCTCGTATCATCGCTAGCTACCGTGATACTGGTAGCGTAGCCCGACGTCAAGGAAGTGGACGGAAGAAAACAGTAACATCGGCAGAAATGGTTTGAAAAGTAAAGAAGCGACTTGATCGAAAACCGCGTCGCTGTGGCTGAAAGAATGGCTCGTGAGCTGAACATATCACAATACGACATTCGGCAAATATTGAAAAAAAGAGCTAGGGGTAAAGCCATTGCAATTCCGAAAAGTGCAAGAACTTATATCGCAACAGAAAGAAAATAGACTCAAAAGAGCTAAAGAGTTGCTTCGCTTGGCCAAAGGTGGTGAAGTGCCGAATTTGGTTTTCTCCGATGAGAAGAAATTCGTTGTCCAGCAGTTTGTAAACAAACAAACTGATCGTGTTTACTTGCCAAAGAGGTCAGCTGAAAATGTGCACCTTCGGTTGGCCACCGGAACTCAAGCGCCGGCCATGGTGATGGTTTGGGTCGCCATAACAGCCGATGGTCGCTCTCCGCTCGTATTAATCGACCGTGGCATCAGAATAAATGCCGAATGTTATCGCGAAAATATTCTGGAGGGTGTATTAAAGCCTTGGGTATGCAAACATTTTTGCCGCAGACCTTGGACATTCCAAGCGGACTCAGCACCATCTCACTCAACACGCGCCAACCAAGGATGGTTACAAAACGAGGTTCCTCACTTCATTTCCAGTGCACAATGGGCACTAAAATCCAATCCGTTGGACTATTGTGTCTGGAGAATTTTGAAAACCAAGGTTGGCACTAAAAAAACCAAAGTGTCGATCACCTCAAGCAAGCGCTTCGCCGAGAATGGGCCAAAATACCGCAGAGCAACATTCGGGCAGCGTGTGGCGGTTTCATTGGCCGTTTGAAGGTCAAATTCGTGTCAATGGTGACCAATTCGAACAAATCTAAACATATTCTAAAATTCGATGCTATTTCCTACATATTTTGCTTTTATTCAATAAAATTAAAAAAAAAAAATGTAAAAATTTTGGCGTTTGTCTTTGTTGCAGTTTTTTTTATCTCACCCTGTATATTGAAGCTATAGCTATATCTGAACCGATTTCCTCCAAATTTGATTTAATTGCTTTAAGACTGAATTCGGTGGGATGTACCAAAATACCTGCATTTTACTCACCACAATTCATGGATGGGCGGACAGACGGACTGACATGCATAAATCGACTCAGAAAGTGATTCTAAGAAGATCCTCAAAAGTAACTATGGGTCTATTTCGCTTCCTTCTCCATGTTACAAACAAATGCACAAAGACACAATACCACTTTGTGGTGTAGGTTATAAAAAGCTGCTAAATTTGTCATAGGCTGTAGTACCGATTCCGAACCTCAAATGCGAAATTTAAAACAATTCCTGTGAGTAATGCCGCTAATATTATCAAATATTAATTATTAATATTATGTGGGCTATACGATGTCCGGGACCGATATAGACCAACTGGATATGCCTGTAGGCAAAGTTGCTTTTGACTCTAGCTTGATTACAATATCAATATCTTTTACATGTTTCCCTGTCATTACCTTACTTAATTGATTGTTTAAATTGTTCCGATACAGATAGGGTTGTGGCTTTTCCTTTTCAATAGCCCTAATATGCATTGCGGCATTGTAGCAGCAATAAAGTTTACAAGGTTTGTTCGCCTGGGCAATTTTACAAAGTCAACAGTAATTAAAAAAAAAACGTTATAAGGCAACATCTTAAGATGAGCCATAAAATCCGGCGCTCATTATCCTTTAACACGTTCGCGCTCACACAAGCGCGCACACACCGAACAACGCCATGAGATATCTTTACTGGCATAAATTTGCCAAGCTATTGTGTTCTGAAGGCATAAAAGGCGTCTTCTATATTTCATTTCATACCGGGTCATATAAATGAAAATTGGCTTCTAAACCGTGACTTCCTTTGCGTAAGGGATTCAAAAAGAATGCCGTAAATTGTATGGGAATAATGGAGAATGGTGGAGACCTACTACTACGTTGTGTGTTAAGGTTGGGGGCAACTTCTGGTACACTGTGTGTGTGTGTGTGTGTGAGAGTGTTTGCAAAATAAAAATGACTGTTGCAAGCAAAAAACGACAGAGAAGGAGAGAGTGGATGATAACAAAAGACAATCTTCCGCCATATTATTAACTTATTTATAACAATAACAAGATACAGCACAAGTCACAGCCCATTCAGGGCAGCCATTCAGTCAGCCAGTCAGTCGGTCGTTTGGACAAGCAACACGTACGTGTTATAAATGGTATGTTTACGTATGGCAGCACATGTATGTGTTTGAATGTTCGTATGAATTTGCCACTAAGGCGCAACCGAAAATGTAGACAGGAATCCCGGCTAAATCCTTTATTATTTTCATGAATCGCAATGGGGCGGGAGGAGACCCGAAATCGGCAGTATTTCCCACAGCTATTAAAGTGTAAGGGCAGCAGATATGAAATAACTCAAAAGTGATATCCACAACCATCACAAACACACAGCTTGTTATAAACCATATCATCATCAGCATCACTGTCGTCATTTTGGTTGATCAGCCGGGCTAAGAAGACTTTGCCGCAATTCTACATATTCAAGGAGACTTCAAAGATTTATACATTTTGTGTGTGGACCAACATCATCTTACCAAAATGTTGATATGGCGATTGCGACTGCAGCAACACATCCATTCGCTGAAAATAATAACAAGAACTAAAATAAGTAAAACCGACGATAAGTTTGAGAGAACCGAACTTATTATATCCTCCACCATGTGAAATCTTGACTTATGGCCAAGCCGGTGATCTTCTTAATCTCCTGATTATGGCAGCTATAAGGATATTGCATATTAAAAAAAAGACAAGTAAAAAAGCAATAAGCCGGCCCGAACTTTGGGTACCACCACTTGGAACGAATTGGCCAATCTTCCAAAAAAATAAAATCCGTTAAAAATTCTGTTAAAATCATAAAAATACCGAATGTTGCCGTTATATTAGGGTCACAAGCCATTACAAGATTCTAATGCGAAACTTTAAAACAAAATCGGTTAATAATGTCGCCAAAATCATGGAAATACCGAATATCGTGAGGTGCGGTTATATGGGAGCTATACGAAGACGTGGTCCTGCACTGACAATTTTCTGTCATAGTATCCTTTACGAACTTCAAATATGTCGCTTAAATCATCAAAATACCACCTACGGGAGGTACCGTTATATGGGAGCTATACGAAGATGTGGTCCTGACTGACACTGTCGTAGGCAGTAGTATCCATTACGAACTTTAAATACCAAATTTGAAACATTTCCGGTGTATAATGAAGCTTAAATCATCTACTACCGAAAATAGTGAGGTACCTTTATGTGGGGGCTATACCAAAACGTGGACCTATATGGCTTATTTTTAATACCAGAAAGTCCTGCAGATATAACATTTGAGTAAAATTTTATCAAGTTACTTCATTTCATTGGGAAGCTAGGGTGATTTCCACAGACGGAGAGACGGATAGACTGACGGACATCGCTAAAATGACACAGCGATGCTGGGCCGAACTTTTAATACCCTCCACCATTTTTTGTATAAAAGCATCTGAGTTAAAACGTGTTCCACACACAATGTTCTGCCACGGGAGCTAGAACCCATTATGAACTAAAAATACCAAGCTTTAGACAAATCCGTTGAAAAATCTGGCAAAAATCATAATAATACCGAATATCAGGAGGTGCCGTTATATGGGGGTTATGCAACAGCATGGACCTGTAAATACAATATTTCGCCACCAGAACCCATTATGACTTACGAATACCAATTTTTAGACAAATCGGTGAAAAAATATGACGAAAATCAAAAACCGAATATCTGGCTATACCAAAACGCGGACCGTGGACTGTGGTCATTTTCAATATCATCCATCCTAGACACAATACAAAGTGTTGTGTCAAATTTGGAAGTTCTACGTCAAAAAATGTGGTCAGTATCAAGACTTCACCAGACAGATCTACTTAGAATTCTATGCAGATCATAGATATATATACTTAATGGGGTCTACAACGAATATTCAGGGATGTTGCAAGCGGAATGACAAAATTAATATACGAGTACCCTCCTTTTCAAGATAGTTACTTCCAACCACCTAGCCATTAGCGACTACCCAAATAGCTCTAATCGAACATCCACACAGAAATTTCGGAACCGAACGAAAAAAAATTACAAGAAAATCGAACATTTATTTCTAATTTTATGGGAAATCATAACTTCCGATAAATTTCATATTCATGACAGATTTCTGGTTGAGAGAAATATTTTGGCATATCAAGTTGTAACGAATCGCTAAGTTGTTTCGCAAGTAATGACAGATATAAGTATTGATAATTGTGACCCTTTGTGGGTGAGGTACCTGAAATGGTTCGCCCTGTATAGGTGAAATAAAAAAACTGCAACAAAGTCAAACGCCATAATTTTTAAATTTTTTTTAAGTTTTATTGAATGAAAGCAAAAAATGTCGGAAATAGAATCAAATTTTAGAATAAGTGTAGGTATGTTCGAATTGGCCACCATTGGCAAGAATTATGGCCTTCAACCTACCAATGAAACCGTCACACGCTGTCCGAATGTTGTCATGCAGTATTTTGGCCTATTCCCGGCGAAGCGCTTTCTTGAGGTGATCGACACTTTGGTATTTTTTAGTGCCAACCTTGCTTTCCAAAATATTCCAGATACAATAGTCCAACGGATTGGTATCCGGCCATTGTACGCTGGAAATGAAGCGAGGAACTGCATTTTGTAACTATTCTTGGGTGGCGCATGCTGAGTCCTGTTGGAATGTCCAAGGTCTGCGTGGCCAAGGCTTTAATACACCCTCCAGAATATTTTCGTGATAATATGCGGCATTTATTCTGATGATATGGTCGATTAATACGAGCGGAGAGCGACCGCCGGCTATTATGGTGGCCTTCCATCACCATGGCCGATGCTTGAGTTCTGGTGGCCAACCGAAGGTGCACATTTTCAGCTGACCCCCATTGGCAAGTAAACACGATCATTTTGTTTGTTTACAAAGTGCTGGACAACGAATGTTTTCTCATCGGAGCGGAGAAAACCACTTTCACCACTTTCGGCCAAGCGAAGCAACTCTTTAGCTCTTTTGAGTCTATTTTCTTTCTGTGGCGGTGTAAGTTCTTGCATTTTTTGGAATTTAAACGGCTTTACCCCGAGCTCACTTTTCAATATTTTTGACGAATGGAATATTGCGATATGTTCAGCTCACGAGGCATTTCAGCTCGTCGGCCACTGCGACGCGTGTTTCGATCAAGTCGCTTCTTTACTTCTCGAACCATTTCTTCTAATGTTGCTGTTTTCTTCCGTCCACTTCCTTGACTTCGGGCTATGCTAAGTATCACGCTAACGAGCGTTGGTACGAGACACTAAAGATTTATTCACATTTAAATGCTGGATTGCTCTAACGATAGCCACTTGTGGTTTTCCAGCCAAATATGAAGAAATCACACTATCACGCTTGAATTCCATCACGAAAAAATTTTTTTTCCCGAAAATTCTCACCAAAAAGTTCTTCTACGCTTGTAAACAATGTGATGGGCTGGCACTGAAATAATTTTAACAGCTGTCGGACGAGTGGCGTAGAACTGACAGCAGTCTGAAGTTGGTTGCAGTTTTTTCATCTCACCCTGTATATAAACATGACATAACATATAAACATGAGATATCCGATGAATATTTAGATGTGTTGCAAACGTAATGACAATGTTAATATACCCTCCATATATTTTGTGTACCCAATGTTAAAACCCTCTTTTTGACAGAGGACTGTGCTTTTTTCTCCTTCTTCTTTGTTAGCAGCGCATGCGCGCCGCACAACATTATCCGGCTGGCCATGAGGGTTCCCACCGCAAATTTCGTATACGCCAACAGAATTGCATTGCCATCATAAGATGTCCAGCAAATAATACGCTGGAGTGTAGATTTTTTTATTCGGATTGGGATTTTGTGGCGGCAAGGTTTACTTAATTCGGCTTCATCAATCATTGCATTTTATGGAGATGAAATAAGCAACACTGACGAACTGAAGATAACACAGTGACTGACGGTGCCATAATAATAATTTTTTTTTTCGAGTAATATGGCACAGTATACGGAGTGTTATCGTTTCTGTGAGAAGAAAGTAATTCGGAATAAAAAGCGGAGTGGGAAACATAGGATTACCCTAAACATATTCGGAATCAACTAAAAAGGAAACTCTTGACAATAAAAAGTAAATATGGAGTTATTTTCGTCCACGACGAAATTTTGGTACTCTCTACTTTGAGTGAAGGAAATTATCCAACTTCCATATAAATGAGGAATTTTATATTGGACAAGAATAATTGCTGAATTTCCTCAATGCACCACACTGTGCCGTCAATATTGACGCCTTCGAAAAATTAATAAATGAATGTGAGCTTACATGGTGAGTAGGGTCTCCGGTCTCCTTTTCAAATAACATCTTATTGGGTTATTGAATGAATTTTTTTCTTTTTTGTGGTTTATCATGATGTGAGTGCACAAGCAAAAACAAAACTGAAAACCAAAAACATGCTGCTAATTTTTGTGTGTGCGAAATGGGTTTAAATTGATAGCCTTTATTAGCAAACATTAAACGGATAGCAGCAAGGTTAGCATTTAATTAAATTATACACTAAATAGGAAGAGGGTGTTGTCGATAACATATGTGTGTGTGCATGTATTTTGTTTGTGGTTTTTTTCAATGCAGTTTTGGGAGATATTATGAATTGGATGTTTAGCGAGGATGCGAAAATATGAGGAAGTGATACCGCAGATTATTAGTATCTTGCATGAAATACAAACCAATATATCAACATTTATGATTAACTAATTTGGGTATAGAAGGGATTGTATTTTTTGCATCAATCAATAGGATTTGTACGATTTTATTTACACTCTCCAGCATTTTATGAAGGGTATATCACGTTTGTCACTCCGTTTGTAACACCTCGAAATAGACTTTTTAGACCCTACAAAGTATACAGTGTGAGATGAAAAAACTGCAACCAACTTCAGACTGCTGTCATTTCTAAGCCACTCATCCGACAGCTGTTAAAATTATTTCAGTTACAGGTCATTATATTGTTTACAAGCGTACAAAAGCACTTTGGTGAAATTGACAGCTTTTAAAATTATTCCAGTGACAGCTCATAATATGGCTAACAAGCGTACAAAGGCATTTTGGGGAAAATTTTCCAGAAAAAAAGTTATTCGTGATAGGATCCAAGCGTGATAGTGTGATTTATTTGTATTTGGCTGGAAAACACCAAGTGACTATCGCTAGAGCACTCCAGCATTTAAATGTGAATAAATCTTTTGTGCCTCGTACCATCGCTCGTTACCGGGATACTGGTAGCATAGCCCGACGTCAAGGAAGTGGACGGAAGAAAACAGCAACATCAGCAGGAATGGTTCGAAAATTAAAGAAGCAACTTGATTGAAACCCGCGTCGCAGTGGCCGAAAAATGGCTCGTGAGCTGAACATATCGCAATATTCCATTTGGCAAATATTGAAAAATTAACTAGGGGTAAACCCAATGAAATTCCAAAAAGTGTGAAAACTTACACCGCAACAAAAAGAAACTAGACTCAAAAGAGCTAAAGAGTTGCTTCGCTTGGCCGAAAGTGGTGAAATGCCGAATTCGTTTTTCTTCGATGAGAAAACATTCGTTGTCCAGAGCAGTTTGTAAACAAACAAAATAATCGTGTTTACTTACCAAAGAGGTCAGCTGAAAATGTGCACCTTCGGTTGGCCACCAGAACTCAAGCGCCGGTCATGGTGATAGTGTGGGCCGCCATAACAGCCGACAGTCGCTCTCCGCTCGTAATAAGCGACCGTGGCATCAGAATAAATGCCGAATATTATCGCTAAAATATTCTGGAGGGCTTATTTAAGCCTTGGGCATGCAAACATTTTGGCCGCAAACCTTGGACATTCCAACAGGACTCAGAACCATCGCACTCAGCACGCGCCACCTAAGAATGGTTTCAAAATGCGGTTCCTCGCTTCATTTCCAACGCACAATGGCCACCAAAATTTCCGGATACCTATCCGTTGGACTATTGTATCTGGAATATTTTGGAAAGCTAGGTCGGCTCTTAAGAAAACCAAACTGTCGATCAGCTCAAGCAAGCCCTTCGCCGGGAATGGGCCAAAGTACCGCAGAGCAGCTTTCGGGTAGGGTGTGACGGTTTCATTGGCCGTTTGAAGGCCATAATTCGTGCTAAAAGTGGCCAATTCGAATAAATCGAAACTTATTCTAAAATTTGATCCTATTTCCGACATTTTTGCTCCATTCAATAAAATTAAAAAAAAAATTATAACTAATTGCGTTTGACTTTGTTGCAGTTTTTTATCTCACCCTGTATGTATCATCCGATTTGGTGTTTAAGTCCCCCACATTCGTAATATCCATTCCACAAGAATGATATAGAATACCAGATATCAGATACAGCCCAGAAATACCTCTGCCAAATTTTATCAAAATCGATTCAGATTTGTATATAGCTCCCATATACATCTTCAACCGATTTAGGGTAAATTGTGCACCAAATGGCCAATATCAATACAAATCGCCTGATTTTTTGCACATCCGACCAAATTCAAATCTAATGAAAATCGGTTCAGATACAGCTATAGCTCCCATAAAAATGTTTCATCTGATTCCTTTACCAAATTATACCGAGATCGGTTCAGATTTGGATATAGATATAGCTCCCATAAATATCTTCGACGGATTTTCGATTTATTGTGCACCAATTAGTTCATATCAGCCTACATTCAGTAACTTTTGGCACTTTCGACCGAAATCTAGAAGCAAATAAATAAAATTTGGTAAAATTCGTTTTAGATTTAGCTATAGCTTCCATATATATGTTTCATTTAAATCCCTTACACGATATTACCAGATATTTAATAGAGCTCAGAAATACATTTGCCAAAATTCATTGAGATAGGTTCAGATTTGGATATAGCTTTCATATATATCTTATTGTGCACCATTTATGTAAAATCAGCCCAAATTGGATTGATATTTTCATATTCATCCGAATTTTTCCATTTGGCGAAACTCGGTCCGGAGCAATAGTTACTCCAATAAATGCTATACAGCAATGTTATTTGGTACTAGAGGTTCAATAGCCTCCGTGAAATTTGTTTGAAATCGATTCAGAGTTGGATATAGTTCCCAAATTGTGACTACTCAAAAGCCATGATACGCATTCAGATGAGATTCATAGTTTGTATTATCTACTTCACATAAATTCCTAATATAAACTTTTTTACGTGAGCTCTACTAAGTACACATAGTGGTACAGGGTATCATATAGTCGGTCCGCCTGACTTTTGACTTTCCTTACTGTTTTTTTTTTTTTTTTGAGAATTCCAAATCCCATTCAAATAGTAGTGGAGTGTATTTAAGGTCGAACCTACCGCGTTTTTACCTGTTTTTTTTTTTTTTTTTTTTTTTGCAAAATTATGAAGTTCTTTGGAGTAGGTACAAGAAAGAGCGCACCGATATTGCCCATCTCCAAACTTGATATAAAGTTGATAAAATATGACGATGTAAGAGTATGAATTTCCTATTGGAGAGTTGTGATGCGTTCAAGCCGGCCAGACACGGCTTAATATATTCTAATCTAGGGTCCAGAGTCCGTAATTTCTGAAAGGTATATTTTGGGCTTATCAAATGATATATACCCTCTGTAACCACACGACATGTGATATTAAAATACAAACTCTTAAAGCGACTGGAATTTCTTAGCCTTACCGAGTCTTAGTCTCAGGTCTTTTGTTTTCATTTATCATTTCATTTTCAATAATCCCTAAACAACAGATATCAATGTTTAATAAAACAACCCCCATTGACACAACCAGCGCGGCTGTCGTTCATCCATCCTTCTTTATCTTTTTAATTTAATTGTTGAACAAGCTGCTTATCTTGTACGCAGCACCTTAACCATTGGCGGGCCATGAATGACTATTCGAATGCCATACCTTGTATACACATGCACACACACACACTCAAACTCATGCAGCAAAATATTTAAATACCTTGTGATAACGCAATTTAAATACCATTAAGCTGAGCACCCAATTATGAATGTACGAGACCCCGGCACTGGCAAGCGAACTTCAGCCGCCACTTTTGATATATTAACGATCTTGTATATCTCTGTGTTTTGATTATTTCCTTAACTTGGCCGGCCGTTTCATTAACCGAAGAACACAGATTTCTTGCGGTTTTTCGGGGTTTTCTCTCTCTCCGTTTTGTTGTCCGTTGGTCGGTTGGCATGGTTGCTGTTTATGGCGCTAATTTAAAATTATAGCTTTGTTGCCCGAATATAAAAAATCGCCAAACAAATTAAATTTTTTAACAAGGCGCCAATTCCTGTGTTGTTGGTTTCGACCATCCTTGTTGTTATTTTTCTTGTTTTTTTTTTTTTTTTGTTTGCATTGTGTGCGAAAAGCCGCAGCCGCCGACGACGATGTTAAAGGAGTTATCTTTGGGGATGAATAAAAAATAAATGAAATTGCTTGTTAAGTTTTATATGGTGTCATTTATCCTTGTTAAATAAAATCCTACACACAAAAAACATCCAACAATGCCGCTGAATTTTTGGTTGTTTTTTTCGTTTTTGTTATTTGCCAAGAAATAAATTCCTTTAACATCTATTTAAGCATATCGAATATGTTGTTGCATTATTCTTTCTTTAGGATTTTTTTTTTTTTTTTGCAAAATTGTGAGTCAGTCGGAATAATAAGGAAGTTTGGTTGAGGGTAGACATTCGAGAGTTAGTTTTAGTAATAATATGGAACATTGAATAAATCTGAATTATAGTCTTAGAATTTTTATTTCCCCGGTCTACATTTTCCAACAGTAGTTATTTTAATATTGTTTTTAAAAGACTTTCTTGCCAAACATTTTTAAAATCTATTTTGAATGACTTTCTTTAGATTTTTTAAAAATATTTTAAGGAAGTTCTGGTTAATAAATATGAACTTTTTTAAAAGAGTTTTAAAGGACTTTCGGGAAATTATGGAGGCTTTTCTTAAATCCAGCCCACTTTTTTGGATTTATTATGAACGTCTTAAAGAATTTCCTGGCCACGAATCGTTGATTCTTTAAAGGACTTTCTAGATTTGTTTTGAAATCTTTGGTTTGTTCCAATTATATTTTCAAAGAACATTCTGACCAATAACTCAGAATTAAAACCAGTAAAGAAATTCCTAAAGTCGGGCGGGGCCGATTTTATGATACCCTACACCACTTTGCTAATTTAGTTGACCTCCACTTAATAATTAAAAGTTTTTTTGGGAGAATTCAATCATACACGCTATGATTATAATTATAATTTAAAATTCAAAGGACTAAATATGCCAAAGCATTTGTATCTTTTAAATTCGGACTTGTATTGCCCATTTGGTGCAAAATTAATTTGAAATCAGATGAAGATATGTATGCGAGCTATATCCAAATCTGAACCGATCTCGATAAAATTGGGCAAATATATTTCTGAGCTGTATTAGATATATTCCCCTGAATATCGTTGTTACGGAGTGCATATTACGGCTGTGGGTAACAAATACAACAAATCGGATGAACAATATATATGGGAGCTATAGCTATATCTGAACCGATCTTCACCAAATTTGGTATACTACCTTCTAGACTAAATTCGGTCGTATGTGCCAAATCCCATCCCATTTGGGCAAATATTAAACGTTTGGTGCACAATAAGAGGTAAATCGGACGAAGTTGTATATGGGAGCTATATCCAAATCTGAACCGATCTCGATAAAATTTAGCAAATGTATTTCTGAGCTGTATTTGATATATTTCCCCAAATATTGTTGCTACAGAGTGCCGATTTCGATCAAATTTGGCATATTTATTTTCAGGCCTAATTTGGTTGTATGTGCAAAATTTCATACTATTCGGGCTGATATTACACGTTTGGTGCACAATAAAAGGCAAATCGGACGAAGATATATATGGGAGCTATATCTAAATTTTTAACGATTATCTCCAATTTCAATAGGATTCGTCCTTGGGCCAAACAAACAATTTTGTTTGCAAAGTTTCATCTCAATCGGATAATAAATGCGACCTGCATTTTGTTCACAAGAATACATGGACAGACGGACGGACGGACAGACGGACTGACATGCATAAATCAACTCAGAAAGTGATTCTATGCAGATCATCAGAAGGAACTATGGGTATATCTCGTTTCCTTTTGCCTGTTACAAACAAATGCACAAAGACATAATACCCTGACCACCTTGTGGTGTAGGGTATAAAAAAAATGAAGGACGTTTTAGCCAATATTTTGTTCATTAATCCATCAATTTTTTTCTTTGTTTTTAGGAACATCCCCAAATTACTCCCTTTCAATTTTCTAAAACAACGTGTCTATTTTGTATAACCTCTTCAAGAAAATTGTGCATTTGTTTTTTAAATTTTAAAAACTAAAATATTTCTTAAAAACGTGGAAAATTAGAAACTGACCATATATATATATATTATTATACAGAGAGAGAGAGAGAGAGAGAGAGAGAGAGAGAGAGAGAGAAAGGATAATCTGTTTTCGCTCCACCTTGGCAAATTCTAATATTTGTATCAATGCTATTATTACCCTTGTGTGAAGATGGACCATATCGGTCCGATTCCACTCATACTTTGCACATCTCAATATTTCCATCAACACAAGATCTGTTTTAAAGGTGTTAGAAATCGGTCCAATCCTTCTGGTATATCCAGAGGGTCATAATTTTTAATATCCATGAAGCTCATAAAACGCGAATAAAAACAATATGTCTAACAACACAATATCTGTCATGAAGATGGTAGAGATCGGACCATTTTTTGGTACCTCTTGGGTATCAAGTTTTTGAAAAACAAAACGCTCAAAGAAAGCGAATCTTTACAACTTGCTATATCTAAATATTTCTCTCAACCAAAAACCTCAGATGAATATGGAATTTGTAATTTCGCATAAATTTGGTTATAAATGTTCGATTTTCTTGTAATTTTGCCCATACCAATATTTTTATCTGTATTAGATGAAGTATGAAAATCTAATACTTCGGTCGACTCTATCGACTCTAAACAATTTCTTAAAATTATCACATATTTTATATAAAGTGAAAGAAGTAGTATAAAACTGGCACATAGCAATATTTATATCATATTTATTTAGCATCGGTATTAAACATAACCAAATTATGAACCAGTTCACTAGTTAAATATTATCCGATAACCTTCAAAATGCCAAGCTTTAGCGTCGTCCTAACCTCTAGTCTTATAAAAACTTCCATGCTTATTGGTTTTTAGATGAGCACTAGAGGGCTTCTGCAAAATCTGACCAATTTTAAAGATTTTGGGCCATTTTGAACTCTCAATATTTTGTGAACATTTTCCAAAACAAGAGGCTTCTATTCTGATCCTAACCGAAATCCAATACAAAATTTCAGGAAAATTGAACGATAATTCCCAGCAACCAGCTCGATTCATAGGTATTTTCATATATTTTGGACCAATATTTCGAAATGTAACATGTTGGTCGAATCAAACTTATAATAAAGCATACAAATAGACTAAATCGAGTTTGGATCTAGAGGGTATTATAGAGTTGTAGGGTATCAGTCAGCCCCGCACAACTGTGGATTTTGCTTCCATGCTAAATATGTATCTCTCATGGATCCCCTGACCAAGAATAATTGATTCATTTCAAATATTTGTCAAGGAATTCCAGGTCGTGGGCTGTGGTTCTTTTTCCTTGACTAGAATCTTGGATTTTTTTTTAAATATTTTTCAATGACTTCTTGGATGAAAACCCTGTATTATTTAAAAAAATATTTTTAGCCGAGAGTCGTAGTTCCTGGCGAAGAATTGTGGATTTCTTGGACTTAATCATGATTTTTAAATATTTTCAAGGACTACGCGGCTATAAGAGGAGTGTTTGAAACGTCCTGGCCAAGACGCGTGAAATTTGGGTATCAAGTTTTTGAAAAACAAAACGCTCAAAGAAAGCGAATCTTTACAACTTGCTATATCTAAATATTTCTCTCAACCAAAAACCTCAGATGAATATGGAATTTGTAATTTCGCATAAATTTGGTTATAAATGTTCGATTTTCTTGTAATTTTGCCCATACCAATATTTTTATCTGTATTAGATGAAGTATGAAAATCTAATACTTCGGTCGACTCTATCGACTCTAAACAATTTCTTAAAATTATCACATATTTTATATAAAGTGAAAGAAGTAGTATAAAACTGGCACATAGCAATATTTATATCATATTTATTTAGCATCGGTATTTAACATAACCAAATTATGAACCAGTTCACTAGTTAAATATTATCCGATAACCTTCAAAATGCCAAGCTTTAGCGTCGTCCTAACCTCTAGTCTTATAAAAACTTCCATGCTTATTGGTTTTTAGATGAGCACTAGAGGGCTTCTGCAAAATCTGACCAATTTTAAAGATATTGGGCCATTTTGAACTCTCAATATTTTGTGAACATTTTCCAAAACAAGAGGCTTCTATTCTGATCCTAACCGAAATCCAATACAAAATTTCAGGAAAATTGAACGATAATTCCCAGCAACCAGCTCGATTCATAGGTATTTTCATATATTTTGGACCAATATTTCGAAATGTAACATGTTGGTCGAATCAAACTTATAATAAAGCATACAAATAGACTAAATCGAGTTTGGATCTAGAGGGTATTATAGAGTTGTAGGGTATCAGTCAGCCCCGCACAACTGTGGATTTTGCTTCCATGCTAAATATGTATCTCTCATGGATCCCCTGACCAAGAATAATTGATTCATTTCAAATATTTGTCAAGGAATTCCAGGTCGTGGGCTGTGGTTCTTTTTCCTTGACTAGAATCTTGGATTTTTTTTTAAATATTTTTCAATGACTTCTTGGATGAAAACCCTGTATTATTTAAAAAAATATTTTTAGCCGAGAGTCGTAGTTCCTGGCGAAGAATTGTGGATTTCTTGGACTTAATCATGATTTTTAAATATTTTCAAGGACTACGCGGCTATAAGAGGAGTGTTTGAAACGTCCTGGCCAAGACGCGTGAAATTTTTACTAAACAATTTTAAAGATTTCTTAGCCTGGAAAACATTCTTGCCATGAATCGTTTATTTAGAAAACTTCATATATTTTTCTTGTTCCTCATTTTCACAGGTAGTTAAAGAAAAACAATTTCTGGCCAAGAATCGAGGATTTTATTATAAATTATTTTTATTGGAAATAATAATAAGATTTCTGGATTTTACAAAATTATTCTAAAACCTATTTAAGGATCTTTTTTTTATAAAATGTGAATATTTTAAAAATATAGCTCTGGCAAAACCGTTTACGTATTTTTATTTGTTATTATTATTATTATTATTATTATTATTATTATTATTATTATTATTATTATTATTATTATTATTATTATTATTATTATTATTATTATTATTATTATTATTATTATTTTATTATTATTATTATTATTATTATTATTATTATTATTATTATTATTATATTATTATTATTATTATTATTATTAATATTATTAATATTATTTTTAAACTGTTGGTTAAAATCGTGGAATTTTATTAAGAAAAATTTTACTGACCAAAATAGTGAATTTTTGATTTAGGAAAAATAATATTAGAACCTACCGAAATGGTGATTTTTTCTAAATGAAGTATAATATAATATATTCTATATAGAATATAGGTTATATTCTATATAACCTTTTAATGTGTTAAGACAATTTGGCCAAAACAAAAAAAAAAAAAAAATCATGTCCAGGTGGAATTTATCAAATACTGCCCGATTAACTCTCAAAAAATTTTATTTTTTCTAGGATTGGTAAGAATTCTATGCCAAAAGCCGTATTTTAATGGACTCCTGGTAAAATTATTAATTTGTTTGAATATTTTTAACCACATAATACCCCGACCATCCGTCCGTCCGTCTGTGCATGTATTTTTGTGAACATTTATTACCCGATCCAGATGAAATTTTGCACAAATCATAAGTTTGGCCCAAGGACGAACCCTACTAAAATTGGAGATAATCGGTAAAAAATTAGATATACCTCCCATACATATCTTCGTCCGATTTGGCTTTTATTGTGCACCAAACAACCAAATTAGGCCTGAAAATAAGTATGCCAAATTTGATCGAAATCGGCTCAGATATAGATATAGCTCCAATATATATTGTTCATCCGATTTGTTATTTTAGTCCTCCGCAGCCGTAATATGCATTCTTTAACAACAATATTTGGGGAAATATATCAAATACAGCTCAGAAATATCTTTGCTAAATTTTATCGAGATCGGTTCGGATTTGGATATATCTCCCATATATAACTTCGTCCGATTTAGCTTTTATTCTGCACCAAACGTCTAATATTTGCCCAAATGGGATGAAATTTGGCACTTACGACCGAATTGAGTCTACAAGCTAGTATGCCAAATGAAGATCGGTTCAGATATAGCTATAGCTCCCATATATATATTGTTAATCGGATTTGTCATATTTGTTACCCACAGCCGTAATATGTTATGTTATCCCATATATATCAAATGGGCAATACAAGTCCGAATTTAAAAAATGCAAATGCTTCGGCATATTTAGTCTTTTGAATTTTAGATATTTTTTTTTTTTTGTATTTCCCTTCCATTAATTTCTCACGACAATTACAGATGATCTCAATCTCATTGTGTACGTAAACTCAAATATTTAAACTGCAATCACTTAATACAAATACAAACATTAGCTGATATCAAAATAGACAACAAATACGGATGTTTAATTAAATGTTATTACATCTCTGCAAACAATGATTATTTTAAAAACTGTTGTTGAACTTATTGTTTATTTTAGATCTAACGGTGCGTACGAAATAGCTAAAGAAAAAAAAAAAAAAACAGATATATTGACATGACGACCACCCATGTTTGTTTTTTTTTTTTTTCAAATTTTTTACGACTATTGTTGTTGCCAACAGCTACCAGCCAGCCCTTAAGGTAAACATTATTACAATGCTTATTCCTACCTATTTTATTACGGCTTAGTAAGTCTTATTGCTCGATTAGATCATTTTTTTCTTGGGTTGTTGTTTTTCCCTCTTCTAAATTTTTGAGTGTTATTCTAGGCCCAGCCATGGTGTATCCCAATCAAGCCAGAAAATGTCAGTAAGTTAACGCTTGTTAAGTGTCGAAATTTCAATTGGATTTCTTTTGGCACAGCTGTCATTGTCAGACAGACAGACGAATAACTGCTGCACAGACAGGCGGACAGACAGCCAGAATAGTAGTTACAAGCAAAATATGCTCCGACTGATCCGTACTCAACAACTTGTGCATACGCCCGCGCACCTGGAATACTACGTTTATGGCAGCCAAATAGGCAGACCTGGTGGCTTGTTGGCTATAAACCATGTCTCACTTGAGCAACCACTTCAAATATGAAATATCTCAAGTGTTGTTTTTCTTGTTGTCCATTTTGTAGGTGTTGTTGTTGCTGCTGCTGTTGTCTGCTTTGTGTTTCAAAATTGCAGAACAATAAGAGAAAATTTGTTGTAACAATAGATTAGTCGATGTGTAGCCAAACAATTGTGAAAAGAATAGAAAACCAAATCCAACAAAAGTGACAAGAAGAACATGCGCCAAAAAAAAAACCTTAAGAATGTTCAAATGGACAAGGAGGCTATGTATCCAAAGAAAGGTGTTAAGACAATTTGGCCAAGAACAAAAAACAATTCAGATCCAGGTGAAATTTGTTATCAAAATATAAAACAATTTCCATAAGCCGATTTATCTGAGCATCAACACATGGCAAATATTTGAACTTCATTCAGACCAATTAAATTTCTCGGAAAAGAAATGAAAAAGGGGCGTACAAACATAGATCTACATCTTGTTAGCAATTTGCAAATTAAGATGTGTTAATTGTTTATTTGTGGATGTAGCCTTTATATGACAATATTGAGGTTGGTATGATGCATGACAGATTTTTTTGCACTATGAGGATGGGGCATGGTTAAATTCCAGCAGGACCGTATGATAATATATCAAACAAATCATAAACTACTTTTATACCCTCAGCCATATGGCTACAGAGGTTATATATCACCTGATACGGCCAAAAAGTGCCTCATAAGGAAAACTGGTTTAGGTCTATTTAGACCAAATCCGTTTCAGGATATTTGAAGTCGATTTAGCGATGTCCGTCTGTCTGTCTGCCTGGTGCGCACGATAACTTTCGAAGGGAGTATCCAATTTCATCCAAACTTAGTGCATCGTAATATTATTGTAAAACTTAGATTGAATTCGAAGATGGACAATATCGGTCCACTCTTTCTGGTACCTCCCACACAAAATGCCAACATTTTCAAAGAAAATAATTTACTGCATAGGGAGAGATTATCCGATTTTGCTCCAACTTTTCAAATCCTAATATTTGCATCGTTCCTAGGTCAGGTGCGAAAATAGACTTTATCAGACCATTCCATTAAGTACCTCCGCCACAAAGGGTCAAAATTTTGAATAATTATAACTTTTATAAAATGTGATGTAAGTGTCATATTGTCTTCAAATTGAACACATCGCAATATTTTTATTAAGCTATGATCTGATGTGAAGATGGAATATATCCGTCAACTCCTTCTGGTACCTCCCCACAGCAAGGACAGATTTTTGGAATAATCAAAACTTTTATAAAATCCGAAATAAGCATCCGGTCATCTTCATATTTCACACATAAGATTATGTCTATAAACACAAGATCAGCTGTGAAGATGGGATATATCGGTACACTTTTTCTGGTAGCTCCACCACAAATGATCGACATTTTGAATAATTATAACTTTTATAAAATGTGATGTAAGAGTCTGATTGTCTTCAAATTACAAACATCACAAAATTGTTTTTATCAACAAAAGGTCCGGTGTGAATATGGACTATATCGGTTCACTCCTTTTGGTACCTCTCCCAAAAAGAGAATAAAAGACTTGGCACATCCCAATGACACAAGATCTGTTATAAAGATGATAGAGATCGGACCATTCCTTCTGGTATCTTCCCACAAAGCCTCAAAGTTTTGAATATTCAAAACGATCATAGAATCCGAAATTAGCATTAGGTTCTGTTCAGATTTCACACATCCTATTATTTCAACTAGCACAAGATCTTCTGTGAAGATGGGATATATCGGTCCAGTCCTTCTGGTGTCTCCTCCACAAAGGTTCAAAATTTTGAATACCCATGAAGCTCATACCACGCCAAATTAAGATCCGAACACATCCAGACTTGGTACATCTCAATATTTTCATCAACACAAGATCTCCTACAAAGATGGTAGGGATCGGATCATTTCCTCTTTTACCTCCCCCACATAGAGTTCAAGATTTTGAAAAACAAATCGCTCAAAGAGCGGCGCAATAATTTTTTAAAAATTATCACCTATATAAAGTGCAGAAAGTAACTAATAAAGTCCAAATCTGGCACGTCGCAATATTTATATCATATTTATTTAAGTCCGATACGAAATGGACAATATTGGCCCATTCCTTCGGAGCCTACTCCACAGAGGGTCAACCATTTGAATAATCGTAACAAAAATCAAAATATATTAAAATTATCGACTGATCCTTTTTAACTTGTTTTGTAGGAACAAAAGGTTTAAAAATACTAAAAATCTATGTCGATCGTTTTTATACCCTCCACCAGTATGGAAGGTATATTAAGTTTGTCATTCCGTTTGTAACACCTCGAAATATAAATTTTAGACCCATATCCGTCCGTCTGTCCGTCTGTGAAAATCACACTAGCTTCCGAACGAATTGAAGTAGATTGATAAAATTGTATTCAAATATATACTATGTCTGCAGGACTTTTGGTATTGAAAATGGGCCATGTAGGTCCACGTTTTGGTATAGCCCCCATATAACGGTACCTCCCGATATTGGGTATTTTGATGATTTTTTCCGACAATATTCATCGGAATTGTTTCAAATTTGGGATCTGAAGTTTGAAATGAATACTGCAGCCTATCACAGAAAATTGTCTGTGCAGGTCCACGACTTCGTATAGACCTCAAATAACGGTACCTCCCTATATTCGGTGTTTAGATGATTTTAGCGACATTATTACCGGAATTGTTTCAAATTTGGTATTTGAAGTTCGCAATAATTACTACAGCCTAAGACAGAAAATTGTCTGTGCAGGTTCACGTCTTCGCATAGCCGCCATATAACGGTACCTCCCGATATTCTGTATTTTGATGATTTTAGCTACATTATTATTAATTTTTTTTAAGTTTCGCATTTGAATATTGTAATGGCTTACGACAAATGTTACCTACGGAGGTCCATGGCGTCGTATAGACCCTAATGTAACAGCTACATTCGGTATTTTTTAGATTTTAATAGAATTTGTAACGGATTTTATTGTTTTTGAGAATTACCAAATTCATTTCAGATGGTGGAGGGTATTCAAAGTTAAGCCCGGCCGAACTTACAGTTTCTTTACATATTTTAAATTAACCAATTTTAGCTTTTTCAATCTTACAATACAGATTTCTACCCACAGACAATCTGACATTTACATGACCAGAAGAAAACGAGATAAACTCAAAGTATCTCTCGTGATATCCATAAAAGCCGATCCTGAGTCGAGTTCGTCCGTTCATCTGTCCATATATTATTGCAAGCACGGCATTGTCCTATAACGATTACATTTTGGCCTGTCCATTATTTTGTCCTGAAGGCGAATCCATTTTGAAATTGTTTGTAACCGATTGAAATTTTTTATCATGCAGCCATCCAAGTTATTTAATAAATACCTCTAAACAATATTTATTACATTGGTTACATCAAATAGTTTTCGATTAACACGAGTCACAACGAAAGAATAAACAAACACACGTTCATATCTACCGCACTGCAATATTTTGCAGTAAGCGCCAAATACAAAAATTAAATACAGTCTATGAATCACTAACGGATTCGTGACACAAAAATGACATCAAACAACAGCCATTTGTCAATATTGGCTCGCTTGCAGTTGTTGGTCAATGGTATGTGGAGAATGTATATAGGGGTATTACTAAAAAGCATATACATTTATTTATACCATCCATCAAAGTATGCAAGGCTCAAAAAATGGCTCGTTAGCCGAACATATCGCAATATTACATTCGGCAAATATTGAAAAATGAGCTCGGGGGAAAGCCATTGAAACTCCAAAAAGTGCAAGAACTTACACCGCAACAGAAGTAAAATAGACTCAAAAGAACTAAAGAGCGCTTCGCTTGGTCGAAAGTGGTGCATTGCCGAATTTGGGTTTCTCGGATGAGAAAACATTCGTTGTCCAGCAGTTTGTAAACACACAAAATGATCGAGTTTACTTATCAAAGATGTTAGCTGAAAATGGGCACCTTCGATTGGCCACCAGAACTCAAGCGCCGGCCATGTTGATGGTGTCTGCCGCCATAACAGCCGATGGTCGCTTTCCGCTCGTATTAATCGACCGTGGCATCAAAATAAATGCCGAATATTATCGCGAAAATATTCTGGAGGGTGTATTAAAGCCTTGGGCACGCAATCGTTTTGGTTGGAGACCTTGGGTATTCTAACAGGACTCAGAACCCTCGCACTCAGCATGCCCAAGAATGGTTAAAAAATGAGATTCCTCGCTTCATTTCCAGCGCACAATGGCCACCGAAATCTCCGGATACCAATCCGTTGAATTATTCTGTATGGAGTATTTTGGAAAATAAGGTTGGCACTAAAAAATATCAAAATGTCGATCACCTCAAGCAAGCGCTCCGCCGGGAATGGGCCAAAATAGCGCGGAGTAACATTCGGGCGGCGTGTGACGCTTTCATTGGCCGGGCACTGTATGACGCTTTCATTGGCCATAATTCGTGCCAAAGGTAACCAATTCGAACAAATCAAAACTTATTCTAAAATATTATGCTATTTCCGATATTTTTGCTTTCATTCAATAAAATTAAAAAAAAAATTAAAAATTATGGCGTTTGACTTTTTTGGATTTTGTTATCGCATCCGATTTTTCTTTAATTGTACAGCAAATGTAATATTCCTCCAAACATGATGGAATGACACATGTTTAAAGTCATAATAAGCATTCAAGAACGATGGGTTTGATCGGCTTCAAAAATGAGGCAGTTCTACTAAATATGCGGAGTGGTGTAGGAAAACATAAAGCCGGCCCGCCCGACTTTTGACCTTTCTTTTCTGGTGTACATAATAAAAAATATATTAAGGAACATATTTTTGATATAAATGTTATAAGTCGAACGAAGTTAAATCGGGTTTTACGACTAATTTATATATAAATAAAAAATGTATGTCCATTTGTCATAACCCTATAAATAATAAATATCAATTGCTGTCTGTGCTATAAATTATTTTCACTCACTGTTGATTGGCAGCAGCGAACAATTGCTGTTCGCTCATGCATTATATTTCGGTGCAAATATTGATTAATTGCCATAAAAGGGCAATAATACAAATGTCAACGCGTATGCGACAATCGTTTGGCGTGGGGAACACGCCAAAAAACATACGTCACAGGCAGGTTGTAAATGACGATACAAAGTCACTTATCTTTACAGGCAGCACTTATGTTTGTTAATGCGACATTGTGGAGCATTGCGATTTTTATGACAAATACCAAAGGTAAATAGTACAAAATTGGACAATTTATTGAAACCGGAAACTGGAACATGTGTATCTCAGTCCATTTGCTGTAAGGGGTGCTATTTTGAGGCATATATTTGATTAAACGAATTAAAAAGGGGTAGGATTTGCGTCATTGGCGTATGGGGAGTAATTATGTGTATCTTAAGAACCCTAGCGGTACCGGAAATTAATATTAAGCAGTTTGACGCAAGTGAGGTGTTGTCGTAATTTTGGTTTATTTTCAGGATGTTCCACTTCAAAAGATTATGAAATATATGACCCCCAATGGATGAAGGGAACAAAAGATCGGCCATTGGATATAACGAATATTGAGTATTATGGCATGGGAAAGGGTTTACGGTTTATGGGTGTCCATCCATATGTCTATGTATTTTTATAAGAAATGTACAGGGTGCATTTATTTTCCGATAGACATTAACATTTCCAATTTTGTGGAATATCAGCCCAAATACGAATGATTTTTTCACATATGAATCCTAAAAACAGAACTATGAACAGGTTAAAAAGTATCTGTCGGTTTTGAAGAGAATTGTTGTGTATACCCTCAGGCAATGTTCGATTATTTAAATATATTTTGACTTGCGTTATGATTGTTCAAACCGTTGACCCGTTATAGGGAAGGTACCAAAGGAGTGGGTCATTATTGTTTATTTCGTACCTGACCTACGTCTGATATAAAGTGGAAGATTTAAGTTATATAGACTACTTCAGGACATCACCTTTACATGAGAAATGTAATAATTATTTGAAAATTAAGAAATGTGCGCGAGGCACCAGATATAGACGACCGAAATATTCCATTTTCATACTTCATCTAAAAAAGATAAAAATATTGGCATGGGCAAGATTTAAAGAAAATCGAACATATACATCCCAATTTATGCGAAATCATAAATTCTATAATCATTTCAGGTTTCCGATTTAAAGAAATATTTAGATTTAGCAAGTTGTAAAGAATCGCTGACTTGTTTCGCAAGTAATGACGGATAAAAGCATCAAAAATTGTTAACCTTTGTGAAAAGGGTTCGCAGATATATATCATCTTCACAAGAGATTTTGTGTTAGCAAAAATCTTTGTATGTGGGACATTTAAAGAGAGTATGATGCTTATTTCGCCAACCTATGTGGGGGAGGTACAAGAAAAATTGGTCCGATCTCTATTGTCTTTATAACAGATCTTGAGCTGTTGGAAATATTGGGAGGTACCAAGTCTGAATGGAATCGGATGTTAATTCTGCGTGTGAGATATTCAACGACCCCTTGTGGGCGGGGCACCAAAAGGAATGGACCGATATATCCCATCTTCACAGCACACTCTTTTATTAGTAAAAATAATAAGATGTATGAAATATGAAAAGAACCGGATGCCTATTTCGGATTTTATGATAAGTTTGGTTACTCAAAACTTTGAACCTTTGTTTGGCAGGTACCAAAAAAAATGGTCCGAACTATATCATCTTGACAATAAATCTTGATGGAAATACTGAGATGTTCCAAGTCTGAATGGAATCGGATGTTAATTTCACGTTTTATCAGCTTCATGGATATACAATTTTAACCCTTTGTGGGGTAGGTACCAGTAGGAATGGTCCGATCTTTACCATCTTCATAACGGATCTTGTGTTGATAGAAATATTGAGATGAACCAAATCTAAATATAATCGTATGTTAATTTCGCGTTTTATAAGCTTCATGGATATTCAAAATGTTAACCCTTTGTGGGGGAGGTACCAGAAGAAATGGTCCGATCTCTACCATTTTCATAACAGGTCATGTGTCAATAGAAATATTGAGATGAGCTAAGTCTGAATAGATTCGAATGTTAATTTCGCGTTTTATAAGCTTCATGGATATTCAAAATGTTGACCCTTTGTGGGGGAGGTACCAGAAGGAGTCAATCGATATTCCATCTTCATAGCAGATCTTATGTTAGTAACAACAACGATATATGTGCAAATTTGAGCAGAATCAGAAGCTTAGTTCGCGTTTTACGAACTTCATGCTATTCCAAATTCTGACCCTTTGTGTGGAGGTACAATCTTCACACCAGTCCTTGGGTTAATAAAAATACTGTGATGTGTGTAATTTGGAGACAATCGGACTCTCACATCAATTTTTATAAGAGTTATGATATTTTAACCCTTTGTTAAGTCAGACTAAAATGCCTTCCCTATTTTTTTTCGGCACAATATATCAGATACATCTTATACATCAGATACATAAATAAAGATAAATGTTTAGTTATTATTTTTTTAGCAAGACAGGTTTACAAGGCTTACACACGTTTCGTGTTTTGTTTCACTGTCGAACATCTTCAGTTTACAAACGAACAAATCATTGAAATTTATTTTTAAAAATGGGAGCATTTTTAAAAAACCTCATCGCTCCGCTTCTTCCTTTTTATGGTCAACTAAATCGAAAAATGTCGCACTCCTACCTGGAGTGCGGACTGAAGAAAATATGTAATATAATTTTGCGCAAATATTTGTCAAGACTTTCAAAAGCAATGCAGAATTTTAAATGAGTAAGTTCTTAAAAAATGGACGTAAGATCCTCGTATCCAAAGTGATTTAAGTCCTAAAAGTATTGAATTCAAGCCTTAAAATATAGCTTTTAATATATTTTAGTACAAGTTCCGAAAGCCCCGTCTTACAAGTATTACCCATCAAAAGCAAATTTCAAGAGCCATTCCCTTCGGAAGTTGGTGAAAAAAGCAGTCACTCAACTTTTACAACTGTATAAATATTACATGAATTTTTATAAATATAAATTCTAATTTTGGAAACCGTTACACACCCAGAACAAAAAAATTAAGCAATATTCTTTTTTTACAAAATCGGTAGAAAAAAAATTGAAATGTGCAACCCAAACTCATATTGTGTGTGTTTGTGTGTTTATTCAAATATTAATTAGTTTTGAATTAGATGCTCATCATGAGTCATATCAAAATGTTTGGCGTACATCCCACCATTATCTACCCCGCACTTTTTGCCGCTACGTCATGGCAAACAATGAATAATAATAACGATAATAATGCCAGCTTTGAATTGCTAAATGCCAAACAATTTGTCAATTTTGGAAATTTGAATACCAGCAACAGATGGTCCGACAACTATGGGAAGGTAAAAACGCCATGTAAACATTTCTGCATATGAAATGATTTCATAGAACTTCAGTGCCGGCCGGTACTTTACAAGACAAGAATACAATACGATGAGAAATACGATTTGTTCACACATCAATGAAGAAACACAAAAAAAAAAAAAAACACACAACTCATTTAAATATAATGTGGGAACTTTTCGGGAAATAATTGGCAAATCTTTTTAATTGTGAAATACCTAAAAAAACTATATCTAGTTTGATTCATACGATGAGAAAGACAAATCATTAAGGTTCTGATCTTCAATTTTTGTTTCTTGGGGATAAAGACTTTCTTTCAAGTCCATGTTCCCACCCAATTTGATAGGGGTCTAACAAATTTAAAGCAGAGGCGTTGGTTTTAGATAAAAAGAACTAAACTTCAAAAGGGTTTGAATTCCCAGACCGAATTTGCAATTGGAAAATATGGCCTACATATGGGACCTACATGACTCTATTTTTAAAGTAACGATTCTTAAAGTAATCCAAAGCTCTCCTTAAAATATTAAAGCTCGATATTAAATATTTTTTAAGAAAATATTAGCACACTACCTGTTGTACCCTCCCCACAAAAAGTAAAAAAAAAAATAATTTCCACAACTCCTTTAAAGTGGGAAATCAATGTCTGATTATTATAACCTCCACCATATATAGTATGGAGGTTATATTAAGTTTGTCATTCTGTTTGCAACTCATCGAAATAATAATTTTAGATCCAACAAAGATTATATATTCATGATCAGCGTAAAATTCTAAAACAATTTAGTCCTGTCGGTCCGTATGTTGTAATGACGCTAGAGTCAAAACGAATTAAGATAGGAAGCTAAAATTTTGCACAGATCTGGCAGGTCCGCGATATCGCATAGCCCCCGTATAACGGTACCCACGATATTCGGCATTTTGATGATTTTAGCCACATTTTTCAATGGAATTGTCTGAAATCCCACACAAGGAGTTCCTTGTGAGTACTCTACTCCCCTGAAAGAGAATTGTCTATTTAGGTCCACGATATCGTATATCCCCCATATAACGGCGCCTTCCGATATTCGTTTTTTTTTTTTAAATTTAGCCACAGTTTCCAATGGAATGGTCTTAAAATCCACACAAGGAATTTCTTATGAGTACTTTAACCCCTGAAAGAGAATTATCTATATATGTCTACGATATCGTATAGCCCCCACATAACGGTACCCCCCGATATTCGGTATTTTGATAGCTTTAGCCACATTTTTCAACGGAATTGTCTGAAATTCTACACAAGAAGTTGTTTGTTAGCACTTTACCCCCTAAAAGAGAATTGTCTATATAGGTCCAAAATATCGTATATTCCCCATATAACGGCACCTTCCGATATTCAGCATTTTGATGATTTTGGCCACATTTTTCAATGAAATTGTCTGAAAATTCTCACAAAAAATTCCTTGTGAGTACTTTATCCCCCGGAAGAGAATTATCTATATACGTTCACGATATCGTATAGCCCCCATATAACGGTACCCCTCTATATTCGGTATTTTGATGATTTCAGCCAAATTTTTCAATAGGAAATTCAACCTCGAAATATGAAACAATTCCGGTGAATAATGTCGCTAAAATCATCAAAATGCCGAATATAGGGAGGTACTTGTATATGGGGGCTATACGAAGACGTGGACCTGATCCAATATTTGTGTCTCCATTTAAGCATGGAATATATCGGCCCACTTTTTATATATATTTATATGCAGCGAATCGAGTACCCTATATAGTACAAATTACGAAAGTGTTAATAATTATGTTAATATTTATACCCTACAATACTATGTGTTGGGGGTATTATAAGTTTGATTGCCAACAAAAAAGTTATGTAACACCTCGAAATATTGGTTTCCCACATAGGAAAGTATATATGGATCGTCCTATCTCGCCTAGCTGAGTCGATCTAGGTATGTATGTCCGTCTGTCCATGTTAATTTGTAATCAAGGTACAGGTCGCACTTATGGCCCGATCTTCACTACATTGAAAACGGAGGTGGGAATAGGGTCAGAATAGAAGTCTATTTTTTTAGGAGATGATCGTAAAATATTTAGGGGTTGAAGTGGACCAAAAACTAAAAAAATCCTCATTTTGCAGTTGCTCTACAGTCCACAATTATAAACGAATCAATTTTGGATGGAGTTAGAGTTTAGGGCTGGGCAGAAGCCTACCAATTTGGACGGTCATCGGACAATATTTATATCATAAATTTCGAAAATTTCCACAAAACCGAGAATATTTTTAATCCCGGCCAAATCTCAAATTTATTAGAAAGTCACTACTGGCCATTACAGTGATGCTGATAGCCAACAATTCGGATAGGTAGCGAAATTGGAACAATCTATATGTAAATGAAATTGATGTTATTTATTCCGCTTATGAGTCAAGAACCGCTGGACGGATTTTGACAATTTTCACTATTTTGCAATGGGCTCTTGCCAGGGTGAAAGGGTGAAATCTAAGAAAATCGCGTAAAAATCTGCCAACTAAAAAGTTTCATTTTTTAAATTATTGTTTTTTTTTTTTTATCGCAAGCAATATTTTTAATTTGACTTACAATTTTGAGTTGTACGTTTTCAAAAATGCTACACCCTGCAACACTATGTTTTGAGGGTATTATAAACAAGACACAATTATCGTCTGATCCTAACGAAATTTGGCATAGGGGTAGGGTCAGGTTCAGAATTAAAGCCTATTGTTTTTGAAGATGAACAATTTAAAACCAATCGACACGAAATTTTGCATGAGGAGAGGTTTAGGACAAGGAACATGTCGATCATTTTTGATGATCATTGGATTATCTTTAATTGTAAAATGGACCACAATTTCTGAGTGAAATTGCTTTGAATACCTAAATACCCGGTCAAATGACTAAGTGTAACACCTGAACAGGGCCCTATGAGATTATTTCAAAAACGAAATCTTTCAAAATGGATTTGGACATAAGGGGCTTCTAACTTATTGTAGTGTTGTAGGGTATCATATGGTCGGCTCCACACGACTATAGCCTTTGCTTACTTGTTATATAATTTATGTTAATATTTATATTAGACTAAGTTCAGGAGCGAATGTAGAAAATATTGGTCAACTGCTCGTCTCTTGTCTGAATACCATGACCCAAAATTCGAACGACTCATGACGAAGCTATGCTGAACGCAGCATTAGCATTTTTGTCCAGAAGAAATTTCAATTGTTAGAATTCGAAATTACGAATTGAAAATGAATTCCTTAACAACGTTTTTATCGCCACATGTGATTTGTCATACTATACTAAATACTAAATTATGTTAAAACTCCTCCGGCTCTTCCGAATTGCAGAAAAGTTTTAAATTTTTCTCATATTACTCACTTCTTTATGTTGAATTTTTCAACTCATCGGATTTGGTTTCAGTTTAGTTTAAAGTTGCTGACTTCTTGGTGATTAATTTGATGTAGCCAATCACTTTCGTTTTCACCCACAAGAAATAAACGATACAAAACGGAAACGGATGCTTATGTTGTTGGAATTATTTTTGTTGTTGCTTTTATAGAGGTTGTTATATGTTATTGGGTAAATAATCATCATTCGCTATAAATATCAATTTTATAAGTGAGTGCGAGAGTGAATGAGTGTCTTCTTTTGTTAACAACCAAAACACCTCCAAGAAGTTTGTGTTAACAGCAGCAACAACACCAAAAAACAAAAAAAACTATTTCAGCAGTAGTAACAACAATAAGAACAAGAGTAGCGCAAAATTTAACAACATACAAGAGCCATAATAATCCGAGAGAAAAAAAAAACATCAAGACGACAACAAAGCATACCGCTCCACAGGCAATGGTAAACAGGCGGGTCGACAGACAGACAGAATAACAAGCAAACAGATTTTTATTGTTTCGATCATCGTTTTCAGCGGATTAAATATGAACCAAATCATTCTTCTTCTTCATCGTCTTGGTCTTCATTTTCATCTTCTTGGATGCTGCGCCGTGTTTCGGTGTCTGGTTAAGGTTCACTGCTGTACCACCTCACAGCAGACAACAATGCGTGGTGTGGTAGTGGTGTCTCGGATGGAATATGATCCATTTTTAAATTGTTGATTCACCATTCAAGCATCCACAAGAAGAGCAGCAGCCGACGCTACGACGCATCATCATCTTCGTCACCGGTGCTAACTGCTCTATGCCGGTTGGCCACCATTGCTGGCGGCATCCCAAAAAGCCAAGCTTTATTGCGGGTAGTCCGATTTGTATGCCCCCTGTCCGACCGTCCGTTCGTCCGCCCGTCCGTCCATTTGCATGTCAGTCTTTCATAATTGTTGTCTTTTCCCATGGTAACAAGATTTGAAATTAGTTTAACAACAACATAAACACCATCAATCGCAACTCAAGTTTCTCATTCATCTCCAGCCAAGCGCCTCTTCGCACACAGGCAGCACAACCGACGAGAAACAAATATTGAATTATATATTCATATGAATTATTATTTTGTTTCGAAAATTATATTTTTGATCCATGCCATCATTTGTTGAATTTTGAACTTGTATGGTAAGAGTTGAACATTTCATATAAGGAAATTTCCGCTCGATTATGTGCTGTATGAATCAGCTGCACTCGCCGTCAATGTGTCATCTGTATCGAAACGAGGAAGAAGTGGTCCGAAATACTAACCAAGAAAGAATTTGTAATTGCTTAACCTTCTTTGGAAATTTGTATCGGTCACTGTCAATCAACGATTTGAAATGCACTGTTAGACTAAGTAAATAGTTTAATTAAACTGCAGAAATCGTACTACTCTTTGTTGGCTCTGAAGAGAAAAGTACGATTTGCGGAAAAAGGGAAGATTTTATACCTGAGTGCGAATGTTGTAGGGTTATTGCAACTGATTTTCTAGCGGGACAGTCTTAATAATATTGGGGTAAAAAAATATATAAGGAAGAGGTCAAGTGCAACTTATTTTACTGGACAAAATAATTAATTAAAGTTCAGTGCTTGAGAACTGAGCAGCGAGAAATGTGTTGTGCAAAAAAATATATTTTCTATGAAAAAAAAAACTGCTAAAAACTCCAAAAAAAATCTGATTTCTGAATAAGTATGTCGCCAAGGCCCCTTAATACGTCGGCGGTGTCACATATGATGGCACCAACATATGGAAGCTGTTTCTTAATCTCAAGCTTTCGACAAAAATTAGCAAATGTATTTCGCGGCTGTATCTGATATATTGTAAGCCATAGCTCTGCTATAAAACAGCGGATGAAACATACATATGGAAGCAATAACTTTATATGGGTGGTTTTTATAAAATTTGGGGACAAAGACAAAAAAAATTACAACAAAGTCAAACGCCATCATTTTTAATTTTATTGAATGAAAGCAAAAATGTCGGAAATAGCATCAAATCTTAGAATAACTTTAGATTTGTTCGAATTGGTCACCTTTGGCACGAATTAGGGCATTCAAACGGCCTATGAAACCGTTACACGCTGCCCGAATGTTGCACTGCGGTATTTTGGCCCATTCCCGGCGAAGCACTTGCCTGAGGTGATCGAAAGCGAGGAACCTCATTTTGTAACCATTATTGGGTGGCGCGTGCTGAGTGCGATGGTGCTTAGTTCTGTCGGAATGTTCAAGGTCTGCGTGCACAAGGGTTAAATACACCCTCCAAAATATTTTCGCAATAATATTTGGCATTTATTCTGATGCCACAGTCGATTAATAAATAGGCGCGGAGAGCGACCATCGGCTGTTATGGCGGCCCACACCATCACCATGCCCGGCGCATGAGTTTTGTTGGCCAACCGAAGGGGCAAATTTTCAGATGACCTCTTTGGCAAGTAAACACGATCATTTTGTTTGTTTACAAACTACTGGACAACGAATGTTTTCTCATCGGAGAAAACCAAATTCGGCAGTTCAACACTTTCGGCAAAGCGAAGCAACTCTCTTTTGCGAGCTCTTTTGTAAGTCTATTTCCTTTTTGTTGCGGTGTAAGCGCTTGCACTTTTTGGAATTTCTGTATGTGGTCTGGTGTGAAGATGGAATAAATCGGTCCACTCCTTTTAATACCTCTCCCAGGGTCAAGATTTTGAATATCCATGAAGTTCATAAAACGCGAAATTGTATCCGATTCCACTCTTCATATATCACACATCCCATCATTTCTAATAATACAAGATTTGCTGTGAAGATGAGATATATCGGCCCACTCGTTCTGGTACCTCTTCATTAAGGGTCAACATTGTGAATATCCACGAATCTCATAAAACGCGAAATTTACATTCGACTTCATTCAGACTTGGTACATCTCAATATTTCCATCAACACAAAATATGTTATAAAGATGGTTAGGATCGGACCATTTCTTCTTGTCCTTCCCAACAAAGAGCTAAACATTTTGAAAAAAAAACAAAATGTTCAAAGAAAGCGAAATAAGCCTCCAACTCTCTTCAAATATCACACATATAAACATTTTTGCTAACACAAGATCTGTTGTGAAGATGATAGATATCTGCCACCCTCATCTGGTACCTAACCCACAAAGGGTCACAATTTACTTTTTATATTTATATCAGACTTAGGCTACTGTTTGAGTAATCATGACTCATGTATGTGGATTGGTCTACTTTTTTAATACAAATTCCACAGAACCCTACAGACTTTTCAAGATTTTGGATTTTTTTTTTCAAATAGATTTTGATGTAATATGGCATTTGGAATTCTGAATACATTATATAACTTCCTGCAAAGTAAATTAAAAAAAAAAGAAATTCAGTCTTTGGTATACCTTCCGTACTCTAAATGTTAAAGTGATATTTGAAACTCGTCGTACTGTTGAAACCAAATGTTGCCAATATCCTCCAATTCGGGTTTTGTGAACAAAAATTCGTTCTACATGGCCCGATAATGCAACGGACACTCCAAACTCCTTTTCCAAAATCTGCACCAAAGAGCGACTCGTTTTAGGTGCATCGGCTTTTCTACGAATGCGAGCGAGTCATTTAATAGAATAAATAGCATCCCATTCCAATCTTTTTGTTTTTATTTATTTTTTTTTAATTTTTATGTGGAGCTATAACTACTTTTGATCCCGAGATGGGCTATTGGAACATTGTTCTTTATTCGTACCTGACTTTTATATTACAGAAATATTACGATGATTTTATTTTCTTCAAATATGGAACTTTTGGTGGGAGGGTACCACAAGGAGTGCTCTTCACCTAACTCGATTCAAGCTAGGTAAAAGGATTATGATGTACCATGTATATTATTGGCCCAACGACTCTTAATATCCTAAAGTTCGTTCGTTAAATGAGATCTAGGATCGGAAAGGCCTCTATTTTGTAATATAGACTATTCTCTATTTACAGAGACCTTCATTATTACACAGTTCTCATTTTCAGGGTGGCATGTCTTTTACGTTCAAAATTAAGCAATTTATAAAACAAAAGTATTTTAGTTTTTAATTCTAAAAATTAGTTAGAAATACTTAAAAAATCCAACTTCAATTTTGCTACAGCTGCACGTTTCCCCATGACCACCAACACTTTCCATTACAAATATGATTCGATATTTCGAGAAGAGGGTTGTTTTATTGCCAAACAATACGAGACGGCTTCTATTTGATCTTCATTCAATCTATTTTCAAATTTGAGACAATACTATGGCTTAGATTCATTCATTCATTGATTCTAAAGGAAATCATTGCTCATCTGGTGTGAGAACGTGTTTTAAACGACGAATGTGTTGTGTGTTTTCAGTAAACATTGCCACCAAATAATTGGATAAAATCCTCTGTCAATAGCGAAAGGTCAAGAATGAATGAAAAGAATAAAACGAACAAAAAATGTCAAATATTTTCAACGATTGAGTTATGGCAGGATCTTTAGAAGAGAGAAGATGACACAGGACAACACAAAAATGTGCAAACCATTGTCCCAAGGATACTTGAAACGTAAGCCGCTAAAATTCATTGAAATTTTTGAAGTGAACACAAGATTTTTTCTATTAGAAAATAAATTACTTCCGGATATCGAGGCAAGATTGAGTGATGAGCGAGGCCCCATTACCTCTCTCCCTGTCACGATCATCATTGTCTTCTAGTGGCAGCAACAAATAATTGGCGGTGCAAATAAAAGTAAAACGTTTCTTGGAACTGGACCATAAAATATTACCGGGTTCATTCATTCACTTAGTCATTCATTCTGCCACCCGATTGTCGATTTGTTACCTTCTTCAAAATTGTTAAATGAATATATCTTTAGATGTTATCGCTGTCGTATCGTACCTTTAAGCTGTTTAACATTTTCTGTTATTGGCGTAACGAATTGCTTTGATTTCACGCTCAATTGGAATTGGATACTCATCGTCAGTTGTTGAACTCAGCCATGCTGTGGTGTTAAGTGCTAAATGCTAAGCCTAAGGAATCCTTGATCCTGTCAAAATGTTTGTACATCTTCGGACTGGGTGTTGCAAACAAATGAGTTGAACATGGAGTGCGTGTGTGGATGTTTGCTTCATGCTTATTAAGTTGTTAAAGAGCGCGATATATTGGAACGAGTGATTTGTGTGAAATGTGTTATTTTGCAAATTTTCACTATTCTATGAGAGAATAAAGAGTAATTGCTCATTCTACAAATAGAGGATGTGTATCCTACAACAAATAATATAGAATATTCTTACTTTTACCCTCAGCCTTATGGCTACTAATACAGCCAAAATGTGCCTTACTGGACTAATGGTTTTAGACCTAACGTCTCTTTGAACGAAATCCATTTTAGGACATTTGGAATCGATCTACCATTATCCGCCCTTCCAAATTATGTGTAAGTGTGTACTTATATTGCTACTAAATTTACACATTTCTTATCCAAGTCAAAATCTCCCTTAAACCTTCATTTTTGCGTAAAATATCGATGGAAATATCATTGATGAAATTTATATTAGTATAAATAAAAAATCCGGGCCGAACTTTTAATACCCTCCACCATTTGGAAAGAAATTGGAAATCGCTAGAGCCAAACTTTTAATATCCCTTACCATTTGGAAAGGATTTGGATATTAAAAAAAAAAAAAATAAGTTGAAAAATACTTTTAAAACATGAATTACATTGAAGTACCGTTATATTGGGTACTATATGAAGACGTGGTCCTTCATACGCAGTTTTCTGTCTCGGGCTGAACCTAAAATACGAAATTTGAAACCATTCCGGTAAATAATTTCGTTATAATCATGGAAATACCGAATATAGGGAGGTACAGTTATATTAGGGTCTATACGAACACATGGACCTGCATAGGCAGATTTCTGTTACAGGTTGTAGTACCCATTACGAACTTCAAATACGAAATTTGAAACAATTCTCGTGAATAATGCCGTTAAAATGATCAAAATTCCAAATAGAGGGAGGTTCAGTTATATGGGGGCTATACGAAGACGTGGACCTGCATACGCAGTTCTCGGTCACAGATTGTAGTACCCATTTGGAACATCAAATACGAAATTTGAAACAATTCCGGTGAACAATGCCCCTGAAATCATCAAAATACCGAATAGCGGGATATGAGGGCTGCATCAAAACATGGACCTATATAGCCCATTTTCAATACCAAAAGTTCAGCAGAAGGACAAAAGTTCGGGAGGGACGGACATCAACATAGAATTTTATGCTGATCAAGAATATATGCTTGGTAGGGTCTAAAATGTATATTTCGAGGTGTTGCAAACGGAATGACAAACTTAATATACCCTCCATACTATGGTGGAGGGTATGAAATAGTTAGCATTTTTTTTTTCAAGTCGCTGCATTTTTATACCCTCAGCCATATGGCTAGAGAGAGTATATATCATTTGATACGGCCAAAACGTGTCAATCGAAATTAGGATTATAGAAGATCTCTAAAAGAAGATCTCCAGATCCTCTATAAGAAGATCTCCAGATCCTCTATAAGAAGATCTCCAGATCCTATATAAGAAGATCTCCAGATCTTCTAAAAGTAGATCTTCAGATCTTCCAAAAAATATCTTCTATAAGAAGATCTCCAGATCTTCTATAAGAAGATCTCAAGATCTTCTATAAGAAGATCTCCAGATCTTCTATAAGAAGATCTCAAGATCTTCTATAAGAAGATCTCAAGATCTTCTATAAGAAGATCTCCAGATTTTCTATAAGAAGATCTCCAGATTTTCTACAAGAAGATCTCCAGATCTTCTATAAGAAGATCTCCAGATCTTCTATAAGAAGATCTCCAGATCTTCTATAAGAAGATCTCCAGATCTTCTATAAGAAGATCTCCAGATCTTCTATAAGAAGTTCTCCAGATCTTCTAAAAAAGGTCTCCAGATATTCTAAAAGAAATCTCCAGATCTTCTATAAGAAGATCTCCAGATCTACTATAAGAAGATCTCCAAGTCTTCTAAAAAAGATCTCCAGATCTTCTATAAGAAAATCTCCAGATCATCTATAAGAAGATCTCCAGATCTACTATAAGGAGATTTCCAAATCTTCTAAACGAAGATCACCAGATCTTCTAAAAGAAGATCTTCTATAAAAAATCTCCAGATCATCTATAAGAAGATCTCCAGATCTTCTACGACACAATTTTCTATACTTTTATCTGCCATAACTTAAGTCAGCGATTCTTAAATATTTTTTCCGTCTACATTATATGCAGTTTTCCCAAAATGTCCACATCTCTGTCTCTCTCTCAGTGGCAAAAAAAGTGAGCAAGAAAAATTTTAAAAAATCCCCAGCAATCAGTGGCTATGCAGCATCAAGTTCATTGCACTTCCAATAAGAGCAAATTGTCAGCATTGAGTTAGAAATTAATATTTTATAAGAATCTTATAATGAAAATAATCACACACCAAGCGAGAGTACCAAATATGATACCCCGATGGCAAAGACGACGTGTTCATAGGCGATGTGGACTGCAAAACAAACAACTAAACAACGGATTTGCCATCTAGACAGTATGTTAAGCAGCAAAACAAACAGCTAGACAGCCAACCATACAAAAATAAACACAACAATAACATCCAACCGATCGGCCGTCCAACTGAACCAATAAAACAGGTGTTTATTGCAACGATATATCGACACAGCAATTACAAAAAGCCAAAGCAAACATAGGAATGAAAATCTAAAAAAATGTAAAAAAAAAAATAAATAACAGAAGCAGACCAGCAGGCTACTAGTCGCACAGACGGACAGACCAAATGAATGACCAGCGGCAGAAATAATATACTGCGGTGCGGCCGGTGTTGAGATCATGTCGTGCATGAGGAAAAATGTCAATCATGCAAAAATTACGATTATTAATTTCCATTATTATTACGGACAACGACAAAAACAACAAAAAGAAATATTACGGCGGTGGAATAAAGGAAACAAAAAAATATGACTCCACAAGACCCCAAACGTATGGATTACATACATACATAAAACACGTAGTAAAATATCACTGTTGGCCAACATAAATCGCATTAGGATGAATAATGCTATTTTAGTAAAAATCGAGGGACAGCCAATTTAGAAGTTTATTATGCATAAAAGTATACCTACCGAGGGTATGCTCAAAAATATGCATCCCAAAAAAACACAATGTCCCAGATCAAAACTCATGTATTTTTTCGATTACAACCCTATTTATTAGTACTTTTCGAACATTTCTAAATCCAAATCCATATCTAAACTAAATCCATGGCAACCCTAATACCAAATTTTACACTATTTGGTATTTTTGTACAATTTCCAAACCACTTTCATATCTTAATTCTAAATGTCAACAGAGACCTCAAAATCAAATTGTATATTTCTATACGAAATATAGTACCATTCAGAATTTTTCGTTTCCACATCCTCCATATATTAAAAACAGACACCATCAGTGACATCTACCTCAGGATTTCAACTCTATACCTTCATCCAATACCAAGATTGGTACCATTTAATTCCGTAAAAATCACATTTCCAAAACCACCTCCATATCTCAATTCCATATACCAACAGAGGAGACCTCAATATGAAATTTGAGAATCCCATTCCCCTATCACCTCACCCATTACAAAGTTTGGTACCACTTAGTACTTTTCATACAAATATAGGACGCATTTCCAGGCCACGGCCAAATCTCAAACACATATACCATCAGTAACTTAATATTAAATTTCGGAATTTTACTTCCACCCCTATTCAATACCAACTATAGTACTTTTCAGTACTTTTCCATTACCATTTCAATACTTTTCCTGCACTTGTGGTACATATTTCCAAGACCGCTCTTTATCACAAACCTACCAACAACTTCATAAGTTTACACAAAAGAGTGAGATGAAAAAAATGCAACCAACTGCTGCCACTCGTCCGACAGCTGTTAAAATTATTCCAGTGACAGCTCATTATATTGTTTACAAGCGTACAAAAGCATATTGGTCAGAATTTTCCAGAAAAAAAAAAATATTCATAGTGGAATTCAAGCGTAATAGTGTGATATCTTTATATTTGAATGGAAAACCACAAGTGGCTATCGTTAGAGCACTCCAGCATTTAAATGTGAATAAATATTTTGTGTCTCGTACCATCGCTCGTTACCGTGATACTGGTAGCGTAGCCCGACGTCAGGGAAGTGGGCGGAAGAAAACAGCAACATCAGCAGAAATGGTTCGAAAAGTAAAAAAGCGAATTGATCGAAACCCACGTTGCAGTGGCTGGTGAGCTGGACATATCGCAATATTTGATTCGGCAAATATTGAAAGATGAGCTCGGATTGCTTGAAGTTCCAAAAAAGTGCAAGAACTTACACCGCAACTGAAAGAAAATAGACTCAAAAGAGCTAAAGAGTTGCTTCGCTTGGCTGCAAGTGGTGAACGGCCGAAATTGGTTTTCTCCGATGAGAAAACATTCGTTGTCCAACAGTTTGTAAACAAACTAAATGACCGCGTTTCTTGGCAAAGAGGTCAGCTGAAAATGTGCACCTTCGGTTGGCCACCAGAACTCGAGCACCGGCCATGGTGATGGTGTCGACCACCATGACAGCCGATGATCGCTCTCCGCTCGCATTAATCGACCGTGGATGCCGAATATTATCGCGAAAACATCCTGGAAGGTGTATTAAAGCCTTGGACACGCAAACATTTTGGCCGCAAACCTTGGACATTCACTATCGCACTCAGCACGCGGCACCCAAGAATGGTTACAAAATGAGGTTCCTCACTTCATTTCCAGTGGACAATGGCCACCTAAATCTCCGTTGTACTATTTTGTCTGGAGTATTTTGGAAAGCTAGGTTGGCACTTAAAAATACCAAAGTGTCGATCACTTCAAGCAAGCTTTGTTGCAGTTTTTTTTTATCTCACCCTGTATGATGTAGCCTAAACTCTTGCTTTGCAAAATTGCGTCAAATGTGCTGATATCCCCGAAGATATTAATTCATGAAATTTAGAATTTCTCCACTAATATGTATCTAACCTTTTTGGTCTAAGATGGTTGGTATTAAAAGTGAGATATTTAGGTCGACGTTTTGGTATAGCCGCCATATAACGGAACCTCCCGATATTCGGTATTTTGATAATCCTAGTCGCATTTATCCACGAAATCGTTTCATATTTGGTATGTCAGAATCGCAATGTAGAATTATCCTTGTAGTAAAAAATTATGTACATAGATTCCCGTTTTGGTATGGCCCCATATAACGGGCTCACCCACTATACTTTTTCTTGAAAAGTTTAACAGCTTTTATATAAGTTGTTTCTTTAAGGGTATTAAAATTGAGTCCCGCCCGAACCTAATGTTTTTTTACTTCTTAGCTCTATCCGCAAACATAATATCAAATGGTACCATATTAGAATTTTTTCCATTTTAGAACTTTTTGTAACATTAAAGTTTGAATTTCTTAAAACAAACAGGTATTCTATCATGCACCTTTACCATTTCCAGATGTTATTGATAGGCGAGTTCGGTGAACATTTTGTTTCACTTTGGCAATTGAATTAAATCAATTGAACGCCTTTAGACTATTTTTTGTGGGGATATGTCAAAGCTCATGTCTGTACAGAAGAGCCCGCTTGAATTGACGCACTACAAGACAACATTTAAACATTTATTCGTGAGCGGAAATCGGACTAAACGGATGGACCATTTGAGACGCAGTTGCGGTCAAAATTTGCATGAATTAATCTTCAAACATTAAATTATGGGGGCCGTTCTACAAATTTAAATAATTTTAATTTATTTATTTTTTTTTTCTTTATTTATTTTTTCTTTCCTATAGCTCTGAAAAAAACACCCCGTATAAATGAAAAAGTGACCATCCGATGTCATTCTTCTAGAATGATGTTTTGTACGACATTTTGCCATACCCATACGAAGTACGATCTTAATACAAAAATTTGCTGTTCATGTGCAAACATTTCTTGTGCTACTGAAATGTGTTGGGACTTCTACAATAGAATTTTATGACAAAAAATTTTGTAGAATTTTTTGAATTTCGACGACCCCGTTTAAGAAACGCTTTGAACCATTTTTTTTTTGAAAAAAAAAACGAATCTTAAATGATTTTAAGAAATCTTAATCCATAATTTCTAATAAATGTGGATATAGAATCAATGAATACGTTGTAAACTTTCAAAATGCCGATACATACTCTTTTTAGCTTTATTTCCATACTCGATTAAGGTTTCCTTCCAATTATTACATTTTTTTTAATCGACAAATTACAGAGAATATACTCTTCTTGATTAAAACGAAGTGCCAAATACAGGTCTCCCCTGATTCGATGTAAAATCGAAGGAAAACAGTTTCGAACATATCGTATTACAACTTCAGCTATATTTTACATTCGTTAAACAACAAAAGGAAAATATATAAGTTAACAATACCTTTGGGCTTTGCCACTTAAAGTGTTAAAAACACGCACACACACACAAATACATACTAAAATGGATGTAAAATGAACTACGGTCATAATATTCAACACTAAATATGATTATTACACATTTAAGTTGTTCGCGTTGTTTTGTAGCACAAGAAAAAAGTGGGGTAAATATTAGTTCTACTGCCATGGAGTATTATATAACAAACTACCACTGGCATAATGTTCAAAGTAGAAACATCCTAATGGCTTTAGCACCCAGCCATAGTGGAGCAACTGTTTAACTGCACATACGAATAAACTCAGATATAATGGATGCTAAAATTGTTGAATTCTTTCCTTCCTTTGGTTTTACACACTAGATTTCATCCACATCTGCGGGAGTAATTAAAAGTTTACTATGTCGCCTTAACAGGGGACTTCTCCTCCTCCTCCTCGAATTTATTCGAACACATTATGAACATACTTGGGCTATTTAAAGCAAAATAGTAGCAGAAATTGTAATGCTCATTGCCAGAAGAAAAACAAAAACCTAAGCGCCTCAAATTTCATAAACAAATGCGTTCCGATTTGGCTGCATGTGCATGCACCAAAACATTGGGCTAGACAGTGGTATAAAATGGACAACAATTTAAAAATGAGGGACTTATGGTAAGTAGTGTGAAATGTTAAATTAGGTGCCGTGTCATAATCCTCATTACAATTATAGGTATTATGACCTTTTTATACCCACTAGGTATTGAGGGTATATTAAGTTTGTCATTCCGTGTGTAACACCTCTAAATATAAACTTTAGACACAAAGTATATATATCCTTGATCAGCATAAAATTCAATGTCAGTCCCTCTGGCCGTCAGTGGAAATCACTCTACCTTCCGAACGAGTTGAAGTAGATAGATACAATTTTACTCAAATGTATATTATGTCTGCGGGACTCTTGGCATTGAAAATGGGTCATGTGGGCTCACGTCTTCGTATATAACGGTACCTCTCCATATTCAGTACTTTGTCGATTTTAGCGACATTATTTACCGGAATTATTTCAAATTTAGTATTTTAAGTTCGTTATAGATGCTTCAGCCTATGACAGGAGATTGCCTGTGCAGGTCCACGTCTTCGTATTACTTCCATATAACGGTACCTCCCGATATTCGCTATTTTTATGATTTTAGCAACATTATTCACCGGAATTGTTTCAAGTTTGGTATTTGAAGTTCGTAATGGATACTACAGCCTAAGACCGGAAATTGTTTGTGCAGGTCCACGTCTTCGATTAGTCCCGATATAACGGTACCTCCCGATATTCTGTATTTTGATAATTTTAGTGACATTATTCAACGAAATTGTTTCAAGTTTGGTATTTGAAATTCGTAATGGATACTACAGCCTAAGGCAGAAAATTTTCTGTCCAGGTCCACGTTTTCGTATAGCCCAATGTAACGGTATTTGATGATTTTAGCTACATTATTCACCGATTTTTTTAAGTTTCGCATTTGAATATTGTAATGTGTTATGGCAAAAGTTACCTATGCAGGTCCATGTCGTCGTATGAACCCTAATATAACAGCTGAATTCGGTATTTTTAAGATTTTAACAGAATTTTTAACGGATTTTATTGTTTTTGAGAATTGCCAAATTCGTTCCAAATGGTGCAGGGTATTCAAAGTTCGGCCTGCCAGACTTAATGATTTTTCACCTTTTTTTTCGTTTTGAAAATTTAAGTAAATATACGTTTTGTTTGAATAAATTAATATTTTCCCTCTGTAACACAAATCTGAAACAACAATTGTTAAACCAACAATCTTCCCCATAACCTATTAAGCTATTATCTTTCAAATATCATTCAAAGCATTCAAACGTCCATTACTTGTGTGACTGAGGCAACAAAACCAAGAATTGCAAGAACAAATGAGTTCTTTGAATTTATGTCGAACTTCTTGCAGATTCTCACTTCAGAAGCTGAAAGTTCTCTAGGGAATTTAATTGTGTCAGCGAACTTCATCACAAAAAATCAAAAAACAAACAGAAAAAAAGAGTCTTTGGAAATGCCGTCACAGCATTGCCATGACGGTGTCCTAGTCATTTGAGTTAGAAAATCTGATGAGTTAGCATACGATTTGATACCATCGTTCCCAAGACCACAAAACATGCGAATCTGTCTATTTTCCCGTTCGGACAACAAATGCTGTCATTAATATTGTTTTTTTCTGTTTGGTCTGGTTTCTTTGGGGCTCATATTTCTGCCTATTACCTGGTCTGCAGTGACAAAGTATTTTGGGTCAAATCTATTAGAGCGATGAGCACGAATATCTGGGGACAGCTAATTTTTTAGGCTTATTATGTGGAGCCCTTGTTTATCAGAATAAATGATAAAAACACCAACATTAAAAAAAAAAAAACAATTAAAAAAGCTGTAAGTTCGGCCGGGCCGAACTTTGAATCCCTCCACCATTTGGTACAAACTTGGCATTTTTCAAAAAATTAAAATCCATTAAAAATTCTATTAAAATCTTAAAAAATACCGAATGTAGCCTCACATTAGGGTCTATACGACGACGTGGACCTGCATACGCCACTTTTGTCATAAGCGTGCACAGACAATTTTCTGGCATAGGCTGTAGTATTCTTACGAACTTCAAATAATAAATTTAAAATGTTTCCGATAAATAATGTTGCTAAAATCATGAAAATACCGAAAATCGGGGGGTAACGTTATATGGGGGCTATACGAAGACGTGGACCTACATGGCCCATTTTCTGTTTTAGGCTGTAGTATCCATTACAAACTTCAAATATCAAATGGCGAGGACCTGCACAGACAATTTTCTGCCATAGGGTGTAGTATCCATTACGAACTTCGAATAACAAATTTGAAACATTTCCGTAGAATAATGTCGCTTGAATCATCAAAATACCGAAAATAGGGAGGTACCATTATATGAGGGCTATACGAAGACGTGGACCTGCACAGACAAGTTTCTGTCATAGACTGTAGTATTCATTACGAACTTCGAGTACCAAATTTGAAACAATTTCGATATATAATTTCGCTAAAATCATAAAAATAACGAATATCGGGAGGTACAGTTATATGGGGGCTATACGAAGATGTGGACCTACATGGCCCATTTTCAATACCAAAAGTCCTGCAGACATAATACACATTTGAGTCAATTTTTATCAACTTACTTCATTTTATTCGTAAGCTAGAGTGATTTCCACAGACGGAGAGAGGACGGACGGACATCATTAAATCTACATAGAATTTTATGCTGATCAAGAATATATATACTTTGTGGGGTCTAAAAAGTATATTTCGAGGTATTACGAACGGAATTACAAACATAATATACCCTCCATACTTCATAGAGCCCCCATATAACGGTATTTACCGATTCACCGATTTTTTTAAGTTTCGGATTTGAATATTGTAATGGCTTATGACAAATGTTAACTATGCAGATCAATGTCATCGTATATACCCTATTATAACAGCTACATTCGGTATTTTAAGATTTTAACGAATTTTATTGTTTTTCAGAATTGCCAATATCATTCGAAATGGGCATTCAAAGGTCGGCCCGGCCGAATTTTCAGCATTTTATATATATTTTTTTTGGACTTATAAAATTCACACACCTAAGGATGCCTATTCATATCTTTATTTTGCGCTGCGTAACTTTTTCTTTTGAACTGGATTTGCTTTGATAGCTGATTGCAATTATAATCCATTTCCTTTCATTCTACATGTGTGTCGCTGGGTAAAGTACAGGGCAGTTATAAACGTTTCACGTGCAATTCAGCTATCGGTTGGCATAACCACAGATAATTTATTCAATTATTCACTTTCGTTCGTTCCTTTATCATTTGTAGGAAGTGAATGCACCTTTGCTTGTCGAATAATCAGAAGTGATTAGAGGTGTGTCAATCTGCCACCACCATCACTACTGTTGAGCCAAACAATTATCAATTATCATCACTCGAAATTCAACTGTTTTAGGGTGCTAAATGGGTTTGCTTATCAAATGAGTATCGCTTGTTCAAATGTCAAAAAAACAGTTAGTTAATAATGCATAAAGATAATGTTAGCAAAACGGATTATTAATTGAGGATGTGGATATGGATGGATTATTAAATCATTTTATACCCTCAGCCATATGGCTAGAGAGGGTATATGGCAATTGAAAGGGCAATACCTGACTCATCAAAATATCTCTCTTTGGACCAAATCCATTTCTGGGCATTTGGAGTCGATCAAGTAATGTCCGTCCGTCCGTCTTTCTGGCTGGAAGGTGCACACGAAACTCTCGAACCATCCGATTTGGTCCAAATTTCTTACATCATTATATTATAAAACTTAGATCGATTTCGGAGATAGGCAATATCGGTCCACTCCTTCTGGTACCTCACCCACAAAATATCAACATTTTCCAATAAAATAATTTACTGCACAGAAAGAGAAAGAATTATTCGATTTTGTTTCAACATTGCAAATCCTAATAGTTGCATCAGTGCTTGGTCAGGTGCAAAAATGGACAATGTCGGTCTACTTAATTCAGTACATTCCCCACAAAGTAGCAAAATTTTGAATAATTAAAATTCTTGTAAAGAATCTGAAAGTCTTCAAATTACGCACATCACAATACATTTATTAGCCCAAGGTCTGGTGTGAAGATGGAATATATCGGTTCACTCCTTCTGGCACTTTCCGCACAAAGGGTCAATATTCATGAAGCTCATATAACACGTAAATAACATCACATCTTAATATTTCCATCAACACAAGATATTTTATGACAAGTAAGCAAAGACTATAGTCGTGCGGGGCCGACCATGTGATACCCTACAACACTACAATATATTAGAAGCCCCCTTATGTTCAAATCCATTTTAAAAGATTTCGATTTTGAAATTCTATCACAAAGCACTGTCCAGATATTACCCTTAGCATTTTGACCAGGAATATTTGCCCAATATTTACGCACTTCATCGTGCTGTTAGTTGTTGTTGTCCATTTTACAGCTAAATATAATCCAATGGTCATCCCAAAAAACCCTACCCTTGAAAAAATGTTCGTGAGAATCGCCGATAATTGCAATCTGTATATAATAACCCCAACCTATGTTGTAAGGCGAAAAAATATTACAAAATGTATACCTCAATATTATAAGTCAAATTGAAAAAATCGCATGCGATAAAAAATCTGAAAAAATAAAAAAATGTCACAAAATACTACAAAATTTATATTAACATCATTATTGGCGATTTTTTTAGATTTTATACTTTTATGCCAAAAAGGCATTCTAAATTTGCAAAATTTGTTGAAATTGCTCCAGCCATTCTGGAGATAAAGCATTCCAGCTAACATCCCCTTCCTTTGTACATATACATTGTATATATTTCGCTATATATATCCGATATTTTTACTATCGGCATCTACGTAACGGTCAGAATTGACCTGTTCGTCTATTTGTGATTTCGCCGGCATTAAAAATATTCGCGGTTTAATGGAAAATTTGACTTGTATTTACCGCAAATGTTATGGTCTATTTCAACCACTAAATATTACCCGATGACCATCAAAATTGGAAGGCTTCTGCCCAGCCCAAAGCTCTAGCCCCATACTAACTTTCTCTTCTATTGGTCGATAATTGTGACCTGTAGAGCAACTGTTTTTGGTCCATTTGAACCCCTTAATATTGTGCGATCACCTCCAAAAGAAATAGAGTTCTATTCTGACCTTAACCCCACCTACATTTTAAATTTCGTGAAGATCGGTCCATAATTGCGATCTGTAGACATAAGATCCATATATACTTTCCCATGTGGGAAATCAATATTTCGTGGTGTTACATAATTTTTGGCCCAATCAAACTTATAATACGAAAAACGATCATAAAATCCGAAATAATCATCCGGCCCCTTCAAATTACACACATCACAATATTTTTACTGACCCAAGGTCTGGCGTGAAGATGGGATACATATGTCCACTCCTTCTAGTACCTCTCCAACAATGGGTCAAAAATCTTACTCCTTCTGATACCTATCCCACAGGGGATCATTTAAATGGTTACAAGACTCATTTAATTCAAAATAATGGAATAATTAAATTCTTCTAACCCCGCACAACGCAATATTTTGAATAAAGTATGAAAATCCTTGGCTCCTCCATCGGGCCCTCCACCACAATATATAAAAATTTTTTTAATAATTAATCGCATAAAACTTAAAAAACACAATTAAAACATACAAAATTTAGATTCACATCATTATTGGCACACACATTTGAGTCAATTTTTATCAACTTACTTAATTTCGTCCGGAAGCTAGTGTGATTTCCACAGACGGACAGACGGACGGACATTGATAAATCGACATAAAATTTTATGCTGATCAAGAATATATATATACTTTGTGGGGTCTAAAAAGTATATTTCGAGGTGTTACAAACGGAATTACAAACTTAATATACCCTCCATACTTCATAGAGCCCCCATATAACGGAATTTACCGATTCACCGATTTTTTTAAGTTTCGGATTTGAATATTGTAATGGCTTATGACAAATGTTAACTATGCAGATCAATGTCGTCGTATATACCCTATTATAACAGCTACATTCGGTATTTTAAGATTTTAACGAATTTTATTGTTTTTCAGAATTGCCAATGTCATTCGAAATGGGTATTCAAAGTTTGGCCCGGCCGAATTTTCAGCATTTTATATATATATATATATATATATATATATATATATATATATATATATATATATATATATATATTTTTTTTTTTTTTTTTTTTTTTTACTTATACAATTCGCACACCTAAGGATGCCTATTCATATCTTTCTTTTGCGTTGTGTAACTTTTTCTTTTGAACTGGATTTGATTTCATAACTGATTGCAATTATAATCCATTTCCTTTCATTCTACATGTGTGTCGCTGGGCAAAGTACAGGGCAGTTATAAACGTTTCACGTGCAATTCAGCTATCGGTTGGCATTTGCATATCTATCGACCGATATTCGGTTATCTGTTTATTGTCATATCAGAAAACGAACAATAACCACAGATAATTTATTCAATTATTCACTTTCGTTCGTTCCTTTATCATTTGTAGGAAGTGAATGCACTTTTCCATGTCGAATAATCAGAAGTAATTAGAGGTGTGTCAATCTGCCACCACCATCACTACTGTTGAGCCAAACAATTATCAATTATCATCACTCGAAATTCAACTGTTTTAGGGTGCTAAATGGGTTTGCTTATCAAATGAGTATCGCTTGTTCAAATGTCAAAAAAACAGTTAGTTAATAATGCATAAAGATAATGTTAGCAAAACGGTAGAATGTCAAGTTCAATTAATTATTAATTGAGGATATGGATTAATTGTTTTGTATGAAGTGCGTCGTTGATTTTCACTTGGGACCAAATCCGTTTCAGCACATTTGGAGTCGATCCGGCAATGTCCGTCCGTCCGTCTGTCTGTCGGGCTGGATGGCGCGCACGATAACTCTCGAAGGGATTATCCGATTTAATTCAAACTTGGTACATCGTAATATTATTATCAAACTAAGATCGAGTTCGGAGATAGGCAATATCGGTCCACTCCTTCTGGTACCTATCCCACAAAATATCAACATTTTCCTAGAAAATAATTTACTGCACAGGAAGAGAAAGAATTATCCGATTTTATTTCAACTTTGCAAATCCTAATATTTGCATCAGTGCTAGGTCAGGTGCGAAAATGGACAATATCGGTCCACTCCATCCAGTATATTTCTCACAAAGTAGCAAAATTTTGAATAATTATAATTCTTGTAAAGAGTCTGATGGTCTTCAAATTACGCACATCACAATACATTTATTAGCCCAAAGTCTGGTGTGAAGATGGAATATATCGGTTCACTCCTTCTGGCACTTTCCGCACAAAGGGTCAATATTCATGAAGCTCATATAACACGTAAATAACATCACAACATAATATTTCCATCAACACAAGATATTTTATAACAAGTAAGCAAAGACTATAGTCGTGTGATACCCTACAACACTACAATATATTAGAAGCCCCCTTATGTTCAAATCCATTTTAAAAGATTTCGATTTTGAAATTCTATCACAGAGCACTGTCCAGATATTACCCTTAGCATTTTGACCAGGAATATTTGCCCAATATTTACGCACTTCATCGTGCTGTTAGTTTTTGTGGTCCATTTTACAGCTAAATATAATCCAATGGTCATCCCAAATGCTAGAACTCTTCCCTGTCCTTAACTCTCTCTTCTCAGGCGTGTTTATTGGCATCAATTGTTTGATCAGGATTTTTTTTTTCTATTTTTGGTTCATTTGAACCCCTAAATATTTTACGATCATCTCCAAAAGTAAGACTCCCCTCTGTATCTCCAAATTTAGACTCATCTATATGATTTGCTTGTATACGATATTTGGCTATATTCGTCAACGAAATCAGCGTAAAAAAGCCAGAAGTTCGCTTTTTGTGTACTTGGGGTATCGTTGGTATTTTTTCACACAAAAATAGTGGTCCATTCCACCCGCCGACCTAAACTCTAACTTCATGCGAGATTTCGTGTCCTTTGGTTTCTATTTGTGACCTTTATAACGACTGCAAAATCAGGCACATTTTTAGTTGTTAGTCCATTTCAACCCCTAAATATATTGCGGGCATCTTTGAAAACAATAGGCCTAGCCCTTCTGAGGCAAACCCTACCCTTGAAAAAATGTTCGTGAGAATCGGCCGATAATTGCAATCTGTATATAATAACCCCAACCTATGTTGTAAGGCGAAAAAATATTACAAAATGTATACCTCAATATTATAAGTCAAATTGAAAAAATCGCATGCGATAAAAAATCTGAAAAAATAAAAAAATGTCACAAAATACTACAAAATTTATATTAACATCATTATTGGCATCTTTTGATGCGATTTTTTTAGATTTTATACTTTTATGCCAAAAAGGCATTCTAAATTTGCAAAATTTGTCGAAATTGCTCCAGCCATTCTGGAGATAAAGCATTCCAGCTAACACCCCCTTCCTTTGTACATATACATTGTATATATTTCGCTATATATATCCGATAGTTTTTCTATCGGCATCTACGTAACGGTCAGAATTGACCTGTTCGTCTATTTGTGATTTCGCCGGGATTAAAAATATTCGCGTTTTAATGGAAAATTTGACTTTTATTTAACACAAATATTATGGTCTATTTCACCCACTAAATATTACCCGATGACCAAAAAAATTGGAAGGCTTGTTCCCAGCCCAAAGCTCTAGCCCCATACTAAATTTCGATTGGTCTATAATTGTGACCTGTAGAGCAACTGCAAAATCAGAAATTTTTTCAGTTTTTGGTCCATTTCAACCCCTTAATATTGTGTGATCATCTCCAAAAGAAATAGGGTTCTATTCTGACCTTAACCCCACCTACATTTTAAATTTCGTAAGGATCGGTCCATAATTGCGATCTGTAGAGTGATTACAAATTAACATGGACAGACGGACGGACGGACGTACCTAGCTAGATCGGCTCAGCTCGGCAAGATAGGAAGATCCATATATACTTTCCCATATGGGAAATCAATATTTCGTGGTGTTACATAATTTTTGGCCCAATCAAACTTATAATACCCCCAACACATAGTGTTGTAGTTTATAAAAACGACCATAAAATCCGAAATAATCATCCGGTTCTCTTCAAATTACACACATCACAATATTTTTACTAACCCAAGGTCTGGCGTGAAGATGGGATACATATGTCCACTTCTTCTGGTACCTCTCCAACAATAGGTCAAAAGTCCCACTCCTTCTTATACCTCCACCACAATGGTTACAAGACTCATACAATTCAAAATAATGGAATAATTAAATTCTTCTAACCCCGCACAACGCAATATTTTGAATAAAGTGTGAAAATCCTTGGCTCCTTCTTTTTGGTAAATATGTCGATCCACACCATCGGGCCCCTCCAACACAAAATATAAAATTTTTTTTTAATAATTAATCGCATAAAACTTAAAAAACACAATTAAAACATACAAAATTTATATTCACATCATTATTGGCATCTTTTTATGTGGTTTTTTAGATTTTATAAGAAGATTGCATTCTGAATTGACAAAATTTGTCGAAATCGGTCCTGCCATTCTTGAGATATAAGCATTCTAGCTAACATTCTCTTCCCTTCTATATATACATTGAATATACTTCGCTATATATATCAAATATATTTATTATCGGTATCTACGTAGCGGTCAGAATTGACACGAGCAGGTCAGGTTCTGACCGTTATGTGATTTCGGCGGGATTATTTTTTTTAGTTGCGTCCTGTAGAGCAACTGCAAAAAAAAATATTTTTCAGTTTTGGTCCATTTCAAACCCCAAAATATTATGCGATCATCTCCAAAAGCAATAGGGTTCTATTCTGGCTATAGCCCCACCCTATGCTAAATTTCGTCAAGATCGGTCCATAATTGCGACCTGTAGAGTGATTACAAATTAACATGGAGAGACGGACGGAAGATCCATATATACTTTCCTATATGGGAAACCAATAGGTGTTACATAATTTTTGGGACAATCAGACTTATAATACCCCAACACATAGTGTTGTAGGGTATAAAAATGTAAAAATTATGGCGTTTGACTTTGAAGCAGTTAGTTTTATCTCACCCTGTAAATAAAATTTTCCATCATATCAATACTGTCCTCAACTATGGCTACGAGCATAAATATATATCACTTGCGTAAATATACATTGCCCTGATGATCATGTTTAAAATTAGATCATGACTTTCGAATGATAGTGAGTGAGAAAAGTTGGCAAATCTATGTCAGTCAAGTGAATGCAAACGGAAGTGGGGAATACATAACTGAAGCATGTGGTGATGATGATGGCTATGGATGACCCAAACATATTTTCTCCGAAATATTTCAAATCCTCAAAGTTTGTTGTTTATTTATTTGTTTGTTGTCTTGCGGCATTTGTTTACTTATATGTCTACGTATGAGAGTCTAATATAAACACTGAGAAGGGGCTTTCGAAAGACGATGACGTATTAATTTTTGTTTAGATTGGTGACGTCGATTTCTGGATCGATATCGATATGGGTGTGTTTGTGTTTTTGGAGGAACAATTTTTTTTGTTTGTGCAAATACGCTTACGGCAAAAAAAGAAACACCGGGGGGAATAAATAGTTTTAGAGGAGCATGTGTGTGGTGAACTTAAAAATATTGGTGATGGTCGAAAAAAGAGTAACCCTGCAGAGCTTGTAATATTGTTTTAATGCAATTAGTCTGTCTATGCTACCCATTGGAGAAGTTGTTTTTCATCCTCTCAAAACGTCTTTCTCAGAAATTTATATCAGGAAAAGGCATGGGGAAACAACAATTCTTCCAATATGCCAGCAGGTTGGAGGCATTCAAACTATCAATTGGGAGAAAGATCATCATATCAGAAAGAATATTATTGATATTTAGGGAGAGCGATATAAGGCATAGAAAGACTCTTATTCAGACCTGGGTAGTATTTATATTTATTTATTTACATAGGTCGCAAAGCAATACCGTATTCGCAGTCTTCTTCAGGGGATATTACAGATAAAGATAAAGCATAGGAAGTGATTTCAACGGATCTTCTGAGGGGCGTGCATTCATATAAGAAATGTGCAGGATTTTCTATACAGAGATGTTTTCTAGGTCTTCTATGCATAAAAGACTTTTAAAATGTTCTACCCATATTATATCTATTTAGGGTGCTCTCTCCATAGATGACCCATTCATAGATGCCTAATATCCATTGACCCATTTAATTACGATATTTTTATTCCCTCAGCCATATGGCAACAGTTACCATCTGTTCATCAAAAACATCATTTGATATGACCATAACCTGCTTCATCAAAATAACTGTTTTAGACCTTAGGTCTCTTTGGACCAAATCCGTTTTCGGACATTTAGAGTTGATCTACATCTACGGTCCGTCTGTCTGACGCACACGATAACTCTCGAAAAGAGTATCCGATTTAATTCAAACTTGGTACAACGTAATATTATTGTCAAACTTAGATCGCGTCTGGGGATGGGCAATATCGGTCCACCCCTTTTGGCACTTCCCCCACAAAAGGTCTACATTTTCAAATAAAATAATTTACCTTATAGAAAGGCAAAGAATTATTCGATGTTAGGCAAACTTTGCACATCCCAATATTTTTGCCGCTGCTAGAATAGGTGCGAAAGTAAACAATATTGGCCCACTCCATCAAGTTCCTCCCACACAAAAAGTGTCAGAATTTTGAAAAATCATTACTCCTTTAAAATGAGAAATAAGAGTCCTATTATCTTCAAATTTCACAAATTCCCATACTTGTATTAACCGATCTGGTCTGAAGAAAAGTAAAAAAGTGAATTGATCGAAACCCGCGTCGCAGTGGCCAAAAAAGGCTTGTGAGCTGAACATATCGAAATATTCCATTCGGCAAATATTAAAAAATGAGCTCGAGGTAAAGCCATTGAAATTCCAATAAGTTCAAGAACTTACACCGCAACAGAAAGAACATAGACTGAAAAGGGTTAAAGAGTTACTTCGCTTGGCCGAAAGTGATGAACTGTCGAATATGGTTTTCTCCGATGAGAAAACATTTGTTGTCCAGCATTATCGTGTTTACTTGCCAAAGGGGTCAGCTGAAAATATGCACCTTCGGTTGGCCTCCAGAACTCAAGCGCCGGCCATGATGATGGTGTGGGCCGCCATAACAACCGATGGTCGCTCTCCGCTCGTATTAATCGACCGTGGCATCAGAATAAATGCCGAATATTATCGCGAAAATATTCTGGAGTGGTGTATTATAGCCTTGAGCACGCTCAGATCTTCGGATAGCCCCCATGTAATGATGCCTCCCGATATTCGGTATTTTGATGAATTTAGCGGAATTTTTTCAAATTTCGTAGTGGAAATTCCTAATGAAATTCCACATCCTGTGACGGAAAATTGTCTATGCAGGTTAACGTCTCCGTTTAGAACGGTATCTCCAAAGATTCGGTACTTTGATGAATTTAGCGACAATTTTTTCCGAAGATGTCTTAAATTTCGTATTTTCTTTCAAAATGGTGGAGGGCTTTAAAAGTTTGAGCCGGCCGATCTTAGCTGCTTTTTACTTGTTTTAGTATACCCACCACCTTGGAAAGGAGGGTATATTAACTTCGGCATTCCGTCTGTAACATCCCTAAATATTCATCGTAGACCCCATAAGATATATATTCATTGTCAGCATAAAATACTAAGCCGATTTAACGATGTCCGTCTGTCTGACCGTCTGTCTGTTGAAATCACGATACAGCCCACATTATTTGACGTAGAGCGTCGAAATTGAGCAGAACAATTTGTAATGCAGGATGGTTGGTATTGAAAATCAGATATGTCGGTCCACGTTTTGGCATAGTCCCCACATAACGGTACCATTCGATATTCGGTATTTTGTTGATTTTTACAGCATTTTTCCCCGGCTTTGTCCAAAAATTGGTAATTGTAGTTCATAATGGGTTCTAGCTCGTGTGGCGAAATATTGTATGTATAGGTCCACGTTTTTGTATAGCTCCATGTAACGGTACCTCCCGCTATTCGGTATGTTGATAATTTTTGGCACATTTCCCACGAATATGTCTAAAAATTGGTATATGTGGATCATAATGGTTTCCAACTCGTATGACGAAACATTGTATGTATAGGTCCATATGTTCGGATATTCGGTGTTTTGATTATTTTTGCACATATTTTTAATGGATTTGTCCAGAAATTGATATTTGATGTTCGTAATGGGTTGTAGCTCGTGTGGCGAAATATTGTATGTGTAGGTCCACATGTTGGTATAGCTCCCATTTTTATAAAAAAAATGGTATTTTGGTTCATAATAGGTTCTAGTCCAGTGGCAGAACATTGAATATTAAGTTCCACGTTTTCATATAGTGTAACATATAACGATATCCACCGATGTTCGGTATTTTGATAATTCTAGTAACATTTACCCACACAATTGTTTCAAATGACTCTGCAGTCGCCATACGGCTCTAAATGGAAAATCAATCGACACTAAATTATGCACGAGGAGAGAGTTAAGGACAGGGAAGAAGTCTAGGATTTTTGATTGACCATTGTGGAATGGTCACAACTTTCGGGTTAAAATTGTGTTGAACACCTAACAACACGGCGGATTGCGTAAATATTGGGCAAAAACTTTAGGGTAACATTCGGGCGGGACTCTACGACATTATTTCAAAAACGAAATGTTCCAAAATGGATATGGGCATAAGGGGGCTTCCAACATATTGTAGTGTTGAAGGGTATCACATGGACTCCACCGCACAGTTATAGCCTTTGCTTACTTTTTTTTCAAACGTTGCAAATGCCTAGAAGTTTCAAAATACCGGTGTAGATAACCCAACCCCGCTGCCTTTAAGATGTTGGTGTGAAATTGTTGGGGAAAAAATTCCCCTTTTTTCCACACAGAAGACACATGGGTGTAGGATACGCGGTGTTGGGGCAAATGTTTATAAATTTAAAATCACACTTCAATAGAGAGAACATATGAATGGCCAGTACCCTTCTCCTGTACATGCTACCCTTCTCCATCCTGTAGTCATGCATGTGGTCGGTCATAAATATTGTGACGTGTGTCTTTTTTTTTGCATATTGCTCTTCCAGTTATATTGCTGCGTTAGGCCTTATCTTGCCCCGCATTGATAATGTGAATTGATTCATACCTATGAGGATACCAATCAATTGATGTATTTCATTAAGTTGATCTTTTTTTATTTGCCGTATTTTCATATATAAATTAGCCACTATATTCAGAAAACACCATCAGTCAGAAATTGAGCGCAACACAGTTAAGAGCTACAAAGTCTAACATTCTTTGGAGAATTTTTAATACCAGTGTTTTGAAACAAAAAATAATAATAAAATAACTGAATATTTATTTAAAAAACATTGTGAAAAAGTAAACAAACAACAATTAAACAAAAAGTAAGTTTTAAAAACATTAACTTTCTATATCCTTCACAAAATTGAAAAATATTTAATTTTTTTTATGAAAAATATCCAAAAAAAAAAAAAAATAGAATAAAAAAAAAATAGAATAAAAAATAAATAACAAAAAAACAAGTATAACCATTAAGGTCGGCTGGGCCGTACCAAAACGGAACCTCTATAGACAATTTTAGACTTCAAGGATTGTCATCTATCAAATCTTCTAAAATACCAAATTTGAAACAGGTACCGTTATATGGGGGCTATGCCAAAACGTGGACCTACACATACAATGTAGCGCTATACGAGCTAGAACTCATTATGACCCAAATACTGCTTTTTAGAAAAATCCGAGAAGAAATGTATCAAATATCGTCAAAAACCGAATATTTGGAGGTGCCGTGATATGGAGGCTATAATAAAACGTGGGCCTACACACACAATGTTTCACCGAACGTGCTACAATCCACTATAACCTAAAAAAGTTAACTTTTAGACAAATAAAATAAAATTGTGGTAAAAAGGATAAAAGTAACGCATATCGGGAGGTACCGTTATATGGGGTCTACACCAAAACGTGGGCGTATACATACAATATTTTGCCACCGGAACTAGAACCCAACATGGCCAAAAACTCCAATTTTTAGACAAATCCGTGAAAAATATGGAAAAAATCATCAAAATACCGAATATCGGGAGGTACCGTTACATCGGGTCTATACCAGAACGTGGACCTATGCGTACAATGTTTCGCCACACGAGCTAGAACCCATTACGATCTACAATTATTTTGGGTTATATACGAAGACGTGAACCTACAATTTTCTGTCACATTCCAGTTTTTAGACAAATCCGTGAAAAAATGTGGAAAAAGTCATCAAAATATCGAATATCGGGAGGTACCGTTACATGGGGTCTATACCAGAACGTGGACCTATGCGTACAATGTTTCGCCACATGAGCTAGAACCTATTACGATCTTCAATTATTTTGGGGTATATACGAAGACGTGAACCTAAAATTTTCTGTCACATTCTGTAGTGCCCATTATGAAGTGCAAATACCTGTACCGTTATATTGGGGCTATACGATCACGTAGACCTGCATAGCCAATTCTCTGTCACAGGCTGTAGCAGCCATTACGAACTATAATCACGAAATTTGAAACAATTCTGGTGAACAATGTCGCCAATAACTTCAAAATACCGAACATAGGCAGGTACAATTATATAGGGGCTATACCTATACGTGGACCTATATAGGCCATTTTCAAAAGCAAAAGTCCTGCAAACCAAACACACATTTGCGTAAAATTTTATCAACCTACTTTAATTCGTTCGGTTGATTTTGACATCATATCTTCAAAATATCTCAAATCGGTTGGTACAATTATAGGGGGCCATGCGAAAACATGGACTGACTTTGTAGTTGTTTAAAAGTTTTTATTGTTTTTTTTTTTGAAAATATGATCAAAATCTTCAAGATACCAAGGAAATTTTTTCACAGACTGTATACTCCGATAGGAAAAATTAGTTAATCCCGCCAAAAACGTTCCTAATACCTTAAATCGGCTTGCTTCGTTATTTGGACAAAACATGGGCATATCAAACAATTATTAGAAGTTGACTATAAAGAGCTACGAGTTAAGTTAATTCGATCGGAATATATGGTCAAGAACATCAAAACTCCATAAAAACCAAAAACCCAATCTTTTTGGTGGATGAAGTGCTCAGTCGTATCCCCAAAACCCAAAATTAAAAGAAGTTTCGTTGGCAAATATGGCCATAAATTTAAATCCATCAAACCGGGTGGACCGCTATTTCTATGCCATGCAAAATCATGGACCGGTTTCAATCTCTTTTAGAAGATGGCGTGCTAAGTGAGAACACTAAAACCAATTTTTTTGGAAGGTAAAGTGCTCAAGGAGTACCCCAAAACCCCAATTTAAGATAATTATATTGGAAGATATGGTCAAGAGCTTCAAACTCCGTAAATCGTTTGGTACCGGCTACATATATCTGCAATTGCGGATCGGATGACAATTTTTGTCAAAATCATGAAAACTCCTAAAGTCGGGGGTAGGGTTCTATGGTAGCAAGATCGATTGAAAACATACAGTAACCAGAAAAGAAAATCGTAAAGTCGGGCGGGGCCACATAACAATTAAAAGTTTTTATGGGAGAATTCAATCATACACGCTATGATTAAAATTCAAAGGACTAAATATGCCGAATAATTTGTATATTTTAAATTCGGACTTGTATTGCCAATTTGGTGCAAAATTAATTTGAAATCAGATAAAGATATATGAACAATATATATAGGAGCTATAGCTATATCTGAACCGATCTTCACCGAATTTGGCATACTACCTTCTAGACTCAATTCGGTCGTATGTGCCAAATTCCATCGCATTTGCGCAAATATTAGACGTTTGGTGCACAATAAAAGGTAAATCGGACGAAGTTATATATGGGAGCAATATCCAAATCTGAACCGATCTCGATAAAATTTAGCAAAGGTATTTCTGAGCTGCATTTGATATATTTCCCCAAATATTGTTGTTACAGAGTGCATATCACGGCTGCGGAGGACAAAAATAACAAATCGGATGAACAATATGTATGGGAGCTATAGCTATATCTGAACCGATTTCGGTCAAATTTGGCACACTTATTTTCATGCCTAATTGGGTTGTATGTGCAAAATTCCATACTATAAAAGGCAAATCGGACGAAGATATATATGGGAGCTATATCTAATTTTTTTCCGATTATCTCCAATTTCAATAGGGTTCGTCCTTGGGCCAAACAAATGTTGTTTGGAAAATTTCATCTCAATCGGATAATAAATGCGACCTGCATTTTGTTCACAAGAATACATGGACAGACGGACGGATGGACTGACTGACATGCATAAATCAACTCAGAAAGTGATTCTATGCAGATCATCAAAAGGAAGGGTCTATCTCGTTTCCTTTTGCCTGTTACAAACAAATGCACAAAAACATAATACCCTGACCACCTTGTGGTGCAGGGTATAAATATTCATTTCATTATTCCAAAGAAAAACATTTCTATAAAAATAGGATTTAAAGTCATACAGATTATTCGTTGGGTCCAAAAGACCTAATCTTAAAGGACATGTGATAAGATAATAATATATCAACCCTGATCCCTGCTTCCAAAGAAAGTCAAAACTTCATCTTGTTTTGAACTGCAATTTTAGTCAATATATTTGCTCGTATAGAGTTGAAGTTTCCTATTCATTTTTTTTTTTTTTGGGGTTTTCAATTTATCTAAAGATACATTTTTGATTCACACATTTAAGTTCCTCATAAAATGTTCTCTCACGGAGCTAGACATTTTAATCAAAATATTTTAATAAAATCTCAATAAGAATTCATTTTATCGAAAAACTCAATTGTTTTCTACATAAATCGAGATAATTAGAATTATTTCAAGTGTTCCACAACGCTAAGACCACAACTAATAATTTATCAAAAAAAAAAAAAAAAAAAAAAAATTAAGTCTTGTGCCCGACTCACGTTTTCAATATCTAAATTGCATATTTTATAAAAAGAAATTAAACGACAAGGTAATTATTTTCCCTGTGTTCAACTGCCCTGCAAAATGAAAAATATTATTAACAAATGTGACACCCTCCTTCCAGTGTTGACATTAAAAACAAAACCAAAAACAAATAACAGCCAACTTATCACATTTCAAGTTTTAACAATAATATACAATAACAAACAACAAATACCCAATATAATTTCACATTGGATTCAAAAGCTTTGTGTGTGCTTATATGCGATATTTGTTGCTGCTGTCGCTGTTACTGACCTGGGTTAATACACAATGTGTTGAGTTATAACACAACACTACCCCCACGTATAATAACAAAAAATAAAAAAAAATAAAAAAAACACAATACAACGTTTACAAACAAATATATATATATATATTTTTTTTTTTTTTAAATTTTATGGGATCATATGAGTAATTTGGATTTTGAAATAGAAATTTTAAGATTATAACTAGCTTTTCTGGGGTTTTTGAAAAATAGGTTATATATTAATTTTTATGGGACCATTTATTGGTCTACATTAGAGATAAGATTCGATGGCTAGCTATAAAATTTATCATATTATGGCTGCTCAAAAGCAAGTCCAAAAAATAAGTTATCTTCAGTTCAAAAGACCCTCTGCACATTTTCTATGGACTGGCTATGGTTGCAAGAGCCAAAAGAGAGCTCTGAGTGGTCTTCAATGCAATGAAAAGCTGTGAGAGGTCTTCTAGACAAAGAAAGTCCCGTGGTGGACATTTATACCTAAAATGGATCTTAAAACTTTGTCTATATATAGAAGACCTTTGTCAGGATTTGTATACAGGGTGAGATTAAAAAAATTCAAATGCCATAATTCTTACATTTTTTTTTTAAATTTTATTGAATTAAATCAAAAAATGTCGGAAATAGCATCAAATTTTAGAACAAGTTTAGATTTGTTCGAATTGATCACCTTTTTCACGAATTATGGCATTAAAACGGCCAATGAAACCATCACACCCTGCCGAATCTTGCTCTGCGGTTTTTTGGCCAATTCCCGGCGAAGCGTTTGCTTGAGGTGATCGACACTTTGGTATTTTTTAGTGCCAACCTTGCATTCCAAAATATTGCAGACACAATAGTCCAACGGATTGGTATCCGGAGATTTTGGTGGCCATTGTGCGCTGGAAATGAAGCGAGGAATTCTTGGGTGGCGCGTGCTGAGTGCGATGGTGCCGAGTGCGATGGTGCTGAGTCCTGTAGCAATGTCCGAGGTCACGACCAAAATGTTTGCGTGCCCAAGAATATTTTCGCGACAATATTCAGCACTTATTACGATGCCAAGGTCAATTAATGCGAGCAGAGAGCAACCTTAAGCTGTTATGGCGGCCACACTATCACGATGGCCGGCGCTTGAGTTCTCGTGGCCAACCGGAGGTGCATATTTTCGGCTGACCTCTTTGGCAAGTAAACACGATCATTTTGTTTGTTAACAAACTGCTGGACAACGAATGTTTTCTGATCGGCGAAAACCAAAATCGGCAGTTCACCACTTTCGGCCAAGCGAAGCACCTCTTTAGCTCTCTTGAGTCTATTTTCTTTCTGTTGCGGTGTAAGTTTTTGCACTTTTTGGTATTTCAATGGCTCTACCCCGAGTTAATTCTTCAAGATTTGCCGAATGGAATATTTCGATATTTTTAGCTCACGAGCCGTGTTTCGGCCACCGCGACGCGGGTTTCGATCAAGTCGCTTCTTTACTTATCGAACCATTTCTGCTGATATTGCTGTTTTCTTCCGTCCACTTCCTTGACGTCGGGCTACGCTACCAGTATCACGGTAACGAGCGATGGTACGAGACACAAAAGATTTATTCACATTTAAATGCTGGAGTGCTCTACCGATAGCCACTTGTGGTTATTCAGTCAAATATAAAGAAATCGCACTATCACGCTTGAATTCCATCACTAAATTTTTTTTTTTTTGGAAAATTCTCACCAAAATTCTTTTATACGCTTTTAAACAATAAAATGAGTTGTCACTGGAATCATTTTAACAGCTGTCCAAAGAGTGGCTTAGAAATGACAGCAGTCTGAAGTTGGTTGCAGTTTTGTCATCCCACCCTGTACTCTGAAAAGTTTTCAGAGTCTGGAAAAACTGTGAGAATTTTTCTATAAATAACAAGTATTTGAGAGGTCTTATGGCTCTGAGGGAACTTCTATTAATAGAATGTATTTTGGATTCTATATAAATGAAAGCTTTAAACAGAATTTTAAACATACTCCTGGAAGTCTTTTATACACAGAAAGCTTCTATACGTCCTTTCTGCTACAAGCCTTCTATCTCTGGTTTTTAAAGGCGAAAGTTGTCCGAAAGCTTCTCTTCACATAGCCCTTGTTCTACAGATGATAAATACATTTCTGAACAATGCATTCCTGCATGAATACCCCTGGAGGTCTTTTATACACAGAAATCTTCTATGGGTCCTTTCAACCAAGAGCCTTCTATTTCGGATCTTTACGAACAAAAGTTGTCCGAAGGCTCCTGATGAACACATCCCTCAAAAATGCATTCCTGCATGAAATCAGATATTTTAAAATTCCTCTTGACAACGACTTTGATGATAAAAATCGAGGATTAGTCAAAAAAGAAAAAATCCCAAAGCCAATATCATGATTAACGTAATCAAATGGCGCTTTGCAAACGCCCACAACAATTGCACGGGCAGACGTGATGGCTGACACGACGAGACAAACATTTTCATTAAACTAACATTCAAAATGTGAATATAAATTTGAAATTAGACATCTAAATTTTTGTGTCGGCTATTTGATGACAAATTATTGAATACGTCTATAAGCCGGGACTGTTATGTCTGGCATGTTGGTTTGGTTAGGGATTTCTTCGGATATTGTGATTATTCATCGAGACCAACCAAGTGAACTTCTTCATACCAAAATCATAACGAATCTGCAACGGGTGTAGTTTTTAAAAGTTGGTTGATAAGACACATAATAGGTGCAACTTCGGGAGATATTATTTATTTATTTTTTTTCTTTTGTATTTATTATCCTATGTTAAATATTCATGAAAGTGTCATAATGAATGAACCTGTTCCGTATACAGACGAATAATACAACATTTCCATAGATTACAAAATATCATGAAATCGTTATGGAAACTTTCACCAGAGAACTTGACTACCAGTGGCAATATAAATATTTCACCACAAGGTACCAACCTATATGGGTCAAACTATTTGGCAATTTCATCAATATCAATTATTGTGCGACTATCTAATCTCGTCTGGCACTAATTTAACTAAACACGTCGCCCTCGTACTTTTTGCGAACGCGTAACGTAATGCCATTCATAAAACGTGCTAAATTATTATTTTTTGTTTGCCTGTTTGTCATGACAATTATGTTTACAATTTTAGATTTTTTGTCTGTCATTGTCGTGCTTGTTGTCACCTCCAACGTTGTGACTCGCTCGCTGGCTATATGGCTACACGTCTTAGATTTCATTCATAATGACGTCGTCTTCCACTTCCATTTCCACTTTAGCGCTTTTTTTTTTTTGTTATTTTTTTACTGCTGTTGTTGTATACGCTTGATGAACCAGTACGGTGATACCCCACATCAAACCAGCCTTGATGTTGGCCGAACTTGCCGAAACTTGAACTATGATTTTGGCGCAAGCCATTTAAAATAACTTTGCTGACTAATCGATATTTCTTGTGAAATTCACTCGAAGTCAGTCGGCAAGTGTCAGGCCCGGCTGATGGTTTGGTGGGTGTGCGAACAAAAGAAGAAGAAACAAAAAAAAAAAAAAAACAAGTGTGCGTACTCATGGACGCTAAGAATTGAGAGGGAGCGAGCGTGGATGTTATCAGTATCTTTTGAGATTATCAATAGAGTACTTTACAGGATACAGCCGAATTATTAGTACAAGATAATGGGTATTAGGGGCTGGGACGCTTTCACAGAAGACAGAGTATCCTCAGGTACTTAGAAATATGTTAAATATCTAAAGCGAATATAAAGACATAGTTATTCAAAATTACGATTTTTAGAAAACCTAATATTTTTTTAGGTCCGCACTGATTGAGATGCCTAAAAAACAAATATGTAACAAAATTAATATTTTTAAAGACCCAAACATTTGTCTTTAATCTCTGTGATGTCTTGAAACTCTGACCCTAAAACTTTGTTGAAAAAAAAATCTGAAGGTTTTTTTTTATCAAAACATCATACATCGTACTAAATTTTCAGACTTTCAAGGTTTGATTTATTTTTCAAGTTTTTTTTCCTTTTTCGGTAAGAATAATAGGAATCTTTCATTTTGTAGTTCAGCGAGAAGGAAAATAGTAAAACAATTGCACAATGGACTCATACCCGATCTATCTGTTCAAAACTATTTCAACATATCCATATGCAAACCCTAGAAACCAAAAGTGACCTCAATATAAAATGTCACTATTTCTACTCTATCCCTTCATCCAATACCCAATATATTACCATTTAGTACTTTTCGTACAAAACCAACTCCTTATCTCAATACCGGATACCAACAGACCCCTCAATATTAAATTTGAAAACTCCAGCTCCATCCCTTCACACAAAAACCAAATTCAGTACCATTTTGTACTATTTGTACAAATATAGTACAAATTTTGAAAACAATTCCTCATATCCAAACCACAAATAACATTAGTAAACTAATTATACAATTTCAGAATTTTATTTCTATCTCCTCATCCAATACAAAATATAGTACCCTTAAGTACTTTTCGTACAATTATAGTACACATTTCACCAACCACCTTCATCTCGCAATTCCAGATTGCAACAGAGACCTCCATATCAAATTTTATGATTTCAGCATTATCCCTTCATGCAATACCAAATTTAGTACCATTTAGTACTTCTCGAACAATAATAGTAAAAATTTTCAAAATCCACCGCATATCTTAACTACAGATACCATCAGCAATCGAAATATTAAATTTCAGAATTTTAGCTCTATTCCTTCACCCAATAGTAAATATTGTACCATTTAGTACTTTTTGTACAATAGAAGTACACATTTTCGAAACCACCTACGTCTCTCAATTCCAGATTCCAACAGAGACCTCCATATAAAATTTGACGATTCCAGCATTATCCCTTCACCCAATACCAAATTTGGTACCATTTAGTACTCTTCGAATAATTATAGTAAAAATTTTCAAAATCCACCGCATATCTTAACCACAGATCCATCAACAATCGAAATATCAAATTTCAGAATTTTAGCTCTATTCCTTCACCCAATATCAAATATTGTACCATTTGGTACTTTTCGTACAATAGAAGTACACATTTTCGAAACCACCTCCATATGATAACCACAGACAACAACAGAGATCTCAATATCAAATTTGAGGATTCCAGGCCTATCCCTTCACCCAATTCCAGATTTAGTACCATTTAGTACATTTCTTAAGATTATTGTACACATTTCCGAAACCGCCTCCATATTTCCAGGCTACACATGAACAGAGATCCCAATACTAATTTTCAGATTTTAAGCACTATATGTTATCTCTATCCCTTCATCCATTACCATTTATTATACCATTTAGTACTTTTCGTACAATTGTAGTACACATTTTTGAAACCTCTTCCATATAATAACCACAGACGCCAGCACAGATCTCAATAACAAATTTCATTATTCCAGTCCTATTCCTTCGCTCAATACCAAATTTAGTATCATTTAGTTCTTTTCGAAAAATAGTAGTACACATATCCGAAACCACTTCCATGTTTCCAGGCTATACATAAACAGCGACCCAACGACAAAAGTTCAGATTCCAAGCCCTATCCAAATGTTGTACTATTTATTACTTTTATAATATACATTTCCAAAAACAACCCCTTAACCACAAACCTACCACCACCAGGGACCCTAATACAAAATTTTAAAATTCCAGCTTCATCCGTTCATCCTAAACCAAACATTTTAAAATTTAGTGCCATTTAGTACAGTTCCCACATTTAATACACATTTTCTAAATTTAATTCATGAAGCAAACTTATCATCCAACCTTGAGTCCCATACTAATTTTTAAGTTTTCAACCTCTAACTGTTCAAATAATACTAAATTAATTTAGAACTTTTCTTGAGCTTGAAGTTCGAATTTCGAATTTCTCCATCAGTGACTCTTTTTCCAAATTTCAGAATTCTAGCTTATTCCTTTTATGCAATACAAAGTATTAATTTTTTAGTACATTTTAGTAATTGATACATCTAACCTGCACTCCATCGGTGACTTGAATGTCAAATTTCTGAATTTTAGTACTTTTCGTACTTTTTTAGTACAAATTTTACAAAAACCCACCCATCACACGCTTAGACTGACCTTCGTTCAAAATTTTATTTTTCGTTAAGAGGAATGATTACTTACTTCAAATGACTTGTACTTCTTAAAGTAATGGACTAATAGGCTTTTTATTGATATGCCGCCGCCACTCATTATTGGTTAGGACGGAAAATGCGATATTTTGCTCAATAATGTTGAGGCGATAAATCATTGTTTGGCGACACTTTTCTCATTACATTGTAAGGAGAAAAGTAACCCAGGAAATTACATTCAATTGCCAAGAAATGCATATCTCCATATACCCGCTGCCATCTACTGTACGTTTTCGACAACATTGACTCTTATTTTTCTATCACATGTAGGATAAACAACTATGAGCGACTTATATGGGGAAATGGTATGGCATGGAGAAAGAGAAATGTTTTTGCTCTCACTTGCTGTTACAAATGCCATTGGCATTGTTATTGTTTATAATATTATTTAGAGAGTAAGCTTTAGTCGCGTGCATTTCAAACAAATACTACCCCACATTTGGCAGCTGCTCACAACAGTTGTTTTGCCGGTCTCAACGGTATCATGCTTCCCCATGTTGGCAAGTAATACCTACATGGCGGGCATTTAAAGTCAACGAACCTTTTATCGACAATTTATGAAATACGTATTGTGACGACGTGTTCTCCTCTCCCTAACCAATACCATTACAAATAAAAACAGCAGCCACCAGCTGATAGTGCTAAAAGTAGAGCAATGTTGGAGGCCTATTCTCCCAATGCTCATTCATGTTCAATGTGAACTTGAACTTATCTTCCATGTGGTTCGGTCTTAGTTATTCGGCGATAACTATTGTTGATGTATGACGTATAGGTTTGAACTTGCACTGGTATCGGTGGGCCATGACTAATAGACGGAGAGACAGTGTTCTCATTTAAACGATCATTTAACCGGGCAATAATTGACATGATGAGAAAGTGAAATGGTAATTGAACAAGTACTTGCTTAATTAATTGTTTCATAGACACAATACATGGGGAGTGATTGTGCGGTTGTTTGTTGCACATGATGTCACATATCGCGTTTGTCATTCATGTATGATTGTTGTTTGAGGTTTCCACTTGGAATTTTGCAATGCTGAAAAATTGCGGTTGATTTGCATATGAATAGATAGATAAAATTGAATTTTTTTTCGAAAAAAATCCCGCAGCGTAATGATGACACTTTGTAAGTGTGATATCTAAAGTAACATCTCGTTGATTTTTTTTTAATTGTCTGTAGAGAGTGAGTCATTTAAACAAATCGAGACAGATATTCAACAGCATCGTGTAGGATAGACGTTTTTTTGATTTTATTTTTCATAATTGAACTTTGAACTTGGTTGTTTGATAATTACTGGTTTTCTTGGGTCTCACTCAACACAGGTGTTATCTGTTTGAGTAAAACGTGTAAATGATTTTTAATTGGCAAAATTTCCAAATCTAAAAAAAAAAACTGATAAGCAATAGTTTTGGCTACAAACGTTCTTTGGTGTGGGCAATCACATGTCCCCAAAATAAACTTGGGTTTTTGTACTTAATATTTCCAGGTGCTAGAACACCATTCCCCTCTCGAAAATAAAAAAAAAACAGTAAAAAAGCTGTAAGTACGTCAGGGCCGAACTTTGAATACCCTACTAAAATCTTAAAAATAACGAATATAGCTGTTATATTAGCGTCTATACGACGACATGAACCTGCATAGGTAACATTTACCAAACAAACTTAATAGACCCTCCATACTATGGTGGAGGGTATAAAAACAGTAAGGAAAAGTCAAATTTCGGGCGGGGCCGACTATATGATACCCTACACCACTATGCATATTTAGTAGAGCTCCCTAACAAAAGAATTTATTTCAAGTAGATCATATCATCTATCAACATTTGGCTTTAGAGCAGCTATAGTTGGAAATATGGAAATATTTATCCCGAAATTCACTCCATTGGGCTGATATTAGCCAATATTTTCACAATAAACCTAAAATCGGATTAAGGATAAATATGGGAGATTTATCCAAATCTTTGCAAGTCTTGACAAAATTTGGCAAAGGTATTTCCGAGCTTTATAAGATATCGGGTACGAGATATCAATGCATATTACGGATGTGAACTGATATTCTCCGAATTTAATGGACTTGCTTCTAGTCTGAGTTGCCGGTCGAATATGCCAAAATTCAGGTCATTTGTATTGATATTTGGTGCAAAATAACCCGAAATCGGATGAGGATATGTATGGAACCTATATCGAAATCTGAACCGATCTTAATCAAATTTTGCAAAGGTATTTCTGGGCTGTATCTGATAACTTGTACCAAATATCATTGTTGTCGAATGAATATTACGAAAGTGAGGGACTTAAATACCAAATCGGATGAAACATATATATGGGAGCTATAGCTATATCTGAACCGATTTCTCCGAAATGACTGTATATGCTTCTGGTCTGAATTTGGTCGGATATGCCAAAATTCAGGTTATTTGGACTGATATTGGCCATTTGGTGCACAATTAACCCGAAATCGGTTGAGGATATATATGGGAGCTATATCCAAAACTCAACCGATCTTGGCAAAATTTGATACACTTATTTCGGAGTTTTATCTGATATTTGGTTCCAAAGATCATTGTTGTGGAGTGCATATTACGGATGTGGGGGACTTAAACGCCAAATCGGATGAAACATATATATGGGAGCTTAAGCTATATATAAACCTATTTCTTCGAAATTTGAAATACTGCTTTATAGGATGAATTCGGCCGTAATTGCCAAAATTCGGTCCATTTGGACTGATATTAACCATTTGGTGTACAATAATCCTGATATCGGATAAAGATGTATATGATAGCTATATCCTAATCTGCACCGATCTCGATAAAATTTGGCAGAGGTATTTTTGAGCAGTATCTGATATCCGGTACCAATATCATTCTTGTGGAGTGCATATTACGAATGTGAGGGACTTTAAATCCCCAAATCGGATAAAACATATAAATCGGATAAAACAATAACAGCTATAGCTATCTGAGCCGATTTTCTCCAAATTTAATTTACTTGCTTCTGGAGTGAATTCGGTGGGATGTACCAAAACACAGGACATTTAGACTTATATTAGCAACTAGGTGCGCATGTTGAGAGTTACATTCTAATCTGAACCGATCTAAATAAAATTTGACAAAAGTATTATTGAGTAGTATTTGACATCCGGTGGGATGTATCAAAAGACAGGTCATTTGAACTTATATTAGCCATTAGGTGTGCAATTTACCCGAAATCGGTTGAAGATATATGAGAGCTATATCTAAATCTGATCCGATTATCACCTATTTCGATAGGGATTCTCCTTGGGCCCAAACACACATTGTTTACAAAATTTCATTTCAATCGGATAAAAAATGCGACCTGCACTTTGTTCACAAGAATACATGTATTCACAAGAATACATAAAACGAAGATGAAGATCCTCAAAAATAACTACCTGTTACAAACAAATGCACAAAGCAATAATACCCTTATGTGGTGAAGGGGATAAACATCAATTTCCCACAACCCTATTCTTGATATAATTTTTTCTTGGGCTTTTGTTTGCCATTATCAATCATGAAACAAAAAAATCTTTAAACCGATAACATGTGCGGGAAAGTACAGAAGCTAGCAAGGTATTGCATGTGATTTGTAGTTTCCCCCTCAAGAGGTAATAATTCTTTTATACGATTATAAATTAAGTCAAGTTTTATTGTTTAATTGTTAGCAAACATATTCCACTTGAAAAGGGGAAACAATCTAATAGATATTTTTTTCGACATTCGATATCTTTTATAATCACCAAGGATTGATAATGATATTGAGCGCCACCATGTGGCAGGGGCATGTTAATTGAATTTTGATACAAGTAATATCTATTTCCGTTTTGCTAGTTTAATTTTTTGGAAGTTATCAAGGTGTGAAGTGTTGTTAGCAGAGATATATTTAGTTAAACTGCAAGATAATGATAATTAGAGAGAGAAAGAGAGAAAGCTATGAAATTAGTATTTTCCTTTATCGCTGACATTTTGGCTCTCTCAAAAAATAAATCTCCACCCAACCACTATCTAGTGAATCAGTAATTTATGCTCGTGCTAATATCAAGTGTTTTATTGCTTGATAGTATGTTTGACATTTTAATCAATTAATAGAAATTGAACTTTGCTCTGAAGAAGATCCACAACTCTGACATTTTAATCAATTAATGGAAATTGAACTTTGCTCTAAAGAAGTTCCACAACTCTGTATTCTTGCACGTAAAATGTGATAAACAATTGCTAAACTTCCATGTCTATTTCAAATATGAAATTAAGTTTTTTTAAATTTTATTGAATGAAAGCACAAAATGTCGGAAAAAGCATCAAATTTTCAAATAAGTCTAGATTTGTTGTAATTGGTCACCTTTGGCACGAATTATGGTCTTCAAATGGCCAATAAAACCGTCACGAAGCTGCTCTGCGGTATTTTGGCACATTCCCGGCGAAGCGCATGATTGAGGTGATCCACAACTTGGTATTTTTTGGTGCCAACCTTGCTTTCAACAATACTTCAGACACAATAGTCCTACGGATTGGTATACGGAGATTTTGGTGGTCATTGTGCGCTGGACATGAGACGAGGAACCTCATTTTGTAACCATTCTTGAGTGGCGCGTGCTGAGTGTGATGATGCTGATTCCTATTGGAATGTCCGAGGTCTGCGACCAAAATGTTTGCGTGCCCAAGGCCTCAATACACCCTCCAGAATATTTTCGCAATAATATTCTGCATTTTTTTTTTATGCCACAGTCGATTAATACGAGCGAAGAGCGACCATCGGCTGTTATGGCGGCCCACACCATCACCATGGCCGGCGCTTGAGTTCTGGTGACCAACTGAAGGTGTACATTTTCAGCTGGCCTCTATGGCAAGTAAAAACGATCATTTTGTTTGTTTACAAACTGCTGGACAACGAATGTTTTTTCATTGGAGAAAACCAAATTCGGCAGTTCAACACTTTCGGCGAAGCAACTCTATTTTGTGAGCTCTTTTGAGTCTATTTTCTTTCTGTTGCGGTGTAAGTTTTTGCACTTTTTGGAATTTCAATGGCTTTACCCCGAGCTCATTTTTCAATATTTGCCGAATGGAATATTGCGATATCTTCAGCTCACGAGCCATTTTTCTTTCAAATCGCTTTTTTAACTTTTCGAACCATTTCTGCTTATTTTGCTGTTTTCTTCCGTCCACTTCCTTGACGTCGGGCTAGGCTACCAGCATCCGGGTAATGAGCGATGGTACGAGACACAAAAGGTTTATTCACATTTAAATGCTGGAGTGCTCTAACGATAGCCACTTGTGGTTTTCCAGCGAAATATAAAGAAATCACACTATCACGTTTGAATTCCATCACGAATAACTTTTTTTTTCTGGAAAATTCTCACCAAAATGCTTGTGTACGCTTGTAAACAATATAATGATCTGTCACTGGAATAATTTTAACAGCTGTCGGATGAGTGGTTTAGAAATGACAGCAGTCTGAAGTTGATTGCAGTTTTTTCATCTCACCTTGTAATATTCCCCATAGTAGCCTTTAAGACCCAAATTATAGTCTTCAAATGGTTTTTAAGGCCCTTGTAAATATAATTTTAAAATTTGCATTTAAAACTTTGAATGCCTTTAAAATCATTCTTGAAAATCTCCTATTGGAGCCTGTAAGGCCCTTGAAAAACATTCGGACATCTTCACAATTGCAGCTTTAAAAAAGATTGAAAAACTCACGATTACTGTTTTTAAAACCATCTCAAAATGTTTGTATCGCCAGCCTAAAAGGAACTTGAAAAAAAAAAAGAATAAAAATATCCTTAATTACAACCTTTAAAAAAATTCTTCAGATATTTCCGATTGCAGCCTTAAAACTAAATGCTTGAGGTACTCAAGGACTTTATGAAAAAATTATATTCAATGCCAGTCTTCAAGGACTTGTGAAAATATTTTGTAAATAACCAAGATTCCAATATTTTCGCTTTGAAGGAAATTCTCAAAATATCCCCTCCATTTTTAATATACCAGCCTCGACGATCCCTTTCAAAATTTAAGGTCTTGAATTTTTTTCTGTTCTTTTATTTATTTGTTACTATTATCTATTTTTTTTTTTTTTTTGCATTTCATACGTTACCTCAATTGCCTTCAATTACCTCACTTTCTACTACGTTAGCCAGCAACGTCACTCCCACATCTCTCTAGAAAATTCCCACCCTCTGTCAATTGCATACCATACCATTTGCACAATATTGTGTCACACACTCGCACACTCTGTCGTAGGCTTTAAAAATAGTTTTAGTTTATGTCAATCACTATTGATAAAATATTTGCAATTAATAACAATAATTATTCTATAATTAGCTATGAAGGCATACAGTGTGAATATAAAACACAAGAAATTACTTGGGAGGCCGGCCCGCCTGGTCATCGTCATATATTGATAACCAATTGAAATGAATAATCTGCGGGCAATGAGCACCTGCCCGGCCCAATTGCAGCGATAAGATAGTTACAATATCAAAGTAATTTTATTGAAAATTTATTTTTACGTTTGTCTCGTGATTTGCAAGGCAATAAATTAAATTAATTGGCGGTAATGGGAAATGTGGCAAACCGATAGACAAACAAACGGAGAAAAACCCCCCATCAAATGAGAAATATCTGCCTACCTATCCTATGAAAGATATAGTAAACACTTGTTGTGCCACAACGTAAACATTATTCGAAGAGACCGGAAGCAGACATGAGTGTATCATTTATGAAAAACGTATTGAGAGTCATCATGAACGCCATCACCACCACCACCTACTTGCCGGAGAAGAATTTTCTTTTTTCCAATTCGTAGAAAAATTGCACAAAAATCCAAAGATGGAGAACAACTGGAAACAGCAAATCATCATCGGAGAAAAAACACCTTAAGGTGAAAAAATAACCACAAAAATTGGAAAAACGTCACACTCATTTTCCGGCAAACCTAAATAAACATGAGTATGTAGACGGACGAACGCACACACAGTAACACCCACATTTTGCACCAGTGGAAATGACGTATGGGCTGGGTGAAATGAAGGGGAAATTTTGGAAAATGTTGGATTCTCCAGCATTTGAGAGTTGCCATTTCCTTTTATTATTTTTTTTTAAGAAAATTTTCCTAAGGCCTAAGGAAGGAAAATATATGATCTAGTTCTCCAATCTAGTGGTCGTATGGTCTGAGTGATATGAAAGGGAAATTTTGAAAAAAATGTATGAAATATGAAGAGAACCAGATGCTTATTTCGGATTTTGTAACCGATTTGGTTATTCAAAACATTGATCCTTTGTGGGGGAGATACCAGAGCAAACGGTCCGATATCTACCATCTTTATAACAGGTCCTGTGTTGATAGAAATATTGTGATGTATTAAGTCTGAGTGGAATCGCATGTTTATTTCGCGTTTTATGACCTTCATGGATACTCAAATTTTTGACTCTTTGTGGCGGAGGTACCAGAAGGAGTAAACTGGTATATTCCATCTTTACAGCAGATCTTATGTTAGTAGAAATAATGGGATATGTTAAATATGAAGAGAACCGGATGCTTATTTCGGATTTTATAATTTATTTAAAACATTGACCCCTTATGGAGGAGGTACCAGAAGGAATCTTTATAACAGATCCTGTATTTATAAAAATATTGGGATGTGCAAATTCTGAATGGAATCGCAATTTTATATTGCGTTTAATTATTCAAAATTTTGACACTTTGTGGGGGAGGTACCAGAAAGAGTGGCCCGATATATTACATCTTAACACCAGACCTTGGGTTAATGAAAATATTCTGATGTGTGTAAGTTGAAAACAATCGGACTTTTACATCACATTTTAAAAGAGTTATAATTATTCAAAATTTTGACCCTTTGTGGGGGAGGTACCGATATTGTCAATTTTCGCCCCTGACATTGCACTGATGGAAATAGTAGGGTTTTGAAAAGTTGGAGCAAAATCGAATAATCGTTTCTCCATCTGTGCAGCTAAATATTTTCTTTGAAAATTTCGAACTTTTGTGGGGGAGATACCAGAAAGAGTGGACCGATGCTGTCCATCTCCGAAATCGATCTGATAATAATATTACGATGTACCAAATTTTGGCCAAATCGGATACTCCCTTCGAGAGTTATCGTGAGTGCCAGCCAGCCAGCCAGACTGAAGGATGGACGAACATCACTTGACCCCCATCCAGAAACGGATTTGGTTCAAAGAGTCCCAGGGTCTAAAACCGTTTTTTAAACCATTTACATACCGTCTCTAATTATATGGCGGAGGGTATAAAAAAAACTCTCCAATTGTATCCATTTACAGACCCAAATTTGAAAATAAAAACAAAGACCCTCACATTGGCAACCCTTATCAGCCAAGACCATTCTTTGTGCTCCAACACGCACACACACTCATTCACACTTCAGCATTTCGATAGTAAACAAATTTCTTAATTCAGAAAAAAATCCCGTAGCGTCATCATCATCGTAAAGAAAATCGAATGTGCAATGAAAAATGCGTAGGAAAATCCCACAATGACGACAACATGACCAGCCTCCTATTTAAAGTGGTGTTTTACAAAGAGAAATTTTGTGAGAGTTATACTTAAGAGAGCCATATCAGAGGCTTGTTGTAACTCACATATACAGTAAAATATGGTTGCGCCTGAGCATTACAACAATCTGCTGCAATTCTCTTAAGTTACAATAGCCATGTAAAAAAGGGGGAGTTACAAGCTAAAATATATTCACCTGTGCACACATACCCACACGCACACACACACACTCTCGTATCATGATTGAGATATGTAGGCTGTTGTTGTTTTTGTATTTAGTGGTTTATTAACAAATTGACTCGCACTGATGAGGTATTTTCTGTTTTCGCCAACGATGACGTATGGCCGTCTGACTGTGTGTGGCGAGCGTGTTTGGCCCGAGCCAAATCAACAATAAAACCGCACACACCAGCCAGCCAGGGAAACATTGAAGCGAGAGCCGCCGCAGCGATTGAAAATACACAAATATAAAAAGTTTACTTTTGCCAGCGCTTTGGTTAGTTAAAGTTAGTTTAGTTTAAACAAGCGTAATGTGCACACAACATCGCTTACGCTACGAATAACGAATCGACAAATTGTTTTATTTTAAGTTAATAACAAAATTCTTACGAATCAAACGAACGCATAACAATAATATTTTGAAAATCGCGAAATTGTGATTGCATTTGAAAACAACGAATAAAACAGAGGAACAACGATCTTTAACTAATTAAAACAAATAAGTGTAACAAAAAGTAAACAACACAGCCGTTATTTAAACGTTCGAATTCAAACAATCGCCAACATTAACAACAAAAACACCATCAGCGCAACAAGGCCAAACAGGAAAAAATTCCGAAATTTTCGATTAGTGACTAATCCAGTGCGAATAATCGGCAGACACATACCCAAACAAATTGATACATTTGATTAATTAATAGCGCAACGATATTCCAGTGCGTTTCGTGTTTGGTTTTTTTAAGTGCATTTAATTGATAAAATAAAAGGTAATTTTTTGCGTACCACATTTAAAGATTTTGTGAAAATTTGAAAAAAAAATTTTAATACTGTAAAAGTGCGTGAGAGTGAAAAGGCCGGGTTGAATATATTCAATAGAAAAAATGGACCAGAATTAAAATTTTTTACATGTTTTAACATCCCAGACCAAACTCAATATTTAATTAATTGTGTTTTTTTTTTTTTTGAAATGTGTTCAATTTATGCGTATATTTTCCCAAATAAGCTCAGGGCTAGCGCCCTCTGATTTTTAGGCGAATAATTTATAATAAAGGAACTAGTTCTGCATGTGAATTCCTCGGTCTAATTAGTTCACTCGTCCTTTTTATTTCAATTGTTCCTTTTACATCATTTACTTTTGATTAAGACAAAACTAAATAGACAAAGGACATAAATGAAAAAAGAATTTGATTGATGAATGTATCGATCCTTACTTTCACGGAAATGTTCCAATGAACTAGTTCACCGTGGAACTATACAAGTCCAGCAGTTTACGTTAAGACTTTGACGGAACTGTTGAAGAAGAACCAAAAGAAGTTAAAAAATATGTCAGAAAAATTAACCTAAACAACTTAATTAAGTGGATAAAAAAAAGAGTTGGAAGGAGATCCCATCATTCCTTTTACAGAATAGTTCCAATGAACTGGTTCAATTTTTGAATGACATTACTCTAACACTTTGAGTTAGGCCGGATCTTTGGGAGCTAGAATATTTGTAGGGCTCAGTGAACCAAAAAAAAAAGCGAGGTAACAAAAAGAAAAACAAGTTGAACTACAGCCACTATATTTAGTTTCGATGGTTCCATTCACTGAACAGATCATGCAAACAGATTGTTTTTGGATCCTCAGAATTTTTTATGTGTCATAGATGATATATATTTGGAACTCGAAATTCATCTGTAAGAGAAAGACGAACTGGATTGTCTTTATTTGAAAATATTTTTAAGTTCCTTTCCCTGAACAGTTTCGATGCATCTGATCTCTAATCATTTAGGACTTTGATATTCTCTCTGATTACTTTTCAAATGTTGTTCTTAGTAATTTATATATGGAACCCGACATTAATCTGTGAGAGGAACACAATACAGTTCTCCTATCCAATTCAAAATATTTTTAAGTTTCTTCCACTGAACAGATTTTATGAACTAGTTCATTTCGGAGCATCTGAACTAAAACATTATAATCCTTTGATGTTCTTTCTGTGATGACCGATTTTCTTAAGCTTTGTAATTGATATACGGTCCTCAAAATTCATCTGTGAGCGAAAGAGAAAAACAATCCGTCTCTCTAGATTTAAAAATATTTTTGAGTTCCTTTCACTGAACAGTTTCTATGAACTAGTACCTTTGGGAATATTTTAACTCAAACCATTTAGGACTTTCGAATTCTGTCTGAGATTATTTTTTATTTATTTTCATAAAAGAACTGAGTAATCTATATTCGATCCTCCGAGTTTACCTGTGAGAGGAACCAATCCATCTCTTTAGATTTAAAAATATCTTTCCTTTCACTGAACAATTTTATGAACTAGTTCTTTTCGGAATATCTGAACTCAAATCATTTAGGAATTTCATATTATCTCTAAGATAAAAATAATTTTTACAGAGAATCGATATCCAAGTTTTCCCGATTTAAAAAAAAAAAATAATAATTCTAGTTCCCTTTTGAGAATGTATTCAAGGACTAATCCCTTGTCGGAGCACCAGAATTCAGCCCTCTATTTAGAATAATTTTCAGTCAAATATAGAAGAATATACCAATCATCCTTTATTAGAAAAATGTTCTTCTATGAAAACTTCTTCATACAAATTTAGCTGAGTCAAAATAGTAGCATAATTGCTAGCTTCAGGCAGAAACATTGATTTTTTTTATAAGCGCCATCTATTTGTGAAATTTTTACATGGATTATTTTGCTTATACCTGCCATTTAGTATAATTGCTTTGTCGTACGGATGATTTACTTTAACGTTCCTACATCTAAAGAAAGACTTTTACATTTTAAAGAATTCAGAGTCGAATGATCTTTTTCCAGACACATTTGGATGAGTAAAAATTGCTAACAGACCGCCAGTTTCAGATTGGCAGATATATAGATTTTTAGCGCCATCTAGTTGTGATATTGTTGATAGTTTTTTTACTCATACCTGCCATTTAATACAATTATTTTGTTGAAATATTCAAAAAATTAATTTATATTTTTGCTTTATTACAAAAATAACTTAAAAGAATTGGGAATTTCAAGAAATCTTAAATTTATATTTCATTATATTTTATAAAAAATAATTATATTTGTAATTGTTAATTAATTGATTTTATTTAATAATTTCCCTCAATTACTTTCAGTGGCTTGCATGGCAGGATTCGAATTACAAAGTGGTGCTACCAATAAATCGGCAACTTTGACCCATTGCAACGAAAGCGAATCAGGCAAAGCAGCTGAATATTGCACCTGCCCATCCTTGGCGCATGCCAATGAAGAGAAATCTCAACTAAAAGAAAGAACAGCTACAAGAACAACAACAACAAATAATTATAAACAACAACATCACCTAACCATTTTACTAATGGTAATAATGGGTTTCATTGTAATAATGCCACACAATGTAGATGCCGCTGCAGTTAGGAGACATTTAACTGCAACATACGGCTCAGATGCAACAGGCAAGGCTGAAAAACTATTGCTACTCTCTGAGGCCATTGAAGAGTTGGCCGAGGAATATGTCAGGGAAGAAAAAGAGCTGAACTTAGAATCAGAAGAGCCACAATCATCCGATTATTCATATTCTGATTCAGAGACCTACGATGAGTTGTCACCCATCGATGTGGTTAGGCATGCGGAACGTAAATCGGAATATCAGAAGAGCCGCAATGGCAAATTGAACAAACGTCAGGCCCAACATTTGGATAATTTGAAATATTTTGATGGCACATCCAAACACAATGTCTGGCAAAATCCCTGCAATGTTATGGGTGAAAATCCAGCTGTGGATGTCACCCACAGCCGGCGTCATACCTACTATGTATGTTCTGGATTTCAAACCTAAATTGGAAATTTGTAAAATTAATTTTTTAAAATTTGTTTCTAATTATAGCTCTTGAAAAGATTCCGTGAAACCATACGCAAAGAATACGTTACCCGCCATTTGAGTTTGAAACACATCAAACTCGATGATATGAATTCGTGGAGCTTGCATCGTGACTACTATACATTTTTGCCAAAAGTGAAACAAAACTCTAGCGTAAGTATCATATTTAAGGTTATTTCTTTCTTTTTCCGTTTTTTTTCTGTTGTGGTTCCAACAAAGATGATCTATTAAACGTGTTATGACAAATACAAGAAGAGATATCTAAACCGAATCAACTCAATGCTAGCTATAAATATGAGATGATATGATGGTTCTGGGTTTGATGTGATATGAGCTACGATAATTGTGGTGATGACTTGGGTGATAGGCCAGTGGAATTTTGAGGTTATTTTTTTAGAATTTATATGAAAGATGAGCAATGATTTCGCTTATATAAAGAAGAAGGGTAACTCCCGTTTTCTGTTTTAGAAATAAGGAGACCATTCAAATCAAAAATGTTTCCATCATTATTTTGAATACTCACCTCAATTAGTGGAAAATCCATTGTGGCATGTTCTTCCCTGTTGCCAATCTAGTCTCTTTTTTACATAATTTATGCAGAACTTAAACCCTGTTTACAATGCACGATCATGTTTTAGCCATGGCTTTGTAATTTTTTTTTTTGTTCCGCAGTTTTTGTGCCAGTCATAAAAGTTTACAGAAGTTTAGCCGCCTTTTCCTTACAAAGGGAAATTCCTCTGTTGGTGCTAGTTCTATTGTCACGTGCTAATGCATTTGCATTTTTGTGAACTATTTTGTAATGACAGTAACACCAAAAATTTGGGTCTTTAAAATTGCCCACCTTGGATGTCAAGGAGGATAAATACAAAAAAAGAGGAGGAATTAAAAATTTGAAGACTCTTTGATTGCTTATCTGAAAAATTGAAATATCCAAGAGCTCTTCAAGATAGCACAGTATCAAAAGTTATTAAAAATTTGATTTTTTCCGAAAGCTAAAAATCTAATTTTCGGAAGAATATTCAAATTCTGTAGAATAATCGTCAATATATGATTAAATTTTCTTCAAAATACATAAAAAAATTAATTTTTTTTTGTTAAAAATTTGATTTTTTTCGAAAGCTACAAATCTAATTTTCGGAAGAATACACAAATTCCGTGGGATAATCATCAATATATGATTAAATTTTCTTGAAAATATCTCAAAAATTTGTTTTTGAAAACGAAGATTAAAAAATCAAATTTTCGGTAAAATATTCATATTCTGTAGGAATCAATATATGATTAAATTTTCTTGAAAATATCTCAAAAATATGATTTTTTTAAAGTTGAGATCAAACATCAAATTTTCGGAAAAAAAATCAAATTCCGTAGGATAATCCTCAATCATGAATATATGATTGAATTTCCTTGAAAATATCTCAAAACTTTCAAAAATCAAATATTGCGAAAATATATAATTTTTTATAATACAAATTAGTAAATCTTCAAAATTAAAATGGTTTCCTTAAATTTTCCTCACATAAATACAATATTTTTGGCTTACCTGCACATCAATTAATTGCACGTAATCTTGAAGAAAACTTAATGTCGAGGGGAAGATTTCTTTAACATGCCATTCGCAACCTTCAAGGAGAGATACAAGCAATACTGAATTGTACGCATATTCAACCGTGTTAATAGGAAACGTATAGGTCCAAGGGCAGCTAAATCAAAATTGCAGCCATATAAATTACATGAAAACCCTATTTTAAAAAGAGGCAGTCCTCCTTATAACTTACTGAACATTCTAAAGCTACATTTTATGTTAAACAGCAACTCAAGACAAATTCAGGCATTCGACCATTGAATTTGTTTGGAAACTTTTTTTAGAAATTTATTGTTTTTAAGTGCAATTCCAACAATTTTGCAATTTAAAATAAATAAACTCAATTTTCTGAGAACGAATTCAAAATTTCAATTCACCTGTCAGAACATGTATTCATATACGGGAGGCAACACCAAGTTGTTTTAAGCTATTCATCTAACAATTCATGAGAAAAACAACTCCATTTCACCGATTTCCTTTAACTTCTGTTAAAACGTTCATTCGATATTCAATATTGCTTATACCTGCCATAAATCTTTAGACGAATTTCATATTCACGATATCTACTTGGATGACAGGCTAAATAAGTCTGGATTGATTTCTAAATTCCAAAATGATTCCACCAAAACTCTTTATTATATGTACTCAAATTTTAAAACATTGCTTATACCTGCCATAAATTTTTGGACGCACTTCATATTAAAGATATCTACTCTGTTGACAAGCCAAGTGATTCTGGATTGATTTCCAAATTCCACAATGTTTCCACCAACTCATTTTATTATATGAATTCAATTTTAAAACATTGCTTATACCTGCCATTATCCAATGGACGAGCTTTATATTAAAGATATTTACTTTGTTGACAAGCCAAATGAATCTGGACTGATTTCAAAATTCCAAAATTATTCCAATAATACATTTTCTTATATAAATTCGATTTTAAAATATCGTTTATACCTGCCATAAACCACTACACTAACTTCATGTTAATGATATATTCGTCTTTGACAAGCTAAGTGAGTCTGGACTGATTTCAAATTTTAGAATTGATTTTTGACTATACTTCCATGTTTTCATGTGAGGGATATGAGACGTTGAAGGGATGGGGCGAAATATGGCATGTCAGCAATCCTCTCCCCTTCACCCTCAATATAATCCAGTCTTTGGGAAATTTGCCAACCTCTCCACATTATCATAATTTCCTCCGCAACTTTTGTTTTTGCCATTGGCCAAACATGAAATATTTCATAAAATATTGATAGCCTTCTGTATAACTTACAAATTATTAAAATTTATCCAAACCAAAAAATGCAAGTATTTCTTTTCAACATGTTCGCTCAATCATAAAGTGCACTTACTTTAGGTTGTTTCAACCATAAATATGCGTTAACTTGACAATCACCACCCTCAGGGCTTAATAAAGCATGACAGCATGATGAACAAGCACCCTGTTTTGCTTTTCCTTCTTATAACATTTTTTTTGTGACTTGGACTGTCTCGACCAGCAGATGTTATAGATTGGCAGTTAGTCCCTGGGATTGTTGGCATCAAAGCCTATATATACATATCTGCATATGTTGGTAGATGCATTGGTAGGTGGCTATAGGCGGCAAATATCTTACACAGTCCACGAAAAGTGAGAGAAAACTTGTTCCATACAACCAACAAACCATCCAACCAAATGTGCAACAAACATCAGGAAAAATGAAGTCAAGATTTGCATAAATCGACAAAAACAAAAATAACAACAACGAATTTTTGTAGACAGGCTCTTTATGAATTTGTTCCTGTCATACCGACAGCATTGTATGGCTGGTGTCTTGGTCAGGTTGAAAAAACACATCATCTCTTAAAAATATAAATCAATCAATCATTGATCTCAACTGGCCAGCAAAAGAGGAAGACGAAAAAAATCATCCTTTTTTTGCGAGAACCACAACAGCCCGGCATATGCTAGGTGAAATGTAAATTATTACACTTCACTTATCATGAGATCCTCGTTATATTTTATGCTTGAAAAAAAATATTCATATGAAATTAATAATAATTTTCCTCTCCCCTCTCCACACTTTTCCTCATTACAGATCACTCTCAGTCGTTGGTATAGTAACATGCAAATATTTGTCGCATCCTTTGGCTACTTGGGACGCAGCCAATACCAATGGGACATGGCCAGGCAGCAGTATGTCAGTGAGACAACCAAGGAATTGGATCAATTGTTAACCAGTGCCCGCCTAATGTTGTGCGAATTGGAATTCACCATCAATGGTTCGCATGCCAATGCAAATACCAGAAAATTGAAATCTTTCAGCACAGAGGCCATGGACAAGAAACTGCAATTCCAGGTCAAAGAACAACAAAACCATGGCAATTCTGTGGTAGAGCCCACCCTGCTGGACTTGAAATTTGCCAAGGATGCCTACTTTAAATATTTGGCAGGCATGCGCAAGGTATTGAAACGTAAGGTCTCGAAAAATCTAAGCAATTCCGTGAAACTGGAGAGCTCAGAAATGGCATCGGCGGAAAATCCCAGCAATGGCAATGATGAGTCACAAAGTTCGGTGAATCTCAGTTCAATGATGCGCCCCGACTCCAACATGAGTTTGGGTGAAAGTTTTGAACTGAGCATGAAAGCTCAGACAACAGCCAAGCCAGTGCAACAAAAGAAGAGGCGCCGACAACGCCAGAACAACAGCAACAAACAAACGAGTGCGTAAACACCCAACCCAACCCAAACAATCAATCTGCCAAGTGTGCCAATGAAGCTAAGCTAAGATACAGCTGGACCAAAAATCCATGGTCAGTTGTCATTCCTGACAAAGCAGTTCCTAAAAGTATTATCTAAAATTTCCTTATTCGAATTGTACTTAAACATAAACATAGTTTACTCTAACCACCCTTCCCACTTTAAATCTCACCTTCATCCTTCATGAAACTATTTATTATGTCATGTTCTTTTTTTAACTTTTGTTAATTAATTTATTTATTATACATTCCATGCCACTAGATGTATTTTTATTTATTTATTTATTTATTTTACCAAGAGAATCGAGCATTTGCCCACTACCACCCACTCCCCCCTCATTATCATTCTCCCAACATGTGCCACATTTACACATAGTATTAGCTATTTATTTTGTATTTAGAATTTTAATAATATTTATAAACAAACATTTTTTTTAAATAAGATATAACTGTGATAAATCCATATACTTAAATATTTAGTCCAACTTAAATATTTCGATGTTAAAAACAGTATTGACGAAAATTTAAAAAATATTCCCACGAACAAAAACACACAAAAGATTTGCAAATTTGATAAAGTCACATTTTTGAAATTAATTTCATTACTTGCCAATATTTCTTTTGTTGATATCCATAACCATCGATATATTTAATTTGACATGTATATTAAAAGAAATTGTGGAATTATTTTTTGAAAAAAATAAAATAAATATAATAAACTTACCGTCAGGCAAGTTAGCAGACAAAACAAAACTCGCTGAACGTTTTATTATTTGTTTGGTTTGACACGATATGGGGAATACAAAATATTTAATTTGGTACTTTACCTTAAAAAAAAAAATAAAAAACAAACATTGAATTCGACCCTGGAGATGGGGGAAAAACTTGGAATATTAAAATACCCCACTACCCATATAGATAATATTTTATTGTACCCTACAACACTATGTGTTGGGGGTATTATAAGTTTGATTGGGCCAAAAATTATGTAACACCTCGAAAAATGGGTTTCCCACATAGGAAAGTATATATGGATCTTCCCATCTCGCCGAGCTGAGTCGATCTAGCTATGTACGTCCGTTTGTCCATGTTAATTTGTTATCACGCTACAGGTCGAAATTATGTCTCGATTTTTACGAGGTTGTTTTGATCGCTTAATATTTAGGCATTTAAATGGACCGAAAACTAAAAAATTGAGTGATTTTGCAGTTACTCTACAGGTCGCATAAAAGACCAATGGGCGAAAGTTTTCACTGGGCTAGAGTTATAGCCCTCATATATATAGCCCTCATATATAAATACAGGGTTGTCCATATTCGACGGACCTTTGGGTCCATTCCAATCGACGAGGTTTGTCCGCAGGCAACATTCTTTGCGTCAATTGAATTTTGTACGGGAACAAATGCAAATCAATGCGAATAATCCGTTGTAAAGTGGACCGAGCCATGCTCAACTGCTGAGAATGCCGTTTTTGGGATGTTCTTGGGGACCTCTCAACACTGGCTCGTACGGCATCGACTTTTATATGGCCTCTTCGGATTTGAAAGAGCCTTACCAGTCGAAAATTTGAATTGAAATCATTGTACAGGTCGCAATTAAGGACCGATTCTCACGAAATTTTGCACGAAGGTGGGGTTATGGTCTGAATATAAGCCTATTGCTTTTGTGAGATGATCGCATAATTTTTAGGAGTTGAAATGGACCAAAAACTGAAAAATTTACTGATTTTGCTGTTACTCTACAGGTCGCAATTATAGTTTGCATGGGGCTTAGAGTTGGGCAGAAGCCTTCCAATTTTTATGGTCATCATGTAATATGTGACGCTGTATGCACAATTTCCTCCACAGGAAATCTATTATGAACTCTTACTACCTGATACTTAACTATTACTTTCCAAAATGGTCAAATGACCGAATATGAGGATGTACCGTTATATGGAGGCTATAGGAAAACTATAGATAAAAAACTGCAACAAAGTCAAACGCCATAATTTTTACATTTTTTTTTTAAATTTTATAGAATGAAAGCAAAAAATGTCGGAAATAGCATCAAATTTTAGAATAAGCTTAAATTTGTTCGAATTGGAATGTTGCTCTGCGGTATTTTGGCCCATTCCCGGCAAAGCGCTTGCTTGAGGTTATCGACACTTTGGTATTTTTTAGTGTCAACCTTGCTTTCCAAACTACTCCGTACACAATAGTCCAATGCATTGGTATCCGGAGATTTTATATCTTTTTTTAAAATTTTATTCAATGAAAGCAAAAAATGTCGGAAATGGCATCAAATTATAGAATAAGTTTAGATTTGTTCGAATTGATCACCTTTGGCACGAATTATGGCCTTTAAACGGCCAATGAAACACACGCTGCAAGAATGTTGCTCTGCGGTATTTTGGCCCATTCCCGGCGAAGTGCTTGCTTGAGATGATCGACACTTTGGTCTTTTTCAGTGCCAACCTTGCTTTACAAAATACTAAAGACACAATAGTCCAACGGATTGGTATCCGGAGATTTTGGTGGCCGTTGTGCGCTGGAAATGAATCGACGTACCTGATTTTGTAACCATTCTTGGGTGGCGCGTGCTGAGTCCTGTTGGAATGTCCAAGGTCTGCGGTCAAATGTTATTCTGATGCCACGGTCGATTAATACGACCCGAGAATGACCATCGGCTGATATGACGGCCCACACCATTACCATGGCCGGCGCTTGAGTTATGGGGGCCAACCGAAGGTGCACATTCTCAGCTGACCTCTTTGGTAAGTAAACACGATCATTTTGTTTTTTTTTTTTTTTACAAACTGCTGGACAACGAATGTTTTCTCATTGGAGAAAACCAAATTCGGCAGTTTACCACTTTCGGCCAACCGAAGTAACTCTTTAGCTCTTTTGAGCTAAAGCGGTGTAAGTTTTTGCACTTTTAGGAATTTCAATGGCTTTACCCCGAGCTCATTTTTCAATATTTGCCCAATGGAATATTGCGATACGTTTAGCTCACGAGCCATTTTTCGGCCACTGCGACGGGGGTTTCAGTCAAGTCGCTTCTTTATTTTTCGTTCACTTCCTTGACGTCGGCGTAGCCCGTTACCAGTATCATGGTAACGAGCAATGGTACGAGACACAAAAGTTTTATTCACATTTAAATTTTCTGAAAAATTCTCACCAAAATGCTTTTGTACTCTTGTAAACAATAAAATGAGCTGCCACTGGAATATTTTTAACAGCTGTCGGACGAGTGGCTTAGAAATGACAGCAGTCTGAAGTTTGTTGCACTTTTTTCATCTCACCCTATATAGCATTTTTAATTTTGTACTTTACCTTAAAATAATAATAAAAAACAAATATTGAATTCGAACCTGGTGATGGGGGGAAACACTCGTAATATTAGAAATACCCCAAAACCAATATAGATAAAATTCTATTAAAATCATAAACTGATTTCGATCAGTTTTTCTGAAAACGAATCGTTTTCAGAATGACAGATAGACAAAATGACAGATTCCATGCAGATCATCAAAAGGAACTGAAAATGTGCAGCTTCGGTTGGCCATGACATCAGAATAAATGCCGAATATTATCACAAAAATATTTTGGAGGGCGTATTAAAGCCTTGGACACGCGAACATTTTGGCCGCAGACCTTGGACATTCCAACAGGACCACCACACAAGAATGGTTACAAAATGAGGTTCATTGCTTAATTTCCAGCGCACAATGACCACCAAAATCTCCGGATACCAATTCGTTGGACTATTGTCTAGAGCATTTCGTTTGGCACTAAAAAATACCAAAGTGTCGATCACCTTAAGCAAGCGCTTTGCCGGGAATGGGACAAAATATCGCATTGGCCGTTTGAAGACTATAATTCGTGCCAAAAGAAACCAATTCGAACAAATCGAAACTTATTCTAGAATTTGATGCTATTTCCAACATTTTTTGCTTTCTTAGCTCAACTGGTCAGAATTATAGACTGATTTTGTGTGCTGTTAGAGTTTAAGGCAGGACGTAGTTTTACTATTTTGTATGGTCATCGGATAATATATAGCGGGTGAGATGGACCATATTTTAAGACTTCCAATTGTGTATTTCAACACCTTGAGGGATTCGTTACCAAACATAATAGTATTGTATCGGCTCCGCTCGACTGTGGCCTTTTCTTAATTATTATATGTCGTAACGCTAATCATAATGCCTACTTGACGTATCAACTCAAGGACAATGCGTTTTGATAACGACAATGTCATTGGCAGCATATTTATAAATATTTCCCAACTTCTAATTTTACCACTATTTTATCAACGCATATTTTATAGTTTGCCCTGCCAAATCAAACATTTTCATTTCAACAACAACAATTTTCCACCCCCATGGAATTCTTTATAAAAAAAGAAAATTCTTCTAACGGGGACTTACCATTCAACCTTCTCCTTATCTGAGCACCGCTCTCCTAGTTATTTGTCTTTATTATAAATCACGCCCAATGGTAATTAAAAAAACGTGCGTATATTTTCAAATTGATTTATAACTTTTTTTGGAAACTATAATTCGATAAACTATTTCGAACATATGAAAAGTTTTTTTTTAGGGCTAAGGAAATATTTTTATTATTAACTGTATGATTCACATGGTGTTACAACATTTGTCACACTTAACGGGCCACCACGAATTATACCACCAATTGATGAGAATAGTGCTTAATATGATTTATTAGTGTATATTGCACGGGTCGTAGGAGGTATCTTGCTGAATTATTGGTAATTCGATGAAAATGATTGATCACCATCGATTGGATACAGGAAGTCATAGACCTTTGTCAAATTGAAATTATTTTGGTCGTTCCAAAAATATCGGAAGGTCTTACAGCGACAAGGCCAAGAGTTTGGCAGATATAGACTAAAAATAGTTAGTTTTTATGATTTGTATTAAAAGAAACTTCGAGATTATTTTGTAATCGCTGTAATTAGAAATAATAAAATTACTTGTTCAATGTCAACTATTTATAGTTCATATTATACCTTGAACAATGAAAAATTAAAAACTGGTCATGGTCCGCTTTGATAATTTGCCGTTGATTTATCATCCTTGTATATCCCTTAGAATTTCTACAAAAAAACCTGAGTTTTGAACCTCTTAATAACCGCGAGCTCCACCAAAAACCAAAATATATTTAAGAGTTTTGTGACGCCTTGATATACACCTCCCACCATAGGTTTTTCTATCACTCAACGCTTTTTCAGGGACTCTTGTATGGAACTATTAATACGTCTCCCAAAGAGGGTATACATAAAAGGTGTGATAAAAAAACTGCAACTAACTTCAGGCTGCTGACATTTCTAAGCCACTCGTCCGACAGCTGTTAAAATTATTCCAGTGACAGCTCATTATATTGTTTGCAAGCGTACAACAGCATTTTGGTGAGAATTTTTCAGAAAAAAAGTTATTCGCGATGGAATTGAAGCACGACGGTGTGATTTCGTTATATTTGGCTGCAAAACAACTAGTGGCTATCGTTAGAGCACTCCAGCATTTAAATGTGAATAAATCTATTGTGTCTCGCACCATCGCTCGTTATCGGGACACTGGTAGCGTAGCCCGACGTCAAGGAAGTGGACGGAAGAAAACAGAAACATCAGCAGAAATGGTTCGAAATGTAAAAAAGTGACTTGATCGAAACCCGCGTCGCAGTGGCCAAAAAATGGCTCGTGAGCTGAAAACATGGCAATATTCCATTCGGCAAATATTGAAAAGTGAGCTCGGGGTAAAGCCATTGAAATTCCAAAAAGTGCAAGAACTCACACCGCAACAGAAAGAAAATAAACTCAAAAGAGCCAAAGAGTTGCTTCGTTTGGCTGAAAGTGGTGAACTGCCGAATTTGTTTTCTCCGATGAGAAAACATTCCTTGTCCAGCAGTTTGTAAACAAACAAAATGATCGTGTTTACTTGCCAAAGAGGTGAGCTGAAAATGTGCAACTTCGGTTGGTCACTAGAACTCAAGCGCCAGCCATGGTGATGGTGTGGGCAGCCACAACAGCCGATGGTCACTCTCCGCTCGTATTGATCGACCGTGTCATCAGAATAAATGCCAAATATTATCGCCAAAAAAAATCTGGAGGGTGTATTAAAGCCTTGGGCACGTAAACATTTTGGCCGCGGACCTTGGAAATTCCAACAAGATTCAGCACCATCGCACTCAACACGCGCCACCCAAGAATGTTTACAAAATGAGGTTCCTCGCCTCAGTGGCCACCCAAATCTCCGGATACCAATTGGTGTGACTATTGTGTCTGGAGTATTTTGGAAAGCAAGGTTGGCACAAAAAAATGCCAAAGTTTCGATCACCTAAATAAACGGTCAAAAATACCGCAGAGCAACATTCGGGGAACGTGTGACGGTTTTATTGGCCGTGCCAAAGGTGACCAATTCGAACAAATATAAACTTTTCTAAATTTTGATACTATTTCCGAAATTGTTTGCTTTCATTCAATAAAATCCTAAAAAAAATGTAAAAATTATTGCATTTGACTGTGTTGCAGTTTTTTTATCTCATCCTGTATATAATGTTCTGAAAGAATTGAAGAGAAAAGTTCAAGACAAAGTGGATCGAAATATTCCACCAATTTGAGTGTTTATTATTGTTTTGAGGAGTATCGAACAGAATGACAAATTTATCTGCCATTCGTACAATTGTGGTAGGCACAAGCACCTGAAACACCTGACCGTCTCCCATTTCCAGTGCATTGAAGAGGTTCATTGCTAATTATTGGCTCTAACAACACAATACGTGGGAATCACATTTGTCATTGCACAAATATTTGAGTTTGTTGTTGTGGAGTCTATTGTTTATGTCCGTTGGTATTTAGGTGGAGTGTGCGCCTCAATCAATAAACAATTGCCCTTCTTCACAAAGATAAAAAGAAATAACTGTAGATTGATTTTTAAATATTAGTTGTTTGATAAACATCTTAAGAGTTTGTTCCATATTATTCATACAACTA